>NC_137874.1:12408267-12653267 GCF_963924005.1 Protomyctophum bolini | reverse complement strand
TCATCTTGTCATGGTAAAAAGATTAGTTTTTTGTATCATTGTATCATCATGGATAAAAGATAATAACATAAGTTGACAAATTAATTCATGAAGAAGTATATTAATTTTTCATTGCGACGACGAGATCGCCCCTCACTTCACAGTTCACACACGTCACGCGGGACGGGTGTGATCTTATTTTAATCTATGCTACTGTGAGCAACCTTTAACATACTAGACCAGTGACTGTTGGTCCCCAGCCTACTTGGGAAGGATGCAATTAAGAATGCATGGTAAATGGTGCATTTATATAGCGCCTTTATCCAAGGCGCTTTACATAGATACATTCACACACTGATGCCGGAGGAAACCATGCAAGGCACCAACCTGCACATCGGGAGAAATTAGGGGTTCAGAGTCTTGCTCAAGGACACTTGAGACGCTAATGTGGGTTCGAACTGAGAACCTTGCGGTTTCCATGCGGTTACTCTACCCCTGAGCCACTGCCCCGCCCCATGCCCACCTGATTATGCAATACCTGTTGTACCCTAGATCCCTGATCCCATTTATGGGCACACTAATATTATGCACAACTGTCGGATATGCCTATATATGGGCAGATCAGTCAGTTCGGCTATCCTCTGCGATTCAGATGCAGAGTTTGAGGTGCTCTCTGTAAAATAGGTGGTGGTGAGGTAATCGATTGGAATACGGGTCCTGGCTTTTATGGTGAAAGTGAAATTCACGATCTGCTAAGAGCCAAACTGAAAGCATATGGTTTTCTATCCTCTGCTCTCTCTTGGATGGATCGTTATCTGTCTGGGAGGAAGAAAAGAGTGTAGTCTATCTCAGGGGTTCTCAACGTTTTTGGCTGGGGACCCCCGGAAATGCTTTGGCCATGTACCGCCCAAAATGGGTATGTTGATAGGATGCACCACAGTTTAGTATGGCTAACTGCGCAGGCTAAATTAACTGCTAGTCTTATAAGATTTCCCAGAAATGCAATCATTGAGGGAAAGCCAGATTTCTACAGAGATCAATTATTTAGTTCAGGTCTAAAGCATACTAGACAGGTAAGCTCAGGGTATTTGGAACTTCCAAAACCAAATACTGAAACACAAAAAATCTGTTATTTATAGAGCCACCCAACAGTGGAACTCAAAAGTAAATACAAAAAAAACATTATTGAGAGAGGTCACACAATTGGATTGATTGATTGATTGCTTTTGTACATGATATTTAACCTATATTATCCATTATATCTTTGGTATTTTAATGTAATTGAATTTAGATTTAGACTGACAAGTGTCAGTTGTTGTTATGTATATTGTATTGTATGAGTTGTTTTTATGTTGTGATGTTTTATGTGGACCCCAGAAAGACTAGCGACTACAGCAGCGGAATAAAGAATGAATACATTTTGTGGAATGAACTCCAAAACTCTTTAAAACTGAGCTCCCTGCCATCCTTCGGTCAGTTCAAAGGAATGCTCCAGAACATTTTTCACCGTGATTGCTCCCGCTTCAATTGATTTATTTTACTGATGGTTGTTCTGTATAAAGTTCCTTTGTAATTTATCCTGATTTATAATGTTGTGTTTGATGTATTGTTTTTTGACTGTATTTTGTGTATTGTAACCTTGGCTACGTTGAAAATGAGGGCATGCCCTCAACTGTATAAATAAAAATGATGATGAAAATCATGAATTTCATGAGCTTAAATCTTTTAGATCATTCTAGAAGTTCACTCTGCTCTTTGTTAAAGTCTAAGGTGTTAGTAAAATATTGTAATCGCCACAATCAAAAACGTTGTATTCTTGACAGAAAACAGGCATTTAGCTGACACTTATCCAGAGTGAACTACAATGAGCAAGCAGGTACAGTAAGAAGTTTAAATAATTAAACACAATTTAATTATAAAAACAGCAGGCTTCTTTACATCAATTAGTCACTCAGACCACCTCTCTTCTCTTGTTTTCTTTCCCAATTGCATCAAGTTCACATCACTCTCCCCCTTGCCTTCTCTTACCCGTCCCACCCCATCTGCTCTGTGCAGATGCAACCATTTAGACGGAGATAATACCATGCATGCCTAGTGCCAAGGGTTGTAATGTGGAAATCTGGGAAAGTCAAACCCTTAACTTCAGCTCATCAGCGCACAGAGTCATGCGTGGGTCAACCTTGTAGTCAAGGATGAAGGCCTGAGTCATTCAAATGTCTATATACGGTATATCTCCTTATTAGAAATGCCCCCCCCCCCCCCCATCATGCAATCTGAGGTCATCTGATCCTTTGCTCTCACTATTAACATCTCACATTAACCCCCCCATCCTCAGGGAGGGAGTACCTAGCTGAGGACAAAAGTGGGGATGAGACCATTTCTGTCATCGCCCCGGCGTCAGGACCCTGACAGCCAGATGGAGGCAATTTGGCCTCGCTAATCGGCCCCTTTCTCCTCCTGACATCATCAGAGGAGTCCAATTAGCCCGACAGAGGGCTCATCTGCCCCCCACCCGTCTGATCGGACAGCGTTTTACACATCCTAAGAGTGTTTAATCTCCTGATGCAATTCACACCTATCGGTTTTCACATCAGGGACGTTTCCACTCTGGAGCATCGAGCCATCGAGCGACGATGACCCTAGTGACATGATGACGAGGAGTCTGTAATGACGAAACCCCACGTTTCGTCAAATAAGGCTCATGGTCATATAGCATGAACTAGATCTGTGGAACTGAACATAATCACCTCCGATTTGCCTGTGTGTGTGTGTGTGTGTGTGTGTGTGTGTGTGTGTATATGTGTGCACACACACATGCAATGCTACACATCCAGGAATGAGAACAAGAACAGGGCACATGAAACAGCGCCCGCCAATACTGAAAGCTTCCCTTCGGCTTTAACGGTCAAATCCAGACAGATATTATTCCTTGAAAATGGGATATTACCAAGACATTCTCGGTGGTCCCCGGGGGGGGGCAGGGGGGCCGCCTACTAACGGTTCATTACCGTGGGGATGGAGATGGAGGCTGGCCAGTCTGATAAGTGCTGCCTCGGAGCCCTCACCACTCCCCTGGTGAGCGATGGCCTGTGGGTTGCCTTATGTAAACAGCACACTGACGCAACGTTGACAGAACACACACACACACACACACACACATATAGACTGTACATGTACAGTGCTACGTGCATGCACACACACACACACACACACACACACACACACACACACACACACACACACACACACACACACACACACACACACACACACACACACACACACACACACACACACACACACACACACACACAGTACAGTGCTACGTGCATGCACACACACACACACGCACACACACACACACACACACACACACACAGGAATGCATGGGGGTCATGGCTTTCATGTAATGGGATTAGTGTGATTACGAAAGAGAATGTTGAAACTCATTGGCACTACAATTAAGATTATACCACAATACAGTGATCAGGCCACAGATGCTTTTCTACATACAAATATGGGAAACAAGGGACAGACGTTTGTTTATCTTCACACATGTGATTCCATTAACTACATTTACATACAAACATAAATTGAGATTGGGGAAACGTGTCATAGAACCGATGGTCATGGATAAGCACCTTAAGGGTTCTTGCTCCTAGGGGTAAGCCATTTACGCCCAGGGGTAATAACTAAGCACCCTTGAGATGCTTGCCCGTGGGGTCCAGTGTTCCAGAAGTAGTTAGTTATGTTCTGTGATATTATCTCATACAGTAATAACGGACTGCTGCACAACACTAATACACATACAGTGTGCCTCATGCCATTATAACTGCTGACTGTATATAGATGCTGGTACACTAACCATGTGGCCAGTTTGTGTCAGGCCCTTATCGCCATGATGGATGCCATCAAAACGTTACAGTAACAGCAGGCAGGTGGCTGCCTCTGGGGCTCTCCGACACATGAGGCTACACAGCCCTACAGTCACTCACCAAACCATGCCCGCCGGGTCAAGATTGCACGCATTGTCCACATACTGTGGGTGCGTATCATTTATTCACACCGCAAGAGCCCGTTGGGAGCGAGACATTTTTGTTGGCACCAAGGGCCTGTGTCGATTTCTGTCTTATTGTTTTGCTAACTACTGTGAGAAAGATATAATAAGACTCTCCTCTTGAGAAGAATGGTTTTGATAACACTGCAAAAGAAAGGGGACGCAATGAACAAAAATTTTAAATTGGGGTGAAAAGGTTCCCAGTTCAATTCCCTGTTAACTCAAAGGGCCCTTTAATACGGTCTGTTATCCTCAATAATTTCAATGAAAGAACTGGTGACGTTAAATTATAAGGGGCTTTTTTTGGGGGGGGGGGGGGGGGGGGGGGGGAAGAGTCTAGATTTGATTTAAATGAACAAGTCCAGGTTTACAAAGAGAGGCGACTAATTTAGATTAAATTAGTAAAAATAAATATGGCTAAATTGGTAAAGTTTGCCATTAATGACGGTAAGCAGTACTTTCCTTTCAGACTTCCCGAGTAGACTCTACTAGAGGAAGTAGAGTGTGCTTCCTGTTACAGCGAGAACGCCACAACACAGCTGTTACTGTACCAAAAACAATTAGAAACCTAGAAATTGAGAAGATAGAGACAAAAAGAAAAAGTGAGAGCAAAAGAGACTAGGGGGCTCTATCTTGCACCACCCTTATCCCTTATCCCTAAACTTATGACAATTTTTACTATTTTAAAATATTTTAAAATAGTTCGACTAGCCAATCTACATCGACACGTTGCGAGCTTGTAGATCGGCTATTTGTACTATTTTTAAACGTTTTAAATAGTAAAAAATGGCAAATAAGTGTAGGGATAAGGAGTAAGGGATATAGATAGGGTGCACAATATGGACAGCAATAGCCTGCAAGTCAACAAAAGTAAAACAATTATTTAAATAGGATATAGGACAAGACATTTCATAATACCATATACTCAATGTGCTTATAATCATATTAAACCGCTCACACGCACGCACGCACGCACACGCACAGTCGCACACACACACAATAAAGGTCTGAGAACACAAGGAGCTCTTAAACCTGCTTTTAAAAGATGATGCCGTTGTTACACATCTTAGGTTATGTCATCACCAGGCAGTTTGATCCAGAGAGTAGGACAATACTAAAGTGATAGATCCCTTTTCCCCCTTTTGTTTAGACTCTAAACCATTAAGAGCTTTCCAAACGATGTTTTACTTCATCAATTGAGCCAACAGAGTGATCTAATTATAAGAGTAATGTGCTCAGCGTTCTTGTCCCAGTGAACATTCGTATTTAGCTGCACTCGCTTTTGAGAAGCAAAGTGAAGAGAGCATTACAATAACCACACACACACACACACACACACACACACACACACACACACACACACACACACACACACACACACACACACACACACACACACACACACACACACACACACACACACACACACACACACACACACACACACACACACACACACACACACACACACACACACACACACACACACACACACACACACACACAGGGATGCCCTGTGTCTGTGTTAGAGGGATAGTAGGATGGGGAAACGCTCCTTTTCCAGTGACAAAGTGAAATTAGATGGTCATACATGAAATAAGTTGTGATTAGAAACTGGTTCCAGGCAGACAAGTATTTTATATCAAAAACCAGACTGCATTGTCACAGCTTATGTAATAATTTAAGGTGGTTTACATTTATCTACAGCGCGAAAGGGAGACACATAACTCATATTTGGCTGGATGTCTGTGCATTGCTGTGTGTGTCTGTGCGTGTGTGCGTGTGTGTGTGTGTGTGTGTGTGTTTGTACACGCATGTGTAGGTGCGAGCCCCAACTCATTAAAAGCAGCGCTGGCAGTGCATGCCAGAGCTATGACCATGCAGTGCCTGATACTTGAATCAATGCCCAAAAACAACAGAGGAATGTAATCGCTCTACAGAGAGAGAAGTGAAAGAAAGACAGAAACAAAGAAACAAAGACACAGAAAACGAGGGAGAGCGCTAAAGAAAAAGGAGAGTAAGAGACTGAGTGAGAAATGGAGAGAGAGACACATTGATCAACGTCTGTCTGTCATGTGTTTGGCAGCAGTGGTGCTAATCAGCTATGCTTGTGGCTAATACCTGATACATTCCTCTCTCCTGACCATACATAGAGTCAGACGCTATCAGACAGCAACCATATAAACACTCAATTTAGACACATTGGCAGCCATTGCCGTGACGTGATCTAAATGCTAAAACTATGAACAGCGCTAACGCAAGTTTCTTAGAAGCACGGGTACCAAGGGGAAAAAAAACAGACTAATGAAGTTACTGTAATCTTTTTATGGACTATTTGGGTACACTGTTGTGGCGTATCATTAATCATGGCGGTGTGTGTGTCTGTGTGTATGTGGTGGGGGCTGGGGGTGCTGACTGCCTTCACTAGTTTAGACAAAAGCCACTGACATTAACATTAAAGGCAGTCAGACTTTTTTTTGCTACTCCTTCAAATGATACTAGTCAGAAATGCGGATCTTGTTGCAGGAAAATCCATTTGATAAAGTTTTAAGACAACATGAAATTTTAAATGTTTTTCACACTCCCATTTCACAAGAGATATAGTTATAGATGGCTTCTATTTTTTTACCAGCTGCTTGAAAAGCGGCTGGTTAAAGAATGACCAGGAAATGTACGCGACCAGTCACGACCTAGTTGACTCCAGGGTTGCCAAGTCCGCTTATTTCCAGCAACACTTGGATTGTTTTTTCCCCACGGTTGATTGCCTGGTTTTTGGAGCTTATTTCTGTCACGACAGTTGCCACCACTAGCAACAACCCATAACATCCCATCGTCTGCACGGCATGGCTATAGTCGAGCAGTTCTGATTGGCTGCCTCGTCTCCAGCCATGTTGCCTCAGAATTCTTTAGGGTCACTAATTTGGGCATAACAGCAGAGCGCAGCTAAAAAGTGGCTGATTTAATGGCCAACAGACAGCAACACATTTGAGTCTCAAAGGCATGACAGAGTCACATTGACGCCAGCGACAGCAAGCAGCAACACATGTGGAAAATAAACGACACCCAGGAAAACACCCGACACGCATCAAACGTGCAATAAACGTCACGCAGGAAAATACATGACACGCATCAAACGTGCAGACAGAAAGTCTAACTACTTGGGTAAAGGTACAATAGTGCAGACAGAAAGTCCAACTACTAAGGTAAGGTACAATAGTGAAAGTCCAACTACTAAGGTAAGGTACAATAGTGTGTGTCTCTGTGTGTGACAAGTTACAAGTTTGTAGTGTGGTATATTGGCCATTCTCATAGCGGACCCACGCAGGTAATAAATAATACAGCTGGTAATTATTGATTTAATCAATTTGGGCTTGTTTATCACTGATCAGCAGTCACCAAACTTGCTGCAAATAGGCAACAGAAGTACTTTTGGATTTTTTTTACTTTCATTTTATGATCTGATGCCCTGATCAGGTTGAAGCTTTTCCCAGATTTGGAGTCATACGTGATATACTCTCGCATAGTCAGACGTTCAGAGAACTCCGCCTACTCTGCCTGTCTGGCTATGCGAGATAACTGACGTCACAGACTGGGACATGTTCGACATGCATATTGGAGCCATGTTGCTCACATGAGTGGACTTTTTGTCTCTCTGTCACTCCCTTATAATCATCAATTTGAACAGTTTCATTGTGTAGAAAATTCTAAAAACTACACTTCGTCATAAAAAATTATAAAAGTTAACGGTGTCAATATACATCAAAGCGTCATATTCACAGCTGTAAGGTGTCCACTTACAGTTTTTTCTGTACACAGTCAAATCTAGTGGTATAGTTTAACTCAGAAAAGTGAACAAATATGCCCACTAACACTGCTGTTTATTACAAAACCTTTTATGGTAGCTTGAATTATCTGCACCTCTCCAACCTAGGGTAAAAACAACATACTGTGGAATCAGGAATGAGGCGATTTCACAAACGATGGATGAGAGCTCTTTACAGTATATACTATATAAAGAGCTCTCATATGAAGGACGAGACCAGACCATCATAGCCAAATTGTCGTGCAGATTAACATAATTGTCTCCACAAATACAGTCATCTGGACCGACCAGCCCGGTATAATCACATTTTACACAGTGATTAATTATACAGCTCTTAACCTCCAAGGCTGAGTATTCCCGTGCCTCAGAAAATCCCCTTACACCTGGCCAAAGTTTATTAGGTTCAACCATATCCTCCCTGAATTAGTTCATACACTAATGTCTTTACACAATCCCTCTCACAGCCAGTCGAAGACGTCCAATGAGCGGTTAGCATTGTGTTTTCATCTCTGACGTAGGATGTGTTGTGACTTGTCGGTAACCTGTCTTTGCTGCCCACACCGTGAAAACAACACACAAGCCAAACAGACATGACCCAGCTGTCTGCGCTTAATGATGACATATTGCCTTTCTAATAGTCACTGCGGCAGCCATTAGTCATCCAGGTCTGAGAGGTAAGCTGTCAAACATTATGCATTCTCAGCTATACGCCATTAAAAACAAAGAGGCCATTGTTAGTGTGCCCCACCCCCTTGTCACCGTACATTTATAAGCTGACAACTATAATCACATCTTAATTTGAGCGACACCTTTTTACGGTATGGTACGGTGGCCGTCTATAAGAGGGTCGGTGTATAACAGGGTATAAAGCTTTTTTGAAACAAATAGCAGCAAAGTTTTTGCAGACACTTTGGGAGTTGGGACAAATGATAGCATTTCTCAGGACTATTTAAATAGTAAACATGAAAAACTCAGATTTAAGATCTGTTTACATGTGCAAGGTCCAGTGGTCTACTTGGTACAGATAGTAGTCCTTAGGGTCGTTGTATTGCATTGGCTAACCTTTTGTCGCAACAGTTCACAAATCTTGCTATATAATGGAAGTCAATGAGGCTGGGATTAAATCTGGGCATGGATGATAATATGAGCCAGACTCTTTCAGTGCCAAGTTATCTATAAGGATGTGAAAGGCGGTCAAATCAGGCTTAAACCTTGCCCAAATATGGAGGCATCATAGACAGGCCACATGAAGTCTGAGATCCACACGAGGCCATGATATGCTGTTATTGGACCGTCTTGGTTTCTAACAAATCAAAGCCAAGATTCTGTTTACTTGAAATCAACTAAGAAAAGATATCTTCCCATAAAAAACCTCTACAAACACAACCCATACTAGTGAGTCAAATGTTCTATTGGATTTTTTTAACCTCATTTTTATCATGCAGTTTGGAGGCTCTTGATTTCTCTTTCCAGCCACAGTTATAAAGAGCTATTATCATTATCCGTCTGTCGAGGACTCGTCAGGCCTGCACCATGAACTCACAGCGCTCGAACGGAAAACGTCCATGGCATTCGACCATCATCATTGTTTTAATTGTGACATCATGACACCACACTTTATCTGTCGCTGTGACGGCTGATACGGTTTCACACGAACGTGGCGGGGAGGGGCGGTCCCCGACAACAGGATAAGAATTCAGCCTGACCGCTGATTGATTCCCAAACAAACACATTTACACATGCATGCAAGCACGCACGCACACACATTTACACTGTTTTCCTATGGCCTCCCTACGCTTTCTGTTGCAAGTGAAGTGAGTTAAGCTAATTATTTAAGTTGAACGCCAAGCACAAGGAGACACAGGTATTAACATTTGGTTGAGTTTAAAGACCCAAAACTAAATCTGCAAAGACAACTCCAATAAGTTCTAAAAATGTTCAAGTTTAAAGACAACAAAAAATAAATAAAGACAGCTTTTAGTTAAGGCTGTGCAACATTGAATAATACTATCAATTATTTACCAAAGGATTAAATTTTTTTACAAATAGGGCTCAAATTAAAGGTCCTCTAGGACTCAGTCAGAGCAGCAGTCATACCCAGACAGCAGAGAGCTCTATAGGACTCAGAGCAGCAGTCGTACCCAGACAGCAGAGAGCTCTAGGACTCAGAGCAGCAGTCGTACCCAGACAGCAAAGAGCTCTAGGACTCAGAGCAGCAGTCGTACCAGCAGTGGTGAGCCACCGTGAGCGCACCTCATGGCGCACTCTGCTTGCGCACAAGTAGGCAATACATGGCCTACTTGTGTGCAAGGTGCAAGTTGGCATCTCGACAGAGTGTATTTCTAGTTTTAAATATATGAAGCACAGCGTTAGTTTATACAGGGACACGTGAGTCGCTTGTCTAAGCTGTAATCAGCGGTCACTCCGGTCAGTCAGTTTCTATTCTCATTCACACACACACACACACACACACACACACACACACACAGTGTAAAAATATGTTCATATTTCCTTTCCGTCTAGGGGGGTGCGTCAGCTTGGTCGGAAGGTAACAGGGGTGTAGCCTGGCCAGACCGAATCATCCGTTGCGCAGCCCAAAAGGTTGTTTGGGAAGTGGGAACCACTGCTGTAGTCCATACAGAGTCGCTGCAGTCGCACACCGCCATTGTTTTTCCTTTCTACCACAATGGGTGATAAAAAGGGAGACTTGGATTCACAGATTATCACGCTTTCAAGGACTCCCTGGAGATATTTATGGACAGCGCCAATAAGTTGAGCATAGTGGGGTTCTTCAATGGTGTTTCTTTTGAGAGTTAATTCAGACAGTAACTTTATCCGTTCTGACAAAATCGAGATTGCGAAAACCTCTAGAATACTGTTAAGCTTTGTTTGAAATGTCAGTTTTCCCATGTGGGTGAGTCACAGAAGTTGAAATTCATCTGTAGCTTTGATGAAGAGGCCTGGACTGGATCAGAAACACTTTGAAATGATGGTGTGAATAGAACTAATTTTGTGCGATTGCAGATCTAGCAAGGATGACAATATCATGATTAAATTAATTAGCTATGATGACAGGTAACTGGCATGGCTGAAGTCTGGGAAGGTCAACAAGACATGAGCTGCCAAGGAAAAGAGGATCCCTGTTCAACAATAATTCAATTTACAAAGATCCAAAATGTCTCTTGCCGGAATAGTTTCTGGATTTCTCCATGCATTCTGATAACACCAGTGCCATATATGCCATAAATGAACGCAAGGGACACTGCATGCTTTCTACATCAAGCACCACCAAAGCAAGAGAATGAATATCCAAGCACAGACAGACAGACAGACAGACCTGTATTGAACCAGAGGGAAATTCGTCAAATATTTTAGGTAATGACCTACAGGGAACCTGCCCAGGCTCTGGACAGGGCCCAAATTAACCAATTGATCACACCCGATCTCCCCTAGATCTCCATATATGGAGCTGGCCTGTTCTGACATCACAATGTTGTTCTGACATGATATGGACATAAAAGGGGCATAGACATAATAACTGGGTGGGGCATGCATTTCCAACTTGCATCGTTCCAAGTAGGACAGTGTAAGATGCCCAGCCGGCACGGGCTTACAAGATTGTACATATATAATGATACATATACACAAATAGACAGTTACTCATGGATACATCGTTCTCCAACGTAACTGCCATGCCTTCTCCATGAATTTTCCAAAAACAAAAACTTCATTACTGAACAACCAATTTAACATAAAACACTCCACACAACCAAAACAGATCTGGGTTCTTATCCTGAATTTTTTTAAATAAAAAGTTTCTAGTACTATAAATTCTTCACCAAAGGATTAAACAAAATGTACGGCTCATATTAAAGAGCCCCATAATATGTGGCAGAGAATAAAGTAGTACAGATTAGACTACAAAAGACTTAGACTTAATATTATTTTATAGAAATGACCTAAAAAAACATTTTGACCATTTGCCCTGCTCCACTTCCAGAATATATTTGGTCAGATGGATGCAATTTAAGGAATTAACATGAGAACCTTGTGTCCATTCATTTTATGGACACTTGTACTGTGCTTTTGGTGCCAATGAGTCCTTTTGGTAACCTGCACATATGGGAAGCGGGTTGTGGTTGATACCATTGCCCCTGGCTGTCCCTCCACAGAGACTGTATTTAGTTTGATGGGTGAGAACTTTGAGAAGTGTTCTCCCACATCTGTTGTTTTTGTCGTAGCTGCACCATTTTGCCATCACCAGAGTTGGCTACATTACTGCATGATGGAGCAATGTGACCGTCATCTCTGCACTTAAAACAATAGCAAGGTTTAGGTCTGTTTGAGGATTGTGGCACAGCAGTACATGCAGCTGTAGAATTTGATGCAGGAAATTGACACTGTTCATGCTGTGGTGTGGATTGTGTCTTCTTTTGAGAAAGAAAAGATGTTAGTTGGATCTGCAGCTTGTTCATTTGCTTCCTGAGATCCTTGATTGAAGGTCATGCTCTGATTTTGCACCACAAGCTGAAGTGCTTGTGGTGCACTCAAGTGAACTCATTGCTGATGTGTTTTTTCATGCATTCCTAGTTGTCTGTCTTCCTCTGTGGAATTAGAGCACTAAAAAGGAGGGAGGGTTGTGTTTCTTCTGTTCAAGTTGTAAATGTTTTATTGACTGTGTTATCCCAGCATGGCAGAATTGTATAATGAGGTGTTTTCACAAAATAGTTCAAGGTGAGCTTCAGTCACTGGAGATCAACAAAGGGTCTTTCACCCATATCGTACAAACGAAGCAAAGAACTAAGAACTGAATCCAAGGACTTGTAAATAATGGGTAAGGCCCAGGCTTCGGGGCCAGGACATTTGACCACATCAGCTGCAGGAGACAATAAGCTCTCAATAATTCACCTGGTGACACAACAAACTATAGGATCTACAAGGAGAAACTTGATTTGAGAGTGCCATGTTTCATAATCTGTTTAATTATTGGGACATTTCCCAGAAAAAGCAGAGTTGGAATTGGGACAACTCACAGCAATACCATTATGTTCAATCGCAACTGTTTGTATTTCAGGTGTGTTTAAACCACTTAAACCTCATACATTTAAATGTTGAGCTGAGTCCCTGGGGGCTCTAAACTAGTAACTTTTATGTTTTTGCTAGACATTAAATATCTTTCTTCACTGAATAGCCGATCGACAAGCTCACGTGTTGCGTCGCTTGTCCAACTATTTGAACAGATGGCTCCTCTTCAGTGTCACTGCTATTTTCTCTTTGAGTCGTTTACTGATTTGTCTTTGTTTGTTGACATTTTTAGTTACACAATCTCCCTCTTCCTACCGTCTGTCTCACAATCACCCTCTCAGCTTTCCTACCGTCTGTCTCTCCTACACTGTCTCTTTCTCAGCTTCCCAACCATGGGCGTAATTTGGGGTCCAACTGCCACCCCCTATACTCCTACTGTATAGCATTAATAATAAGGTAAATATTACATTAATTTACACGTTTTCGCCACGTTTTCCTAGACTAAGCACTTGTCAAAGTACCTGTTTATTCACGTATAACAATTTCCGATCATTAAATTGTGACTAATAAACACATTGCTGTCTGTTGCCATTATGGCCATCCATGTGTGCTCTGTCAACGAACATTACGCACAGTCTGTGAACGTCTTCTGGATGTGTGCCTGTCTGGTATGTTCATAATTGTTGTGGGATGCAACCTAGGTCTTCTTGTCTGTTTAACAAAATAATGCAAACCATAACCATCCACTAGGTGTTGGAATTTTTATTGTTTCTCAGCAGCAAATCTGTCCCTTTGTTGTCCCAGCTGTGTGTGTGTGTGTGTGTGTGTGTGTGTGTGTGTGTGGCAAAAAATGGCAAAATTATTGTACATTTGGCCATTTTTGGAATTATTACTTGCGCAAGCAGAGCGCGCAAGTAATAATTTCGCCCGGTCTCTTCAACGTGACAGCCGTCAACCACTTTTCTGGGTATGCAAGAAAAACAGCAAATCTGTGCCTGGTTTGCTGGGACCAGATTACACAGATGACCATTTTTCTTACGTCATCATTGAGACTAGTCATACACACCACGTACTCTGGTCCCAGCTCTCAATGATGACGTAAGAAAAATGGTCATCTGTGTAATCTGGTCCCAGCAAACCAGGCACAGATTTGCTGTTTTTCTTGCATACCCAAAAAAATGGTTGACGGCTGTCACTTTTTGGCACAAAGTAACCACAGTATACTGCTAATCAAATTACAACTACATACTGTACTCTATATAGTATATGTATATGTATACGTATGTATACCAGAGTACGTGGTGTGTATATGTATGACTAGCTCTCAATGATGACGTAAGAAAAATGGTCATCTGTGTAATCTGGTCCCAGCAAACCAGGCACAGATTTGCTGTTTTTCTTGCATACCAAAAAAAATGGTTGACGGCTATGTATACGTATGTCTAGTCATTAGTCATTGCTGGGACGGTGCATACACATCGAAAAGGCTGGGACGGTGCATAGGGCGCAAAGTAACCACAGTATACCGCTAATCAACTTACAAATGACATATACATAGAGGCAGAAACTGAGATTTGACAGTTTGTAGCGGTCGAAAGTACTTGCACGCTCTGCTTGCGCACTAGTAGGCCATTTATGGCCTACTAGTGTGCAACAAGCAAGTATGCACTCGACAGAGTGCAGTTCTAGTTGATCATACATTGTACAGAGGGGGTACAATCATCATACAAATACGATAATTATCGTACATCTGTGCATCGATTAGATCGATTAGATCAATGCACAACATGTGTGACACCCAGCTCAGTCCATTTAGATTGAACTCAGGCCAGGTGTGAGTGTGACTGCTTAAATCAGCCACCAGTTTAGTAGTGTGCGAGAGCATACTATGTAGCCCACTCGGTGTACTTGTGTGTGCGTGTACAGTTATGTGAAGTGGACTTGCTTGTGTGTATATTTTCATTTGTATAACATGTGTAGTAATTGCTTAATTGTGTAGTGTAAACGTGTTCTAGATAGTTTGTGAGTGTGTGTGTGTGTGTGTGTGTGTCCAGCAATTCATACATTTATTAGGGGCATGTTTGTAATTGGAGCAATTATGATATGATCTCATGACAATTAAACTTTAATAGCACACGGCTGGAATTCTGTACAGCACCGACTGTATCTGGAGTAAAACAAACCCTGATCTAAATCATTTGTACAGCTCCATTTCACAGCATATACACAATACATCTATTCTAACCCATGTTAAACTCAAACATTTTAGCTTTGAAACTGGCCTCTAGTCTTAGAGATGCTCATTTTATGTGTCCGTGACAACACATGACGTGCCTCCTAGCATGAAGAAGGCAAAAATGAACAAATACCAGCAGCACCCAGTCAGTATCTTGACCAGACGGTAGACCCCACTGTGAATGCCGGTGTTGTGCCGCTGGGGCAATACAAACATGCACGTGTAGTGAATTCCTAAATTCAAACCACATTGCCTTCACACCAGTGGAGAGTGCTCAGTTTCACACACACAGCCCTCCACTGAGCATGTGACTGATGGCTCTAACGGGCTATCCCCCTGTCTTCTTTTAAAAAAATGACCACAGGGCCCTTACCTGGCAAGGACATCACTCACCTCACCCCCCTGGCGAGTCTAGTTATCCAACGTGGTGAGCACCCCGGCCCGTGACGTTCCATTTCGGAGGGGAGTATTTGGCTGCTATACAGTACACCCAGTGTACACACAGCAAGGTCAGCAGGGCCTGCTGGCAGCATACACAGAAAGAGATGATGTCACTGCAGTGCACAGGGAATATCAAAGAATCCTTCTCAATGTGGATATATAATTTAGAGCACATTAGTCAAAGTGATCCCATATTGTTACCTATGACCTGTGTAACAACGCTGTAGTAGTGTGCATCTGCACTGGAACACATGGCACAGAACATGAATATGAAGCCGGTACAATCATGATTCAGCGCTGTTGATGCCTGTCACACCTTAAACTCTCTACGAAGCCTGTTCCACCAGAACGAATTTCTCAAGGTATCTGAATAATGTATGTGTGTGTAATAAAGAAATCACACCCGTGTGATTGAGGGGCGCTCTTGTCATTGTACATCATCATGACGTAACATGTCGATTTACTCAGACACATGGCGTAAATTCTCCATTCATTGTCAATAAGGAATGTTGCTTTTCTTTGTGTAGGACAAAAATACAGATTTGCTCAGACACACATGACGTAACTTCTCCATTCATTGTCAATGGGAATTTAATGTTTGTGTAAATGAAGGTGACTCAAGACCAAAGAAACTTGTTCAGACTAGTAAAAGACTCACACCGCTTTAAAACTGTCCGACAGCCGACCGGCTGTGCTATCTGGAGCTACCTTAAGACGAAAATCTACACAGCTGAATATAGGCTCAAAAACAAGTAATTTAGTAATAGTAATTTTAAGCAGACTTTCACACTGTGTGCTGAGGCATTCCTTTGAGAGTGCAGGTGAAGCGTAAACACAAAGAGTTAACGATAGTGAAAATGGGCAGGATCGGGTCATGGGCAGATTTGATGAAGGAACAAGGGGGACAACAAGTCTCCCGTTTAGAGTCACACGTCACAGTATCAAACATGGGATATTGAAGACCGATTTCTATTCCCAAAGCAGATTGTATATGTGTGTAAGTGTGTGGTTGTACTTGGGGCATATATCTGTCTGTACTCTGTACGTGTTTATAAGTGAAAGGGGGAGTGAAAGAGAAAGAAAGTGGGAGAGAGAGAACATGATGACATATTTCTGCAGCGTGCTTATTATTTTGGAAAATATTAGATGATTTATGCCCCTTTCCCCAGGGAAACAGAATTCCACAGTGAAGTCATAACTGCACCTCCATCTGGGGGGCATAGGACTAGACCTCTGAATGCACCTGTCCACACAAGCACACAAACAGCAAACACTGTCACAGTCCCGTATGCTGTATGAGATGCAGTCAAAAGTCACTTTTAATTATTATTGGGAGTTGTGATGGGCAGAAATTGTGTTATAACTTATAAGTGGGAACCTGACCCCCTGCTCTGTGGAGCACATGCTCCACTTTGCAACGCTCCATGTGATGGAAGTGGAGCACGACAGCCAAGAACAAGACGACTCGTGGCATGTGTGTTGTCGTTTTGAGACAGTGTCACATTTGAGGGAAATAAATAAACAAATACACAAAGTTTGAATTCCCACTCGCGCTGCAAAATAATTTGAGATCGTAAAAAAACTGACCGAAATGGACATTTGAAACATTCTATCGAAAGGCGGCAAACTGAGCCAATGTATATGAACAAGATGACCCGCTTGGGAGTTTCACGTTTCCATTGTTCTTTGCTTGCGTTTTCTTGGACAGATCCAACAATGAATCAGTTTGTACAGTACAGCGTTAAATAATGGGCCCACAGAAAGCTACAGCACACTGCCTGTATATGATCTCATGACAGATCAGATTATATATGGTCTATATACAGTATATGGTACAGAACAAAAAAATTAATCACGCACTTCAAACAATTAATCTCTCAAGATTGAACATAACAGCCTATAGCTGTGTGACTCTGCGAATTCTTTCACTGAGTGTCAGCCACACTTAATCACTCTGTGTGTGTGTGTGTGTGTGTGTGTGTGTGTGTGTGTGTGTGTGTGTGTGTGTGTGTGTGTGTGTGTGTGCGTGCGAGAGAGAGAGAGAGAGAGACAGAGAGAGAGAGAGAGAGAGAAATAGAGAGACAGACAGACAGACAGAGAGATGGTCATCTTGTGGTTGATTACATCAACCTCTCTCACCGCTCTGCCACGTGCCACAACTCTGCCTCCTGGTCAAGGCCGTTGCCGACTTAGGTTAAACCAACACCTTTAACTGTGACAACAACACCGACACAGGAATGAAAGATTAGAATGAGAGAGAGAGAGAGAGAGAGAGAGAAGTTGGCCCCTGGTCTTAGAGGATAGCCATCTCTCTAATCATCACCAGCTCTGCTGGCCCCCGGGGGCCTCGGTCCACACGGGGGAGGAACCCATTCATTAAGCCTTCAGTCAATCCACCGTGAAAACAAACACACATTAGCCCTGTCGTTCCGTATGACTCACTGGCCCCTATATTCACTGCGGCCGCAAATGTTAGCACTGCCGGGCCGTTTCCTGTCCGCCATGCCTCGCCCTTCCCTCGCTGTTGGCTGCCGCCAACTCTTAACCTCCGCGCTCAAAGACCTGTGAGCACCGCCGACACTGGGACCAGCTGACATAGCAGAGACACCTTATCATTTGCAACGACTGCACCCAACGCCAAAGCTTTGGAAAGGATAAGAGTGTTGTCCGGAAAAAAAGAATGAATGAATAAGTGTAGAAACATATCATATCTATTGGACATGTCTGTGTGTTTTTGCAGGATGTCGAGGCCCCTATCCTGCTGGCTGAATGAATGTGTTATATGATGATGGTTCGTCAATGGAATTTTAGGCATTGGGTCCCAAAGCAAACCTTTGCCCTATAAAACAATTGGGGGCAAGTAGACTGACTGATTGCAAGGCATAGCCAAGTCTGTCAGACATGTCATATTAATCATACTTACAATAAACAAATCACATTCTTGCTATCTCAAATCCATGTTCATAGGGTTTCATTATTGACGTCAATATTAAGATTGTTAAGCTTTGTATGACCTACAATTTAGGCATTATGATGCATACATTACAGATGCTATTATGCAGAGCGACTTATAATAAGCAAAGTACCGTAAACACATACATCAAACACAGAGAGACAGTGTAGTACCTCAGTAAACTAGGATCACAGGTAAACCAACCAAGAGCCTATAGCATCAGTCTGAACGAAACAATATACTAGTATCAAAACATTATCTGTACATTGAAACTAAAGGATGCCAGGTTATTTAACCTAGCATCTGTCTAAATTACATTCTTAACGTTGGGCACTGGCCTACTCGTGAAATGCATGGCACACCCAGTGATGCAATGATATTTTTTATGCAGAATTATGTGTCTGTATTCCTTTTCTGGCCATACAGTATATGGAGTTATGTGATGTCAGTCGGCACTGGCCTACTTGGATGGAATGATGCAAGTTGGAAATGCATGCCCCACCCAGATATTATGTCTGTGTCCCTTTTATGCTTCAGACTTCAGAATTATGTCAGATTTCTGTATGTGTCTCTGAGTCCCTTTATTCCTACATGGAGTTCTGTGTCAGCCATGCTCAAATATGGAGTGTTGGGATATCAGAACAGGCCAGCTTATGGAGTTCTGTGTCAGGCATGCCCAAATATGGAGTGTTGTGATGTCAGAACAGGCCAGCTTATGGAGTTCTGTGTCAGGCATGCCCAAATATGGAGTGTTGTGAGGTCAGAACAGGCCAGCTCCCTATATGGACCCTGGGCAGGGGCCCAGTCTAGAGCCCGGGCAGAGGCCTTTTTGGGGGCGGTTCTGGACAACCGTGGGTCCGATCGACACGACACCGGGCCCAGCACAACTTGTGGTGGTGTGGATCGCGTGTGTCGAATGTCTGCATGGTCGTCATAGAACAAAAGCTAGAGGCTGAGAATGGAACATTTTACGTCATAGTGGAGTGTCTGAGCAAATAGGCATAGTGTCTATTTTACGTCATGATGATGTACGATAATAAGAGCGCCCCTCACTTCACAAGGTTGTGATTTTTTTATAGAATTGTTTGTTTTTTGAGGGGCTAGCCCCGGCTCCTATATACAGCTTTTGTCGCCACAGGTCTCAATATTTGCCATTGACAATGAAGTGGCAACACAAACATTAAATGCCAGTAACAATGAAGGGAAAATGTACGTCATATGTACTGTAGACGAGCAAATCGGCTAACCAATCACATAAATTCAGTTGTTCATGAGATGATGTATGATGGTGTATAATGATAAGAGCGCCCCTCACTTCACACGGGTGTGATTTTTGCTTTTGATGCAGTAATGTTTGCAGTAAGTGTCTGAAAAGTCACTGTCATCCGGGGACTCCAAAAAAATCATGTGTGGACTCCCCTGTGGGTCCCGAAACACAGGTTGAGTTAATGAGAGTGTTGAGCTGTAATGGACCTACTACAGTATGTACTGTATAGGCCCCATAACAATATTGTTGACTATTATTGATGATATATTTATAGCTAAATATAGTAGTTTCTAGGACTCTGTTTGGAATATGGGGACCGCTTCTTTCTATGCTTGGGTTCATTTTCAATGATCATCAGACTAAAGCATTGTTTAAATAGCATCGTTACATTTATAAAAGTTCAATAATATCAACAGCGAAATGTATCTACTTTGCACAGGAACCTTTTTTGCACAGGAACTTTTTTTTTTGTGAGTGTGAGTGAAGGGAAACCAGAACTGCCTAAGCCGAAAGCCAAAACTGAACTAAACAATGGAGATATACTGTATCATCATACTGTAATGTATCATCTGTTTTAGTACAAAAACACAATTGCTTTATGAACAGGAGGATGTAGGCCAACATTATGCCAGGCTGCCAGCATGGCAATCTGTGAATGGATACATAAACCTTCCGGATGTGGAGGATATCTATGCTATCAAGAAAACCATACATCTGTTATCAAAATGGTCTATTTGGAATCATGACTCTGTCTTATTTCACTGCAGTCACGGCTTCATGTGAGGCGAGAGCGTATGTCTCAAAACATCAGCTACATGTGGCATAAGGTATGTATGTATGCCGTTATCCTTGGGTAAATATGAAACTGACATGTTATACCATGTGATCGAAGTCTGGGTCTTACTCCCAGAATTGATAAAGTACAAAACTGTTAAGTCGTTTCCTGTGCCTTGAAAGTAGACATTAGGCTTTAAGTCCTGTGACTACACTTCATATTGAATTTCTCCAAATGTTGCAGTAGTGTTTAAAGAAAGCTGCCAAAATTCTGAAAATGCATCATGTCTTTGTTTATCCCTACATTGTTTGGAACGCACCACGTTTGGCAAGCCCAAACTTTGGCTTGAAACATGGAATGCATGCTTGCTGTAATGCAAAAAGTAACACAATACTGAGCATTGTCTTACACTCCCTCCCCATGCATGAGGTGGGGGTGTGTTCAGTTGTCTGATGCTATACTTCTGGCAATGGCATATCAACGCTACACTGCCTTAAATGGGAAACAGAGAAAGCCAGATCTGTGCTTTTACTACAGCGTAGCTCTGATTAAGACCAGATTGTGGTGGGTTCTGACCCGTGTCCAAGTCCCACTCAGGGACAGAACTGTTTACTCTGTGTTATGCATACATTTATTGTATATAATCTCCTCCTTCAGACCCTCACTGTTCCGTCACTGGAAATCAAAGCTGCTATCACTGCCAAATGGTTGTCTTGATTATGGGCAGTGAGGTTAGGTGTGGCTCTAATTTAGATAGAAATAACCTGTACATGTACATAATGATGCAAAGGGGTGGTGACAGTTATACGCCTTCCATTAGGTTTCAGTCATACGCTATTAACTTGCCAGGCATTTCTCTCACACATCTGTATGCGTGTACATGATTCAGTTCTTTCCTTTTTGATCAATGCATAGTCTTTCTCTGCATATTGTGTAAGGGATCTCTATCACTATCTGGTGGTCAAAAGAGAAAGTTCATTTCCATCAGAAAACTAGAATGTTATTTGATAACACACTTAAAGCATGACCCTCATGATTAGCCAGGAGCCGGAGATGGTATGAAAGCAGTTCTCAAAAATAGAACAAAATACAAGTACACTCGCTTTTGGCTCTAGATTGTTTTAGAGGCCCCTCAATGCATGATTTAATAGAATTTGGGGTTGCTCTGGAATGGAATATTAAAAATCTGAATGATACACCTTTATGACATGACAAACGTGTACTCACTATCACTGATTTGTGAGAATTTTGGACAACATCTGTAGGACTAGTCTACCAAAAAGTGTGTTTTGAAGAAAATGCTAAATTACAGAAGATTTTGTTAGGCGGAAAAGGCAACATTTATATTTATATGCCGACTATGGTTCAAGGAAGGAATTTAGGCCATAACATTGGTATAGTGCCACCATGAGGGTGATTTGATTGTGTGTCTTCCTTCACCTACTGGGACTTACTTGCTTAGGCCTGTCCAGAGTTCTCGGTCACTGGAGTTCTTTTACACCTGCGACCATGTGTATCCTGGTCTAATTTGGTGTCTGTCTGGAGATCCCAACACCAGGTGTTTTTTGGCTGGCCTCTGTTCCTCTCCCCTTGAGGATTCCAATCTGGTGGCGTTTGACACTGGTTTGCGTAGTGTGTGTGCCCGATCTATCTCATCTTCTGCGTCCAATTTGGTCTGCTTCTGGGAGTTGCGACCTACTGGGAATGTGCATGCAAAGTTTGGTCCAGCGTGTGTACAGAAAGACACAGACAGAGACAGACAGACAAAAACATTAGCCTACATACTATACAGTTTGTGTCTGTGTGTGTGTGTGTGTGTGTGTGTGTGTGTGTGTGTGTGTGTGTGTGTGTGTGTGTGTGTGGCTGCACAACAGTGACACTGTTGTTTTCGTGCTCAGACAGAACCAGCCAGCCAGGCACACAGCCAGCCAGCCACCCACCCACAGACACACAAAAGCTCTGAAGTGGTTGCACCACTTAAAAATCAGACCTGTGTGAAGTGTGGGACACTCTTATACATCACATCATCATACATCATCTCATTCGTCCTCACCTTCGTCATTGCAATGTTTGTGTTTACACAAACACTCATAATTGTCCATTCATTGTCAATGGCATTTTAATGTTTGTGTAGGACAAAGTGTGTGCACACACACACACACACACACACACACACACACACTAAAAGCTGGACAAAGTGGACATTTTTGAAGGGCAAATTAAAATGTATTGGCCCCTCATTTGTAAATAAAAACAAGCAAGCAAGCTTGGGTGCCCAAAATTCTCAGGTGCCCACTGTTGATTTCAACTACCGGAGTACCGGTAGATTAATACTGATAGAGACAAATTCGCTTAACAGCTGGAATGACTTGACTGGAACGAATTTTGTCCTGGGTACTGAAGATAATACTATTACTAACTATTGACCAGAGCTAGGAGGTTAATAGGCTACTTACTATTAAGCATTGCTGCGGCGAAAGTCTCGAAACAAATTATTGCATGGGAAACGTTTGTGCAAAGTTTATGCCTCTTTACTAGCCGTAGGTTTACGTCATCAACATTCGCCAGATACTCTGAATTGAATGTGAAAACATTTTCACTGATGAGAATGTGACCTTCTTTTGTCATTTCAATTGTCTTATCGGTGAGATATATATATTGTTTATGATCGTCTCTTTAATATGACAAGTTATAATGTTTAAAAAGCTTCATGTTGTTTTTTTTATTTTATGAACGCGATAATGGGCACTGAATATGTTCGTTATGTTAGCCAATCTAGCCAATGCTGCTAGCAGATGCAAGAGCCTATGCAAGTCTGTTATGATCTGCTAGGTTAGTGGTTTTTAACCCTTTTCATATCAAGGTCCATTATTTAGTCATTCGAGATTTAGCCTCTCAGACCTAATAAGATTTTGTCCACAATTCCATGCTGTATTGATTAACTGATTGAACCATAGGAGAGGGAGAGGCAAATGTTGATCAAAATAACAATTCTTCTACATTCTCTTATTGTGTAGACTTCTTGTAAATTAAGTATTGCAGATGTTTAACAATAACTTAACTGAGAGCGTAAAATGTTACACTCAAGAGTCAAGAGTTAAAGTGTGCTTCTAATGTAATTCTGCAAACTGTTAATAAATATTTCAACCAATCAATCAAAGATCTATAATGGTCCAAATGATGGAGAGTTGGTAACTACATTTTGGTTATGAACTCTCCATTTAGCTGGGGACCACCTCAATGACCACTGGTGGTTCGAATACCACTTTGCTAGGTGGAAAGTTTGATTAGTTACCTGCTGATGTCAGTTTACAGTATCTGTAACTACGGAAACTGCATGTCACAGCTTGACGTCACATTTCCTTATTATATAAACTGCATAATAAAGGAAAGTGCATAAGCGTGTACAAGCAAGCATGTAAGTAAGGAACAAGAAGGGGCTATCTGAGAAAACCTTAGCTCGTCCCATTCTCGTAACCAGCTACCCATTTTAAGTGTTACAGTCCTAAGCTACAGGTTCTCCCCTACAGAGAACCTCAGTAACAGTTATATCCCAATTAAATAAAATACAGGATAGAGATGTTATTTGACACTCCACACAGCTCAGTCTAAGACTAATACGTTGTCATCTTTTTATGTTGCAGGTAACCTAGCCTTGATTCAAGACTGAAAGATGTCGGCGAGGCAGGCGTCAGTCCATGCCATATGGATAATTGGCAGAGTAATAGGTACCAAAATGCATAAAACTGCCAAAGTGCGAGTCACAAGGCTCGTGCTGGACCCTTACTTGCTCAAGGTAAGTGTCCACTGCTCACTCTGGGGATGGATGACTCCAGGTCATGTCATGATTGGTTTTTCAGAGTCTGAAAATAACTGGTTATGACATGGATCCGTTTAGCTTCTATTTTATTGGCCTGTCAGCCACGAGAAACTCGCGATGCTATAATGATATCTGGCATCTTTGCAATACCAAGCCTATTCATCCAAACGAAAGTGTATCTGATTGTATTATACTCACCAAGATTGCTGTGACTGTGAGTCCAGTCTAAAGTCCACCATGCACAGCGACTAGTCTCTTGTCTGTCTGTCTGTCTTTCTTTTGGGGGGCTGGGTACCCCAAAATTTAACAAAATAACATGTTGCATGTTACAAAAATAGCCAACATGGTTACTGTGATTTATTCAAATGTATCCATTTATCCAAATCACTTCCCTTTGTTTTTAAATGTTTTCCCAACCCAAGAATGATGACATATTATATTGATCTTAACATACTATATTCTATAGAAATCATATTTTACTGCTTTACATATGTTTTTTTGTCCCTAACAACTCTGCCATGTCTTCCCCACAGTACTTCAACAAGAGGAAGACTTACTTTGCTCACGATGCTTTACAGCAGTGCATGGTGGGAGATGTTGTTCTTCTCAAGGCCTTGCCGGAGCCCAGGTCAAAACATGTGAAGCATGAACTGTCTGAGATAGTGTACAAAGTAGGAAGGGTGGTTGACCCACTGACAGGAAAGAAAGTCGCAGGGACTGAATTTCTGGAGCCATTGGCTGATCTCACTCACAGTCTGGAAGAGGATACGTCATTAACCGAAAAACTAGGGGAGCTGAATATCTCTGATGTCTCCTCTGGAACCTCAACCCATACCTCTACACCAACCCCAACACCCTGAGCACAGCTCAATTTACGTTTGTCTTGTATAAGTACTACCGGTACTAATGTTGTATTTGATGATAACATGCCTAGACTGGACATCCCTGGTCCCAATGTAAACACAAGTACACAAGGACTAAAATGTAACAAAGTACTTGGAGAAGCAACCTTTGCTGCTCTCCGAGTGGAATTAAAGACTCACTGGTAGCTACTATTCTGCAGCAGCTACTGTGCCCTTTTCACACATTTGTGATACATTGCAAGTTGTTTTACTCACAATCAAAATAAAGATGTTATAACCAGTTATAAAAAGCTAGTTTCTTGAACAGGATGGTTTGCCTAGAAGTGCCAAGAAGATTTTTTTAAATACTAAAGGCATTGTCATGCAGTCAGAGTTGCAGCCTATTTTCACTGCAATGCCATCGACATACTGCCACCCAGTGACAGCCAATCCTTTCAGCCAGGATTAGATGGGAGCCAAAAGGCAAATTGCATTGTCCTTACTTACTATTAAGTCTCTAGACATGTATATCACATGATTTATTTGGTGACATTGGCCTATGTCAGGGGTCAGCAAGTATGTCTGCCCGTAGGCCAGACTTAACTTCTAAGCTATTAGATAGCAGGCCAGAACATAATGGCTAATTTAAGAACTGGAACTTGCAACAGACCGCTCTATATATATAAACAACTATATTACTATGAAAGTCAAACAATGATTTGTGTGGAATAAATAGATAAAACTGTGTAGTCAAACTTTACAGGCACAGATGGAAATGTACCTCAAGGCCACATTCTTTAATGTTGCATTTAGAGGACATTTAGTTAATTAAGTTGGGAAACTTTTTTGTTTTATCTGGAGACAGTCATACTCCCTTTTCACATGGAGTAGAACAAGAGCTCTTTCATTGTTCAAGGTCTCTGGGATACAGAGACAAACGGGTGTTCTGTATAAATGTTCGCATGTGAAAAATTATGAGAATGCATTATGGCTGCTTATCAGCAAAGAATACTCTGTTTATCAATCTAGACTCAACATCTGACATCTAAATATGTATTATATTTGTCAAAGAACACAAGAGACTGAATTTAAAATAGCATTTTGTTTATATACAGTTGGTGCCCCTGATTGATGATTATATTAGTATTAGTATATTATATTGCGGTGGTTCTCAGCCAGTGGTCTGGGGAGCACCAGTGGTCCTTGAGAGTGTTCCAAGTGGTTCCCATTTATGATTCAGAGTTGTTAACCCAAATGGACCCTTATAGATCACTAACTCTTGAGAGAGTGCATTTACATTACTTAATTTACAAAAAGTCTACACAATTAGAGTGAGAATGTAGAATAATTGTTATTTTGATCAACGTTTCCCTGTTATCATCGCCTATAATACAGAATGGCATTGTGGACAAAATCTTATCTAACGACAAAGTCTTGACAATATATATATATAATATAATAATATATAACATATATTTACAGTGCCAAATTAAATTGTGCAGAATGGCCAATCTCATTATTGGATTAGTATTAATGTGTTCATTAGTATTATGTTGCAGAACAAAGGTGGGGCTGTGTTGCTGGGTAACTCAGCCATAATAATAATAATAATAATAATTATTATATTATTATTATATTATAGTACAAAATAGGCCTACAATATTTGCCTCTGAGTCGTATTGGAGTATAAGTATAATACATCAAGAAATAGAGTAAAGTAAAACTACCTGTAATTGTACTTATGAGTAAGTTTCCATCACTGTTGTTACGGCAGGTGTGATGTGATTTGTCACACTGGTCTTGCCGTGTAGCTGCAGCCCCTCTCTAAACATTAACAACCCAGCACTAAACAACACACAACAGCGTTCTGGGGAAAGATGGCGACCAGAGTCCTTCAGAGTGTGGCCAACGGCCTCAAACACCCAAGAAATGGACTTCAGACGAGCGGACAGGTCACAGTCATCATCAGGTTCGGTTCTGTAAATGCAACAGTCCAACAGAGTAATACATGATTCCCATAAAGTGTCACCTGTTCCTTGGTAGATCCATGACTTCAGTCGGACTGTCAGTGTTCTCACTGGCTAATGCTAGGCTAGCCGCGGTGCATTGGATCCCCTGTGTAACGACGCTACTTAGCGTTAGCAACGCCAACCCACTGCCATTAATACTGGTCAATCCAACTTAACCGCCATATGTACAAATTAACTTATCAAACAAGTGGATTAATACATGTGCTGTGACTTTGCCATATGATCAGTGTCGTTACTTGCAGAAAACTGACCTCGTGTCAGTCCCAAACTCAATTCAACTTCAAGGTCAAAATGCAGCGGACTACAGCTACAAAACTATCTCTTCAGTTTTATTTGTTTTGTATATTGCACATCGCTATAGTGTGGTCAGCTCACACGTGCAGCAGTGTTGGTATGTTAACTCATAAGTGATAACTTAAGTTGTCAAACGTTGTGATATTAGATGTGGTTGCAGTGCTGCCTGTGCCAACTGGCAAGCTGTCAAAATCCCCAAGGAAACAAACTTGTTACTACTATACACAGTGTTCTAACTTATTGCACAGTGATCTGCTTAGAGCACATTGCACTGGGGTAGTTCAACCATATGGAGAAAGGTAGCAGAAAACTCTGAAGTGTTGGCTTACTTGAGGTAGTAAATGTAGACTAATCCTATGGCTGCTTGTAGCTTTGCAGTCTGAAGTGCTATTAAACCATAGGCCCATAGCTGTGGAAGATTGTAATGCCAGTGCATGGACACTTTAAAAATGTATTTTCTCTGTACACTTGACTTGACTCTACAGTACATGGTTTAGCAATTATGACTCAGTCTTTGCTATGTGATATCATATTATGATATCACATATTATTTGACTACCGGTACTGTACAAGCATTTTGAGGTTATTGACAGGCAACTTTTGTGCAACATTATGTTCATAGGACTAGTGATTCCGTTTTAAACCATCTCACATAGCATAGGACTGGTAACGGGAGACGTGCTGTCATTACATTTGGAATAAAAAAGCAAATACCGGTATGTATTTCTATGGAGAATGGTGTCCTACCGGGACAAGCTTCAAGCACACTGTCGCAAGGTTTCATTTAAAAAGCCTTTATTGCAGGGATATACAATTAAAAGCCACCAGACGCCTGTTTTATGTTGTTTGTATGGCTACAAATGTGTAGCAATAAAGGCTTTTTAAATGAATCCTTTTGAGAGTGTGCTTGAAGCTTGTCCATATACAAGATGTTTTAACTCAGAGCACCTCATTATCTCCACAATTGTTTTGATATCGGCAGCACTATGCGTGTCTCTATTCTAAAAGTATTGCTGTAAGCTAAATTGTGGGGTTTTTTTTGGGTGACAGAATTTGGTTGCCCTGCGATGGATTTGTGCATGAGGCCTAAACCTCTCTTCTTACGTTTGTCTTTGTGTCCTGCCTTATAGGAGCCTGTCAGCCTCCAACAATAGGAATCGTGAAGACAGCTGGTTCAAGTCTCTGTTTGTCAGAAAGGTTGATCCCAGAAAAGATGCTCACTCTCACCTGCTTGCTAAGAAGGAAGACAACAATCTCTATAAAATACAATGTATGGGTCTTTGACACTTAATGTTTGATAGTCATATAGTAAAGGTGGCTGTGGTGTTCTCATTGATATTTACATAATTCAATCATTAGATTTGATAACTGTAGAACTATTATTGATCAACAAATGTTCATGGCATTCACTCTTGACTTCGCACTAGTCTGAAGTCACTTTTGATGCATGCAGTCAGTACCATTTTTCTTGTTAAAATATAACTAGGTGTTAAGTCTTGCATAGCCAAACTTTCAGAGAGCTCTGCCTACTGTAGAGGTTTCAGGTGGGGTAGGTGCCGTGCTTTTGATTGGTGATTGTATAGGATTAACCTGTATTAAATTTAGTTTTCTCTAGGCAAATGTTACATGCTGTTACTTAAAAAACTATTTTCTCTCTTGTAGTTCACAATGTCAAGCCCGAGTGCCTAGATGATTACAACAAACTTTGGTAAGAGATATCTGTTTTATAGCTTTCTCATTTCACTTAAGAGCTCTGACAAGCAACCTTTTTTTAGTAAACACTAGATCCTTTGTTTGTCTTTTTTAGTGAAGATACCCTGCCTGCCATTCACGCGGACCCTCACTACCCCTGTGAGCTAGTTGGCACCTGGAACACATGGTATGGAGAGCAGGACCAGGCAGGTAAGGGTGACCTCACAAGCCCTACACTTAACACGTCATAAGCAACAAACTAAAAACATGTGTACAAGGACTTATGTGCTATCAATAGGTAGCCCAATAGACAAATTGTGCTTTGCCTGCTGTATTCATTTCTCACACTACTGCAGCTGGCATTTGGAATGGGGGTACGGAAGACTTTGCCCTTTGGCCCTGACCTTAAACAAATCGGTCACAGTTATTTCTTTATGACAAATGTGCTTGTCATCCTTCACAGTGACAATACTGTTTTGACTGTACTTTCTCCTGCTGTCCCAACTGGAAAATATTTAGAATATTAAAATACTCCACAGGATTTGTGGGGTATTTTCTCTAAAAAATTAAATGAAAATAAGCAATTGGCAATTTGATGTTCATACAAAATTGAAAAGAACTTTTAATCTGTGTATTGTAGAAAGAAAGAAAACACCAGGAATGACTTTACCTCAAACTAGTCAGGTTTGAGATTACAGTTTCCAATTTGTATTTTTGAGTGGAGCTAGCCCCTCTTATATACAACTCTAACTCGTGTCACATTCGCCAAAGACAATGAAAGGAGAATTTACGTCTGAGCAAATCGTCTTTTTGTGCTAACAAAAACATTTATGCCATTGACAATGAAAGGAGAATTTACACCATATGTGTATGAGCAAATTGGCTATGTATATAATTCTCGATGATAAGAGCGCCCCTCAATTCACACAGGTGTGATTTGTTTTTCATAACATGACTGTCCTTGGCTGATAACACACGATGGCTCACTTCCTATTGTAAATGCAAGGTCAGTGAGACAACTAATGAATGAGCGAGACCAGTGTTCACTCTCTCTACTTGTATTTCCTAGTTCACCTGTGGAGATACCGGGGAGGATATCCGGCCCTCACCGAGGTCATGAACAAACTCAGGCAGAATAAGGTATGTGGTGGTCATTGCTGTAGTGTAGAGAACTGGTTCTCAACGTGGGGTTCGGCGACCTGTCTTTGAGGCGGTTCCATGGGGTCAACAGCAAAATTACTAAATGGGCCAATGGCCTATCAAATGGTCCAAGGCCTATCAAATAGCTATCAATGAAATAAAAAAGGTTGAGAATCACTGTTGTAGAGCAAACTGACAGTGAGGCCTGTGGGCCAACACTGTCCACACAAAATGTAACAATGGACCCCATTTCCCCCCAATTTCTTAACTGTAGCTGTAGTAAACTTAATGTAATATTTAAAACTATAACTAAGTTTTATCTGTGATTTTGGGACGCTGATGGTATTTAGAATTTCCTGGGGATTAAGGTTGTTTGTGCCATTTGTCCTCTGTAGGAGTTTATGGAATACAGGAACCAGAGGGGAAAGATGCTTCTGTCCCGTCGCAACCAACTACTGCTAGAGTTCAGCTTTTGGAATGAACCTGTGCCACGTGAGGGGCCCAGCATATACGAGCTCCGTTCATACCAGCTCAGGGTGAGTATTTGTAGTTCTGTTTGGGGTATAAAACGCATCAAAAGATGCATTTTGTTTACACATCAACCACAATGTTTTATATACCTAATGTTGTAGTAAATGGGGAGCTAGTTGACAACCTGTTTTGTTTTTCTATTATTAATGTTTTTAAACCGGTGTATGCCCTTTTATAATTAGTTCATGTATTATGCGAGTGTATTCTTGAAAGTGATTGGATGTACTTTGGTAGATGCTCAGATATAATCACAGTAAAGAACGCTCTCTTGGGTATTCTCATTATAATAGATCCTTCCTCTTCGATTGTAGTTACTTTTTTGTCTCCCTTCGTATCAGGTCGTTGACTCTTTTCTCATTATTTTTCAGCCAGGGACTATGATAGAGTGGGGAAATTACTGGTAAGGCTGGCAGCAGTTTCTCATCCATATCTACTTGCCGACTGTACAGTACCCATTGTGCTCTTCCATAGAAAAGTGCAACATGACTCTCAATGCTTTTGTTTTATACTATTGGGGAATAAGTGTTTCCTACTATATTATTGCCTTTACAGATTGTAGAAGCTGAATGAACGGTACCTCTCACATTCGTCTATGCATGTGCCAACAAGGATAATTTACGTTAAGAGTCTAGCCTAATTCTACTGTATTTATTGTATGGCAAATCTGATCTACCGTGCCATGCAATTTCAGCTGAGAATGTCACATAATCAAAGGGGAAAATTGGTGTAAATCTTTTAAATTAAAATATAGTACAAAACACCTTTTTATCATTTATAATGGGAACAAAGGATATTGTAGACGGTATCTATAATTTAATATAGTCAATGATCATTTGAGTTTTCTCTTAAATCTTAAATATGCGAATATTAATTTTAATTAATATATAATATATTATTCACAAGTCCTTACTGACAACCTGACATAAGTGCTCTCTCTTCTTTAGGGCTCGTGCCATTAACTTCCGCCAACACAACCATGAGGCTTGTGGAGGCTTCTTCTCTCAGATTGGAAATCTCTACATGGTGCACCATCTATGGGGTAAGCAGGGTTACTCCGTTCTGATGGCACGTCTGTCTAAAATATGGAGTTGTAAGACGTAGCATATTGGTCACATGCATACGGATGTATTTTAGCTTACAAAAGGTCTAGAGAACAATTACAAAAATCTAAAACAAAATGCATTAATTTCCACCTCCAGCATACAAAGATCTTCAGGCAAGAGAAGACACCAGAAATGCAGCCTGGCAGCAAGAAGGTTGGGATGAAGTGGTTTATTACACAGGTGAGCTGGGAGCCTTTCTTTTATCTTTATTTATTTTATATCACACCCTCAATAACTATGATCCCATGTCAGTCAAGTATTTAATGCAACTTATCACCTACAAGTATGGAAATTACTATTTAATCATACACATTAATCATGCATGTTTAAAATAAGACTGACAGTTGACACATTTATGGATCTTGTCCTCTGATTAACCTCACTATCCCTGGCATCCCTATTTTGGCCATTATCTTTTATAAATGTTTTGTACATGCATATACTCGTCTTTATGTTTATTGATTTATTTTTGTTTGTTTGCCAATGTAAATGTATGTTTTCTCATGCCAATAAAGCCCTATTGAATTTAATTCCATGTCATGGGTGAGAATTTTCAGTTGTGTGCTGGTAGATCTTCTATTTTTGAAGTATATAAAATAATATAGCTATTAAGTGGTTAAAAAAAACAATCAATGTTTCTTCTTTTCTCTTGCAGTTCCTCTCATTCAGCACATGGAGTCTAGAATAATGATTCCCCTGAAGACGTCGCCCATGAAGTAATGCCTTGCCAGTGCCCAGGGTGGGAAACTCTTCGCAACCACAGCTACTATCACACTGATCCATAGAGCGTAACAAACTGTCTGGGGTGTGCACTGCCAGTGATCATTAATGGCAGCATCGACACGTCACTTCAATTTATTTCTGTTTTTATTTGCTTTGATTTCTCTTTACTTTTCTTCTTGTCACAATGACTATGTGTTACACGGATGAAATTTGTTACTGATCCATAAATGCTATTGAAATGCAAGATTCTCTCCTCCTTTTGCAGTCTCCTTACTGTACTTTTTAAAGGGAGAGCTGAAGATTTTATGAAGCCTGTAAGAATTATGACGATCTGTCATTCCATAGTTTGTCAAGTAGTTACAGTGCTTTTAATGTATTGAAACATTAAGGTCATTCTTTTGCATATTTGTAAGCAATGGTAACTTGAACCATTGAGACTGAAAACTACATCATGGTGCTTCCCATCTCAAACTAAAAATGATAGTGACATTTGTAAACACAAGATTGGAGTGACAGAGAAGGTAGCGTACAACTAGAGCCGATGAAGTGGTGATTATTTCTCAGTGACGGCCTATGATCTTTAGGCCATTTTATGCACCTAATCTGGATTCTATTCCCCAAAACATGACTTTCCCTTGTGATTTAAACTTGGCACATGATGGCTGGTTTCTAATAATTTGGCTGGAGTTTGACTCTGAACTGTTGTGTGCTCGTTAACTAATCATTACTCAGACTTTTCACATCTGAAAATGAACATAGCCATTTAATTCTCGTCAAAGTGGATATGTAAAGCGGAGTGTCCTGTCTACACTCTGTGAAACTGACCGCTACTATACTAACTGCTCTTGTATGTTAAGCAGTAGGCTTCTGACTCTTGTATGCAGCAATTGTGAGGGGATTCTCAAATGTTTCAAAAATTAACATTTCTTTGTTTTCTTTTTTTTTTACTTTAATGAAACCATCAGTATCCCCCTTCATCAGTTTTATGATAGGTGATTGTGTGCTGTAACTGAATGTTTTTGACAAGATAAATTGGTCAGATTGTAGATATACAGTACATAGTGGGGCTTACTGACCAAAGCAGTCAATGGCCAATCATTTATTTGTAAATTAAATCTGGGGAATCTACTATTAATCTAGGATAGATCTCTCAAATGTGAAATGCAGTGCTTTAATACGATTAGTTGTACATATTGAATTAAACTTTGAATGAAAATGGCGTGTTGTGAACTTAATTCCTAAGCCATGTTCAATATTATACAAGCTCATTTTGTTTTTGGGTGACATGATGCCAATCTATAGTACAAAATGTCTCTTTAAATTAGCCAAACACTTGTGTGCTCAGCAGCTACGTCTTGAGGATTTCACTGTGTATGTGTCCTTCAGACTTCAGAGACCTTTATCTGGACATAAAAGTGTCTTTGTGGCTCTGAATCAGGAACAGGTGCTGGTTGACTCCCACTGTTAAAACAGTGGGAAGCTGAGGGAGATGTCTAACACTCAAGGACTTTAGTCATATTTGGCCATGAATTCCACAATGATTGTGTGTTATGCAGATGTGATAAGCAATACAGCCACACATGTTCTTAAAATGTATTCATTATAGAGCAGAAAAAATTGTAAACTCAATTCATATTATTGTGCCAGCCCATTTATCTACAGTAGTTTCAACCTGAGATCCCTATTTGTCAATGACATTGTCATGTCATTGTAAAAAACTAAAATAAAGCCATTTCCCGATACGGGGCCACAGTCAGAGGCTATGGCTATTTGGGGGTCCTTGGCATGAAATAGTTTAGGAACCCCTGTCCTAGTGTTTGTAGCCCATCACTGTCTTCATTTGATGAACTGATACAAATACAACATTCTATATCATCTAATTCAATTGGAATGAACTTTTGGCTAACTGCATAGATTTACTCTGAGTATACATAGCAGGATAGGACATTGCATACTTTTAAACAAGTATGTGCACACACACACACACACACACATCTCTCTCTCTCAGATCCCCCTCTGTTTCACACATCTGGGTGAACAAGACAATGTTAAATATGTCAAGGCCAAAGGAAGATAAAAGGGCAGGTTCCCACTTCCCAGGCTCCTATTAACAAGAGCTACTACAGCATCCTTAAATAGGCAGATCCCCAGGCTTCTATAAACAATATCTACGGCAGCATCCTTGTCTAGTCATTGTTAATCTTCTCCTCCAACCAGGACAGAAGCATCAACCTATCGCCATCCCACCACCACACATCTGTATTTAAAGTACCGTAATTGCGTTGTGGTCCAGATTCAACATGTCCATCGCAGTCTTTGCCATGGGAGTCCTTCTGGGTTCTTCAGTGCCAGGGATGACATTTGTCCTGAACACTTCTGGAAGAGAAACTGCAACATCCACTGTACATCCTGATGTTAACAACAGGTTAGTAGTATCATACAATCATTAGTGTGTTTGAGTGAGTTTGCTAAACTGATTCCAAAGATTGTTGAAGAATGTTTGAGAGAACTTGTGTCTGATGAAGAGCTAGAAACTCAAAACATCACCTTGGTGGCAGTTTAATAAATATATTCTTTGTAATGTAATTGGTCATCTGCAGCTGGTGCCAGGAGTCATTGCAGTTTATAAGGAAGGACCTCCTGGATGCTCTACACCTGCCGACTGAGCCACGTCTGCCTGCTGGTTGGCTGAAGAGAGACCAGTGGCCAAGACTCAATGCCATGACTCACAGAACCCAGGATGAGAGAGGTAGGTCAAATACAGCACAATTCAAACATCATTTGTTAATTTGTTGACATGGACAATGGACATGACTCATAAAAAAAACTCTGTACAACCTGTCTTTTTCAGCCTCTGGCTTAACTGTGACACCCGGCGATGACCATAGCACTGGCTTCAAGTGCTGTCAGATGTCTTCACAGATCTCCCTGAAAGGTATAAAACAGTGGTATAATTATGTGTGATAGAGAGAGCGAATGTGTGTGCACATGTACTTGTTTCAAAGTATGTAATGTCCTATCCTGCTATGTATGTGACAGATCTGGGCTGGGACAACTGGATGTTATATCCCGAGAGCTTCACTGTGGTCCAGTGTGCACCCTGCAACCCTCTCCTGGAAGAGAACAACCTGCACTGCCCATCACTCACGCTCAATACCAAGAACTCTTCACAGGTAGAAACAACTTATAAAATAGTCCTACAGATAGATAATAGTATTATTGATATTACAATTATGTGATGATACAGTGTGTCTTGATATATTATTTAATATATACACATTTCACCCTTGCCTCCTGTCTGTCTTTCTCCCTTCTTACGTTTAGGCCCAGATGCCTTGTTGCCAGTCCACCTCCAAGGAATGGCTGCCAGTCATGTACATGGAGGAAGTTGGCACCGTTGTCATCCAGTCTGTGCAGCTCACTCGGACATGTGGCTGTGCCTCAGACACCATTCAGCAGCCTACAGAAGGCTAAGCCTGATGTACACTTTGATGTAACGGAGTAAGCGTCTAGGGTTTTAAGGTGTTGTGCATGTTGGTTAACTATTTGGCAGGCATTTGTCTTGCATACTAGTGTGCTGAGTTGTGTAGAATATGTTTACATTTTAATGCAACAGGAAAATCAAGGTCCAAATATGTAAAATAAAGCAGTAAAACAAAATGCCTGGACTTATATCCTCCCACTTTACGTTTATCTAAAGAATATCATTTAAATTACATTAGTTTGCCAAAATGTCTTCTGAAAAGAATCCAGTAATGATCATATATCTGCAATGTATTTGGCCAATCAAGTACTCGTCTAGTGTTGAGCACAGAACAGGCCATGAATAACCTTGTACCACCAATGTAGACATCTGTTAGATGTATCTCAAATTGTGCCCTTCCTTTGTAAAACGTTACAATTTCAGTTACTTTATGGAGTGGTTTTTAACACCTGTCATTTTGATTCTTTGAATAAAGATGCCTGAAATATTGTATATCAATTGTTATCATTTACTCAGTCACTTATTACCACAGCAATCTGATTAAACCAACCATGATTATACTGACCATGATTATTGAAATGAACATTTGTGTGGTTACCATAGGTCTGATAAAACCTATTAAAGTGTAAACATGGATCCTTTTTGGTCCCACCACACAAATATGGGTCTATTTTACACTTTCAGAGGGATAAAGCTAATGTAACATTAATGTTAACATGGTGCATCACCTAATAGCTATATGCTTCAAAAGATACAAATAAATAAATGTTTGAACCCAAAGGAATCCACTTTATTATTGAGGACACCCTTAGTTTCATATTTCAGATCAGATCCCCTTAAATGCATCATTTTGGTCAGCAATAGTTGGTTCAAAATAAGCACTGACAAGAAGACAATCGTGTCAAGAGCCAAGAAAACCTTTAATGGGTATTGAAACAAAAGTTCAGCTGCTAATTTCAGTGCTTAACAAAAACATAAATACAGACCCAATTATTTCAGAGGGACAATTACATGAAAATGCACAGGGCGAATTAACAATGGTATCTGAAACATGTTGCGATGGGTGCCATAACATTTAAAAGGCTGTCCATCTGACTGGGAGGGAGTGCGGGAGCTTCAGTGTGACGCGAGCAGGGAGCGTTTTTTTGGTCCCCCATCAGGTCAAACACAATCTCCTGTGGGCGTGACATGGCTATAGTGATGTCAACTGACCATTAACCTTTGAGAGACGACATGCCGGCTCTCATGATCTCGTCCACCAGGAGGATGTTGCTAGCGATTACCGTGCTGAGGAGAAATGTACAGGAAGAGATATGCATTATCAATACAGAACGTAACCACTTAAGACCTATAAAATGTGTGTGATAGCAGATTTGCAAACTCATAACAAATTGTGAGCCTGTTGATATGCTATTGGTGCCATTAGAAATATTTTGTAAAGGTTTGCCTATCTATATATATATATATATATATATATATATATATATGACACGGCCCAAAATAGCCAGGTTGAAATCGGCTAAGAATGCAATCTCTCCTGTATCCTGAAGGTGGGGATAATCTTACCTTGAATGGAGGAGCTGTTTCTTGACACTGTAGTTGTCCCAAACACCTACATCTCCTGCAACCATGGGTTCCCCTGGAAAGATCAATCAATACAAATAAACATGATTTGTGTAGTAGGCTACATGTACAAGAGTATTACACAGTGCTTTAACAGAAATAAAGGATAGCATCATAGCCATAAAAGATGAATATAAGACATTATAAAATAAAGATAATAAAAAGGTAACAGTAGTTAGTGAATACAATTAAGACAAATTACATAAAGCAAGGTTGAACCTAAACTTGGGTTTATGATACAGAGCAAAAGAAAACATTAGCATTACCAGTCCAGGGTTTTGAACCCATTAAGTAAAAAAATCACTGAATGCACTAGACCCTACTCGTCTGATACTGCAGTCACACAGCTACAATCTGACTTGCAACATTCGTTCCTGCGTGATGCATCACAAGTAAAAGTTGAGCTGAACTCAACTTTTTCTCAGCACTCCAATGATGCAGTGAAACATTGTGTTAAGAAATCATACATTTCTTTCAACATTTCACTCCCCTTCTCTCTCTCTCCACACATTTCTTGCTGTAATGGAAGAAAATAATCTTGCTTTTAACCAGTTCCCTGTGCCAATTAACTATCCTTTTCATTTATGCAACACTTCAATGGTGACTCAACAGCAATGTAGCTGGCCACACTTGGCTATTTTTATAGCTTGATAGTGTGTAAACAGTGACATGGAAAGGGCTTATGATGGACAACGCAGTGTGCTGCAGTGAGACTGCTGACCTGTGCTGAGGTCAACTCCCACAAGCTGCCCTGACTCTTTGTACTCAGTCTGCAGCTTGACCAGGGTCTCCATTGGGTCATAGCCAGAGTTAATGGCCAGCACCTGCAACAGGGAAGAGAGGACATAGAAGAGAAAAGGATCAGCCTGTGAGAAGTTTTGCATAACCTTTTACTGTACTACCTGTTCTGTCAATTTTGTTAATGAAGTAAGCAATCTATATAAACTCTAGTCTCAATTAAGCTTGCCACGATATTATAATTTGCCCACAAATTCATAAATGCATGTCAACACCATTGGATGTGTAAGTGCAAAGCCTACTAATAATTACTTTCCTTAATTTATAAATAACAACCAGTCCTATTTAACATAGCTGGCAGTGATCCTGACAAACAGGAACTACTTTGTCTACAGGTTGTTGGGAAGTAAATAAAGCATTCAGAATAAGATATGTAATGCATATGTAATGCTCTATTATTGGTGCTGAGCCCAACTGTTAGAACAGAACATAGAAAAGCAGGGGGTCGCAACTCACTTGACAAAAACCACACGATCAAAACGTCTGCTTATTTTTGCCTGCTGTATTGCTTTATAAAATTTTTTGGAGCATCTTAAAGTGAGTTGCGAGCTGAAGTAAATAAAGCACTCATGGAATTATAAGCCAAGTCAAAAGTAATTAGTTACACACCGTGTAACAGATAAATTGTGGCAAGGCTAGTAGACTACTCTCAATAAACCCTTTCACAGGTCAAAAAACAGCCAACAGCCAAGCCAATTCAATTAATTGGAGGCGTTTCATTTACTGGTATGTTATATTGTGTGCCAGCAACTACACAATTGTTGGCACACAAACACCTACTCGTTATTACTACTTATTAGTTAGATACAGTTGCTGTGAAATGGCTCCATACAAGACATGAACCAAAGTGAAATAAGGTGCATGATGACTAAAGTCAATCATGTGAGCCATTTAAAAAGCAATACAAATAAAACAATGTTATTCCAGTAATGGATGGTGGCAGCTCACCTTAGGAATGACCAGGAGAGCATCAGCAAACGCCTGGACACCGAGCTGGGCCCTGCCCTTCACCTTAGGCTTGTGTTTCACCAGAGCATCTGCTACTGCTACTTCAAATGCACCTCCTCCTGGCACTACACAACCTGGGGAGAGAGACAAGGAACACAGAGATGATAAACCACACAGAAAATGAGGTAATTGAAACTTAAGTCTGTGGGTTTTTGTTTTTAATTGTTTCTCTACAGATATTTAATGTTTTCTGGTGTCAACATATAGGGTTATTATTAATTTGTTCCCATTCAAGTGCCTCCATGAACCAGTTCAAAATTAAAGGATGTTCAGAATTTAGCCTCAAATTGTGTTCGGCTAAAAGTGAAATGCTGGTTGACTACCCTTTAGGACTTTATTTTATTTCACAAGTGAAGGTGGGGGAGAGTAATTTACATTTTTTGAATATATAAAATATCTCCATAGTGCAGACATTATAGCTAAAGCAACATGTTCTGCCTTGCTGCTACAACTTGTGGTTAATGGACTAAAACATAAAATTGGGCTTAATGTCGTTGATCAGCTCCGATTACGATCTTCCCGGTGGCATGCTTTGAGAACCTGATGCTTTAGTTGCAGTTGTCCAGAGATGGTTGCAGGAAAATATGTAACAGCACACTGGTGAAATAAGCTAAATTGTTTTCTTGCAATGTTTCGATCAAGAGATCAGGATTTTTTTAATCATAATTATTAAAAAGTTGTACTGCTCTGTTGAATACATGTAGGAGAGAAGACAGCTCTCCTAATGCAGAGGTACAGAGCAGAGTTGTTGTAGCACAGACTTTAATAGACCAGGGAGAGCCACATTAGCATCCGTGGGTGTTCTCTGTGCAACGTGTAAAAATGTATGGTAAACACATGAATGCCAATTAATTATTCTAAAACACGTTAATATCAGCTAAATTCATCACTGCCAAAACCATAGAAAGTTGATATTTAAGCTGTTTGAGCTGTGTGCACAAATAACAGCCTGAATCCCTGTGCTTGTGCCATAAATTATACCCTTAATAAGTTTGCAGCTTTGTGTTCATCTAGGTTTTTGTGGACAGAGCATTTGAGAATTAGAACATTAACTCCCAAAATACTGCAGTACTGCAAGCATGATTCAGTAGTAGCAAATAAAATGTCAATACACCATTTTTAGATAGACCTATACAAATTAATATAATCCAAGACACATCACAGCCTCTATGTCTGCAGTCTCTTACCGTCTTCAATGGCATTCTTGACTGCTCGCAGGCCATCCCTGACGGCATCTTTGATCTGTGTTAGGGTGTGTGCGTTGGGTCCCTTTACCAACAGTGTCACAGAGCGAGGGTTCCCACACTTTTCAATGAACGTGTACTTCTCCTCTCCCTGTGGAAGAGACCAGGACAGTTCACTCCCATTAACAATGAACAGCCAAGCAACTGGATCACACAACCCTAACCCTTTTCACAAATTTGAATTACTGCTTTAGTTACAATGATCTAAAAGATGCACATGCTACCGTTTGTTTCCGTTTTTCAATGAAAACCATGATTCTGTGATCAATAAATGTTTGTTTTCTCCTGAAAATGATATCACTGAAACTTGAATGACACCGAAAAGGAGAAATACTCACCAGAGTGTGTTCGTACACCAGCCCAGCGTGTCCCAAGCATTCTGGCATCATGTCATCCAATGAGTTCAAAGCACTACCACCACAAGCCAGGGTGAGTCTAGAAGCCAATGACAACAAAACATACCTTGAGTCTGGAGTACAACACAATCTGATATATTTTTAATTAAGAATAAAGAACATTAACCATGTGAACCGTAGTCTCTCTATTCTGGGGCAAACATTGAACGAAGATCGCAGATCTACAAGCTCATAACAGCAAAATAGCCAATCTACACTGTAGAGGAAAAATGGGAGGTAGACCACCGAGGGAGCCCGGTCAGAATGTATGCATGCATGTATCTATCTATGCATGTAATATGTATATGGTTACCGCTTAACTGAAGCGGGACACTGAATAATGACTAGACAGGCGGTGGAGAGAGAAGGGATGAAGGTGCAACACAGGTCATGATCCAGAAGGGATCTGACAGACCGAACCAGCCTTCTGTAACGGCAGATAAAGCTCCTCAGGACCGTCGAGCCATTTCCAAGACACATGTCAAGGGCGTTTAAAAAGGAAAATAACATATTTTTATGCTTTCCCTGGCAACTCTGCACATCTCATTTTGTTGCATTGCTACTCTGACAGCAATTTGTGAAGACAGAAAAGCAATGATTGGCTGTGGTGATGTTATATAATAAATACAAATAATTCAATAAGCTCTTTACCTCTCCATGTTCCTCCTCTTAGCTCTGCGCAGAGCTACGATGCCCTCCTTAGCCAAAGCATCCAAGGAGTATGGGTCAATACCCTAAAACAAAGAGAATATAAATGCATACTGTAATAATAAAAAAGATACATCATGTGATTCAGTCATGAATTATATGAACAATATCCATCATGTCCTAATACACAACAGATACAATATTTGTGCTGCTCCGTTGAATACATGTAGGAGAGAAGACAACTCTTCTAATGCAGAGGTACAGAGCAGAGTTGCTGTAGCACAGACATTAGAGACCAGGAAGAGCCATATTAACATCCCTGGGTGTTCTCCGTGCAAAAGACAACTTCTATACCTATTGCACCACTTAGAAAGAATAGAAATACAAACATACAAAAACATTTCTATAAACTAAAGATCAGTTACTGAATATGATCCCTTTAAGTTCATCAAATTCCCGCCCAATGTGGTCCGAAAGCTTTATGGATATTTGAGTATTCGGTTGCTGCTGCCTTTATTATTAATTGAGATTACACAGGTTAAAAAATAAACTGAAGACTAGTTGACATGGTAACAACTTCCATTGATCCGTTTCCAACAAGAGAGAGGGAGAGAGAGAGTTAATCGTTCATTACAATACATCTATAATATTGAATAATTAAATAACATTGGCCAGCTCTAAACTAACATCACATCCACATTTGATTTGGTGTAAGGAACCAAACGGCATGTGAGCTGCGGTCCATATGTAGTCACCTACAGCCTTACCTTCTGGTTGATAACGACAAAGGCCTTCTCCCCGTCAGGAGAAACCGCGTTCTTCAGGGCGATAATTTTCTGCACACGGTCCTCAATGAACTTCCTCTCTGCAGCCACCAGCTTCTCCCTCTCGTCTGCGCTCTTGTAAAAGAAGCCAGAGTTGACCTCTGTCTTCTCATACTCCAGGGAGACATTACATGTCAGTATGTAGGCATCCTCCACCCTCTTTTTCATGTCTGGGTGTCTCGCGCCGTGGTCCAAAACCAGACCTCTGATCAGCCTGGTGGGAGAGGGTGTCAAGAAATGTATTAATTCAAGGTCATGTTATAAAGACCTAAACAAAAAACTACACTTAAGATAATCTTAATGTTTATAATAGCATGTTTCATATAATACATAAAGTAGTTCAATATACAATCTAACGGAAACTGTTGATATAAAAAAGTGTAATTATAACTCACTGTGTGTCACTTTCCGTCTTGTGCTTCATGTCCATTATCTCCACCATGAACAGGTCGATGGGCTCGTTGGGTTTGGCAATGGCCAGCACAGCGTCTACAACAGCCTGCAGACAATACAGAACACAAACAACTAGATGAATATGACTGATACAGGAATAGTGCACTGTAAAATCCTCAGTGTTGGTGAAGAAATGCAGACAAATTGACCTGGACTAATTATTTCATTGTGTATAAGTACAATTGTCCAAATTATAAATATTCAAAAGTTGTACTGCTCTGTTGAATACATGTAGGAGAGAAGACAGCTCTCCTAATGCAGAGGTACAGAGCAGAGTTGTTGTAGCACAGACTTTAATAGACCAGGGAGAGCTACATTAGCATCCGTGGGTGTTCTCTGTGCAACATGTGGAAATGTATGATAAACCCATTAATGTCAATTCATTCTTCTAAAGCAGGGGTTTTCAACCTTTTATACCAAGTACCACCATAGAAAATATGTACCACCATAATGACCGATTATGCCCCATCCTATTCAGCTATTAACAGGAGGGAAATGTAATTTATTCTTTAAATTGTTTTTGGTTCCATTTTTAAGCCAATTTTGCGGCTGCTCTGACGAAACTCTGTCTACAGTAATCAGCACAACTGAATCCGTCCTCAAATATTTTATCAACGGCTAGGTGTGCTGTCATGCTTATTTCAGCATGGCCTATTTCAACCAATTGCTTTGTCAGAAGAACTACCTGTATTAATAAAAATATTTCATTCCACTTTTTCTGGGGGGCTCAAGTACCACCAGTGGTACTAGTACCAGTGGTTGGGAACCTCTGCTCTAAAGCACTCATTTATGAATGTGTATTCAATGTTAAAGATAGACAGTAAAGTCCTGTTAATTAACTCTTGAGTGTTACATTAACACTGAGGTTTCTACCCTGTGATGAAAGTTTTTTTAATGGCCCTCTTCCTCTGTCAGGAGGCTGCACCAGCTGTCATATTATCTCCTTAACCCAGAGGCCAAGGCTAAACTACTTAACAGCCAGGATCCCTGCTCCGAAATCCCGTTTCCCCCTTGTGTTTCTCACCTCAGTGAGGAGGTCTGCCAGCTCGGCGTGAACCTTGGTTCTCAGGGAGGTGCGTGCTACATGGATGAGGAGCTCCCGGTCCATTTCCCTGGTCACCTTCAGCTCCTCCAGGACCTCAAGGGCCTTTGCCTTTGCAGCCTCAAAGCCCTCTGCGATGATTCTGGGGTGGAGACCCTGTGTGTTGGCATGGCAACAGATGAAGATGTGTTGTCTTACTGTATTAGTCGCTACAGTATCCAAGGAATTGTACAATCTGTATGCGCCCTCTGTTAGGTATAGGCAATATAATGAATTCTCCAATAATACATGATGGATATAAAATGCAGTCCTGGAATATAGAAAATAGTTATAATTTTGCACAGTAAAAGCAAATGAACTCTCTTCTGCTTCCCATTTGAGTGAATAAAGACAAAATCATTTAGGTTTGCCACACCTAAAACAAGGATTAAATTAATTCAAATGCTCCATGAAAGAGGCAGGTTAAATACAGTCAACTAGATAGAAAATCCCAAGAGAGATTTGTCTAACATAAGCAGAGGGAAGCCCTCTCACCTCTGACACGTATAGGTCAGCCTGTTTCAGGAGTTCACCAATGATGAGAACGTTTGAGGTGGTCCCGTCTCCTGTGATGTCATCTTGCGCTGTGGCAACTTTTGCGATGAGCGATGCTGTAGGATGTTGGATTTGCTGAGAAGGAAAAGAGACAGTAATGTGTGAAAAGTGCAAAAAAAAGATCTAACCTCAAAAAAAAAAAAAAAAAAAACATACATTTGAGTTAATTCAACACACACACACACACACACACACACACACACAATCTATAATAGAATGATGGTTTTCCAAATCATAATCGTTTAAAAAGTGTACTGCTATGTTGAATACATGTAGGAGAGAAGACAGCTCTCCTAATGCAGAGGTACAGAGCAGAGTTGTTGTAGCACAGACTTTAATAGACCAGAGAGAGCCACATTAGCATCCATGGGTGTTCTCTGTGCAACATTTAAAATGTTATGGTAAACACATGACTGGCAATGCATTCTAAAGCACGTTTATGAATGGGTATTAATTATTAACAATACTTTAGGATTTCAAAATGGTTGATGGAGGCTCCTATAAAATATTTAAACGGTTTAACATTTTAAATAATCAAAATGTTAATATATTCTATTAGGTACTTCATATCATGCATGTAAATAATGCTTTAATACTATCAAGTACAATTGGAAATATACCATGTCATGATCAAACCAAAGTTAAAGACGCACAAAGATGGGGTGTGGCTGGCTAGGGATGGACCCATTCAATATTCAACATCTCCAGAAAGTAAAATAGGGGGAAAAGCAAAACAAACTATTTATACATGTCTCTTACCATCTCGTGCAACAAGACATTGCCATCTTTGGTCAACTTGATGTCCCCTGCACCAGAAACAAGCCTTCAGGGTGGAGCAAGAGACAAGGGATGGATTAGGTAACGAAAGTATAATGTTAACAGGTAGGATTTTACGTGATGCATCTGCAAGCAAATGTCAGGAAAAGTATGGATAGCACACACACAGAATTGATTAGCTACACCTGGCCTACAGGGCACTGCAGTGCTCCATGGATTCGTACTTAATAGCCATCCTACTAATAACTCAAGTCTCATTCTTAACAATGCTAAGCCGGCTTAACATTAAACACACACAGACCTAACGTTAAGTCACCATCTAAAATGTGATCAAAATCAAGTCGCTGGCAAGGTCCCATAATAATGAAGTCGTGTGTACGTTATAGAATATAGATCCACTGATGTTTCTGCGTACTGTCTGTGCTAACAGGTTTCTTGCTGCGGATGCTGCTAGCCGTAGGTAGCCGCCTGTCGAACGGATAAACAGGACATGTGCCGCGGGGAGAAAACAGTTTAGCGGCGACAGACCTCCGTGGACTGACTTTACGACGTTAGAACGCTGGTTAGTCACGACAATTGGTTATTTGGATACAGAGTATACATACAGAATTGTATAATATAAACAATGACTACATAGTAATAAACTTCTCATATTCTCCCATGTACTACCTAGCTACCGTTAGCTTAGCATGCTCTCGTGACTTAACATGTTCTCATAGCAACCGGCTACCGTTAGCTTATCATGTTCCCACTACTACCCAATACCGTTAGCTAGTTAGCTTAGCATGTTCTCATTGCTACATAGGTACCATTAGCTAGTTAGCTTAGCACGCGTGGTCAACAAAGGGCTCCGCTGCTTGGACTCACATCTTCATGGTTCCTTTTGGTCCCAGGTTACTTTTCAGCACATCTTGCAGTCCGCGGGCAGCGCTGATGTTGACGGCCAGGGCGGCCTGGGCCCGGGCCACCTCCGCTTTCGGGTTCAGAGTTTTAATAGCGGACATGGCGTCAGCAGCACGGCCAGCGAAGATATACTAGAAAGTGTCGCCGGACAGGAGTATCACTGCTCGGCCTGCTGCGCTGGAGGAAGAGGGTGTCGGCTTCCAGAAGGCTCCAGCATGTGGCAGTGGTTCTGTACGGCGTTGCCAGATGTTATAAAACAAGCCGACTAGGCTATGCCCTGGCAAAAAACAATTAAAACAAATCAGTAATTTGGGCATTTGTAACACATGTTAACAACACAAATCTTGAATGGGGGGGTCCCAGTGGCACAACATATTTTAACACGTGTTGGGGAATCATGGGGACCTTGCCATGAAAATGTTTTGATTGATTGATTGAAATTTATAATTTCACAGTATGCAGAATGGGTACATTTCAAACGAAAGCACATGTCAATACAAAAACTGTTACTATGGACGACAAGATCAACATTAGGAAGCACAGTAGCACACTTTAGAAACAACTAAGCGCCCCCAATTACAAGCAACTTTACAGAAAAGCTAAACGACGAATGTCGCTTATAATAAGCGGACACGGCAACACTTGTTCTGTGGCACCGCCCACCGCCTGTGTGGCGTACATTCTGATGGGTGTCTGACATAATTTGGCTTTGCAATTTGTTGATCCGGTCTGGGTCTAGACGGGATCCGGAAACGTCGCGTTCATGTATGTGCGTGTAGAAATGAGCGGATACGGTATGCGGGCTATAGACCGGACCAGAGCAGTGAGTATTAAATAGAAACCACGCTTTCAATCGGGTTCAGCGTTTGCCAATAAATAGACTTGATTTCTGCACATTACTCAAAGAGTCAAATGCTCTCTGATGTAACGTAGATGGGTAATGCACACAACAATTTGTGATATGTTACTTTTGTACAATTTGACTTATGTATCTCATTCTTATGACTTTTGTTGTTGTTGTTGTTGCGCGGAACCCTTTACTGGACAATTTGCTTTGCCCGGAATCTGTCTCCACTTGTCCTACACCGAGAAATCCCCCCAGAAGCAGAAATGCAGAAGTACTGTTGGCTGAATGTTAAAAGAAATTAACGTTACTTTGATGTTTGAACTTTGAGCACAGCGTGTACATTTGCTCTTAATAGATCTTGTTTGCTACTTAGTCAACAATGTTTTTTAGCATTATTTTGGGGTTCTCTGTTCTGTTTTGCATAGAATGTGCAGGTAAGAGGAACCAGATATTAATTGAATTCATATTTATAATTCACACAACCACACAAAAAAAATCTAGAGCTATTGCAAGGACTGCGCTTTTCTCATTCAGCAGCAGCTGAAAATGAGGTGGTGGACATTCCAGGAGGAAAGATGACAATGGGGACAAATGCAGCTGATGGGAGAGATGGAGAGTCCCCAACAAGAGAAGTGAAAGTTGCCCCTTTCAAAATAGACAAATACCCTGTCACAAATTCTGATTTCAGGTGAACATCTATGATCTTCTCAACTATTCAAGTTTATTGATTTGTAGCTTGTTCAGAATAGACCCTATTTATTATTATTTTTACTTGTACGCTTTTTGTCTCTTATAAAATCCAAATACAGAGTTATAACCACAAAAAAAATAGACCCTAGTATTCACGGATAATTATGTATTTGTCTTATCTATTACAGAGACTTTGTGAGAGCAAAGAAGTACAAAACTGAGGCAGAGACATTTGGCTGGAGTTTTGTCTTTGAGGACTTTGTGTCTGATGAGTTGAAGAGCAAGACTACAGAGAGAATAGAGGTGATTGTGAACATCGGTCGATTTGCAGTGCACACCTTGTTACAACACTTTGATTATTTAGTTAGCGATAGTTGACTCCTTCAACCCATTTAGACATGAGGCTGATTGTAAAAACTACTTGAAAAACCCTAACCCTTTTCAGGGTTCAAATGTAAAAGTATCAAACAGTTATATAGCAAAAACTAAAATGACACAGACGTTCCAAGCTTGAAAGGTTTAAACGTATACGTGTAACAGGTCTATCTATGGGTTATTAAGTAACAATTGGTCCATGTTTTTCTCTTGATTCATGTTGTCTTTATCAACCAGTCTGCTCCGTGGTGGCTGCCAATAGAACGGGTATTTTGGAGACAGGTAAGTGTCGACTCGTTTCCTACTCCATATTGATAAACTTCGCTATCATCCATCTTTCTTTCATCGCTTCTTCAGTAGCACAGCCAAGGGTGCACACGGGTTGTTATAACTTCTTCAGTAGCACAGCCAAGGGCGCACACGGGTTGTTATAATTTCTATCTATTGGAACCCTGCAACATTATTACAACAAAAAATGTCAAACAAAACAAGTCGGCTTTACATTCAGAAAATGTCAACCAGTTAGTTTGCCTGGCTAAAAGATGAATAGGCATATTTACAAATGTGATTTATTAATGATGATTTATTCAATAAATTATAATATGTGAATAATTGCGTGCGTGTGTGCAGTGCACACACAATTTTCACAATTTACAATGAGTCCTGACACAAGTTGTGGGTTGCAGTGGATATCATCCGCCTCAAAACTAAATCCTGCGTCTATTGCCCACCTTTAATGCTTTTTCAGCCAGCCGGACCTGGTTCTGGTATTCGGGACCGCCTCGATTTCCCTGTGGTCCAGGTGAGCTGGAACGATGCTCAGGCCTTCTGTCTTTGGAAAGGGAAGAGACTGCCCACCGAGGAAGAATGGGAGTGGGCTGCACGCGGGGGACTGCAGGGTACGCTCTTTAGATGAGACCTTTATTAATTGATTGATTGATCCCACGGAGGAAATTCAGTTATAATATGCACAGATTTGATAGTATACCAGGAGATCAGATGCTAGTGTAGGCTATAGGTGGCTGCGTTACTACATAGCTCTTTAGCCGATTCGTAACGTATGCGACTTGTTGATACGAGGTCCCGGGTTCGCCTCCCGGCCCAGGCTACACTGAGTTTCAACCCTTTTTCTTTGTGCACAATCTAAGCCTGAATTGTTTTAAAGCTTCAAAAGTACATCTACCTTCCTTAAATGAAGTACTGAATATTGATTATATGAAATCGAAAGGAATAGATGTTGACACTTTTCTAGATTGTTTCTAGAATGTATGTATTTATTTATTCAGGCTTTTTCCAAAGAGCAGGGCTTTCACATAGTACTGTCTGTATACCGTACATGGATTAAAGTTATCATTCGCAATGATCAAGAGGTGCACGCACATCCACAAATTTCAACAGGTGCAGGATCAAAAAGAATAACTGAGAAAGAACTCAAAGGAGAGTTTTCATTCCTGTCATCTGACTCTCTTTATTTTGGGTACCAGGCAGGACGTATCCTTGGGGAAACAAGTTCCAAACTGAACGAACCAATTTATGGCAGGTTAGTTATTTTATTTAAAAATAAATAAACGGAGAGACTAACAGCTATATCTTGCCTTACCCCTTATCCCTAAACGTATTAGCCATTCGATGTAGATTAGCCAGTTGAACTATTTTTAAATGTTTTTAAAAATGGCAAATATGTAAGGGGTGGTGCAAGATAGGGCACTGAGAGTAGAACAAAAGCATCCATCCTTTATTTGAATTTTCTTTCTAATTGATGTTTGTTGTATACAATCCAGCATGATGTATAGATAGATGTGTTATGTATGTATTTTCCAAGTGTGCATGCCATTAAACAGAAATGTCTCAATATAAATATAAATGCATGAGTGCATAAATGCATAAATACACACAATGCATAAATGCATTGTGTGTGTGTGTGTGTGTGTGTGTGTGTGTGTGTGTGTGTGTGTGTGTGTGTGTGTGTGTGTGTGTGTGTGTGTGTGTGTGTGTGTGTAATTTAGTCTTTATTGCATCTACATATTATTGCATGGCGTAGTACTTTATTGTTTGCCTTATGTTTGTCTACTGTGCACTTTCTACTTTTTCCATCTTATTCTGCTATGACACTCTGAATTCCTCCCTTGAGGCACAGGGATTAATAAAGTGTTATCAAACAAACATTAAAAGTCAGTTTTTATCCACTTGTTTACTATTTTGTTTGTGTGTGTTTTCAGGGCGTGTTTCCAAATGGAGACACAGCAGAAGATGGCTACCATGGCATGTCCCCTGTTACAGCTTTTCCACCTCAGAACAGTTATGGTAATTTACCCTCTTCATAGCATTTAAACAAGACAACCTCTGCACAAAATCCAGACCGTGTTCATTTAACTTTGAGTAAACAAATGGTATACATTAGAGTTACAAATACAAATGGTCCATTTGTAACTCTGAGTGTACAAATGTACATTTATCCAAATTAATACAGGATTTTATGGTGTTATAATTAAGTACACTGACTACTTAATTGATACATCCTTAATCTGACCTGCGTCACCTCACCTGTCATCTGTAAAAGGGGAGGAAGACTCAAACAGTGGGACACTTAAGTTCAGCTCACGTAAATCTCAGCATCACAGGTTGTTTTGAACGGTCACTTCACATTTGTCTCCTTGTATATAGACTTATCTCTGCTGGTCACATGCCACTCCTGCTGTCCAACTCGGACAGTAGTGATGTAATCATCCAGATAAATATCAGACATTTCGTCTGTGAGCAAATCGGGAGGCTTAAGATTACATGTTTGAACCCTGTATGATCTTAGTTCCTGACCCAAAATCTCCCTGATTATTCTGTAGTATCCTGACCTGTAGCTGGTCTTTACTTGAACTGTGACTATTAATTAGGGCTGTGTGTGAAGTGTAGTACTTTACTCAGATTGGCTGCAGCCTTCCGTATTCTATTCCTAATAGCAATGCCAACTCTCTGCCTAGGATTGTATGACATGATGGGAAATGCGTGGGAATGGACAGTCACGCGCTTTCCTGGAGCACGGCCCATGTATGTACTGCGTGGTGCTTCTTGGATCGACACTGCTGATGGATCCGCCAATCACAAGGCACGAGTTACTACCAGGTGTGTTAAAGGCTCCATGAAATGCCACGGCAATGCCATTTGATTCAGCGTATTTTAATTATTTCCTGTAAAAACAGAAAGAAAGAAAAACAGATATTGATTGGTATTTGCAGTCCGGGTAGCTCTGTTGGTAGAGCTCTCCCCTCGATCCCAGGCACCGCCAACTCGGCGTATGAGCAGCACGGCTTGGGTGTGGCAAGGAGCGGTGTCTGAACTTAACCAACATCTAAAAAGTTGTTTATTAAACTTACAGGAGAGCTCATGCCTAGTAATTGTAACTGAGCTGATATTCATTTCTAAATTGTTTTTGTGATTGATTGATTGATTGATGAACATATCAGTTAACTTATTTTGACTGCTCCTTTTCCTCGTAGGCAACTGCTGCAGCCTAGTGGCCAGAGATGCTTATTTATTCATTCTTTCATCCATTTTTGTCTGTGTTCTGTAGGATGGGAAACACTCCTGACTCAGCCGCTGATAACCTGGGCTTCAGGTGTGCTGCTGATAGGCACAAAGCCGGACAGAAACAAGAGAAGGAGAAACAGAGAATTGAACTGTAGCGACAACCACAGCTCACACAGTAGAGACCGAGGAAAGGAGCAGAAAATAAATCATGGGATTATAATCATTTATGGCAACACAAATATATGAGCATACAGAAATGCTATATTTCTCCTGTGGAGACCTTGTGATATTTTCTCTTTTTTTTACTGGACAGGCATGGCGTTCGGGGGACGGTCTAGCCGTCTATAACAGAATCTTTCTGTAATTCTGTCCCCACAAAAGTAAATCGATATCAACTGGGCTCACGCTGCTACATGCACACTCCAGTCCATACAGACAAAGTTAGCACATCATTGTTGATGTGTAGGCATGGCTCAAGATGTATGGCATATCACTGTAGCCCAATGTAAATATATGAAGGAAAGCAATTATCCAACTACAGTAGTACTGAAGAAACATAAGATGTCGGCGATTATACTGTATATAGGGTGACTCAAGCCAGTCAGCCAGATAACTTAACTGTTATATCGTTTAGCTGTCTGGGTTGGTTGGATGGTTCATTGATTGATTGATTAATTAATTGAATACTTTTTTTTTGCAAAAAGTATAGAGGTACAGTTATACAATAATGCTAAAAGATAAAACAAAAAAAGTCACACCTTTATTGGAATGCATTTCTTGTTTTTATTTAACCCAATAGCGTTTAGTGCGTCAAGAGGCTTTTCTCTGAACCTTTTGTGGAGTGAATTGCATGCTAGGCAAAAGGGAGAGACACCAATCGTAGTATTTGTTGTTCAATGTAGGCTGTTACTTTGAAAACGGTAAGATTCTATCATTGATTCATTATACTTGTGAGGTGTGAAACTTCCATGTTTTGTAATAAACATGTCTACAGGCAACTGATTTGGCCTTGTGCTTCCTGTGTTTTAAGTGTAGCACTCCATAAAAAGCAAGACATTTGCACACCTGCAGGTGCGTAGGAGAAGGACAGCCAAGTGCATGGCGTCCTTTTTAAGTGTAGCACTCCCAAATGTGTGTTTTCTTTCAGTTTCTTTTGCCATATTCCATTTATAACAATGTAGCATTCAAGTGTTCTATAAACACCTTCTAAAACCTAACCTAAGGTTTTCTGAAAACCTCCAAATTAAAATAACTAAAAAGTCATACCCATGTGAAGTGAGTGGTGCAACTCCGTGTGGGGGTCCACGGAAGTTCCAGACCCACAGGAAGAAATGGTCGAGAAATGACAGAATTACCAACCAGCTATTTTCATGCTTGGACAGTGGACAGACAGACAGACCCAGGGACACATGTAATTTAGCTGTGTAATGGAGTAGTTGCACCACTCAAAAATAATGAAAGGTATAACGTATAGGTTACACCAGGTCTAAATAGCTGTTGTAAATGTGAAATGCATGGCCTATTTCACTTCTAAAATGTTATTAGAAACCTTTTTGTCAGACAAGGTGAAATAAGAGATGGTTTCCAGAATGGTGCCAAAAGCCACCATTTAGCATTAGCCATAATAGTGATATAGAACTCCACATAGCAATGGTATGTGTTGTAATTGTAATTAATTGTAATTCACATGACCCAACCTATTGCTGAGACTGAAGTACAGGAAGAACCCGATTAATTAATCCCTGCTGATCACACCACTACTACGTCATTATGTAAGTAGTAAAGGGGGAGGGGCTTTGTCATTCTGTTGATGTTCTCACGACTAGGTGACTAAAATTCTGGTAGTTGTAATTACTTACCTACTGTACTTGCTTTTTGAATGCCAAATAGAATGTACTTTTTAAACATAGCCTAACCATTAGGGCCTTTGAGAAATATTAGATAAATGAATGGGTTATATGTTGTCAGTGGCAAATGTATTGAGGCGGTATAGAATAACAATGTAGCCTATGTTTTGCCACTGATTACAGGTCATACTTTCTGGCCATACTTTTCTCCATGTTGTCTCGTCTCTATAATCATCACTAATGGTTCTGTGTTGTGTGGAATGAGATCTATAAAAGGTATTCTGCGTCAGAACCAATTAATCCATCACTTATTGTGTGTAAAAGGATCAAAAGAGCCTCCGCCCCGTTGCCCTGATACTCTGAATGTTGACTCTTCGTGTCTAGGCTACTCTGTTGTCGTAGCACTGGAAAAAAAGAGAAGAAAGAAAAACCAGACAAGCTCTGATGACATCACAAGTCATGTCACTGCAAAAGACGCACGTTCCAGTCTCAAAGTTCAGGAAAAACGAGTATGTAGACATTCTATTCACCTCCCGCCCTCCCTCCCTATCTCCTTCCCCTTTTCCTTTCTTCCTCTTTCTTCTCTATTCTGGCCATCAGTGAGTTGAGATATTTCACTGAAGGTTTGTTTTTCAATCCTGTCTTTGCCTGCTGCTTTGTTGGATCTTTGGACCGGATCATGGGAGATTCTGTTCCTTTCAGTGAGTTGAACGAGAGGCTGAGGCCACGGTTCACAGCCATGGATCGTCTCTGCTCCTCTCTCAGCACGATGGAGGACAGACAGCTGGGTTCTCTCAGGAGCAGCTCCTCGACCCTGTGTCGAGGAGCCAGAACAACCACAGAACAACCACAGCCAGAACAACCACAGGTCCTCTTCACTCCGACAGCCATAGAGCCAGAGGGACCAGAAGAGGACGTGGACCAGGGCAACGAGCAGGAAGAGACAGATGATTTTCCCTATCTGACCCAGGAAGCGGACAGTGATGATCTCCTGACCTTAATCGACCAGTGTTTGATGCCCACTCTGAGCGTAGACCAGGGGCTGGCTGTGGTACAGGAGAATGACAGCTCCTCTTTGGATGGGGATGGCAGCAGTCCAACCCCAACAGGGGCAGAACACTCTCAGACTGCAGCCCCGGCCAAGGATGATGGCAGCCCGTCCTGGAGGAACTATATGGATGGAACCCTGCCGGACCTGATCAGGAGTGGCAGACCCCTCAGCAGGCGGAGGACGCTGGGACCCATCTCAGATACAGTACGACAACAGTGTATATTGTGTGATTGTTATACTCATGAGAGATAGATTGTCGTTTGTTGTCTGTTTCAGCCTCTCTAGACATAAGTAGGCCTAATCATTAACTTATTGATGACCGCTTGACCTATTGAGTTTTGTATTGCAGCCTACTGTGAGATAAAACAGTCATGCTTTATCACATGATGATGACAGGACCTGATTTGTGATTATGATGTGTAAACTAGGAGCTATAGGAAACAATTGTTGGAATCATGATTTAACTCATCTGTGCATAACCTTTAATGTTTTTACAGCGAGTTATTTTGTGTTTCTGTGTGTGGTCTCTGTCTCATCTGTGATACAGTACATCAACACCTTGATGTACTGTATCACAGATGAGACATCTACTGTACTGTCTGTACTGTAAATATGAGCTCTGCCAAAGTCACCAGTTTCACTCAGGAATCTAGATTAGCATGGTTTCTATTTACACTATGTTAAAATGTCATGGTGTAGTGGTTTCCGCATGTACATGTGGCAGGTTTCAGTGGCTGTTTATATTATAACCAAAGGATATTATCTTCAGTTGTCCTGATGATACAGCATTTGTGGATCTGTGTATGTACTATGCAGCTAAAGGAGGTGCGCAGGGAAGTGGAGCTGTCTCGAAGACGCAGTCTAAGGCTGAAGTCCCAGGTGGACAAACTGCAGGAGGGCAGAGATGGACATGGATGGAGCAAACACCGGGAGAGGGTAAAACACAAACACGGAACATCTCCTTTTATTATTTTAATGACATTTTAATTGGCTACATTCTGCACTAATTCTCAACTCCTACCTCACGACTGCACGCCTAACTTCCAATCCAAATCCCATAACCCTCAACAAAAAGCCTAATAATTTCGTTCTGCGCTTGTTTTGTGGAACCATGTTGCTTGCCAAAATTACAGATTTTCTAATGAAAACTTTTTTTCCCACTTGAAAATCAATTAGGCAGTATAAATTAGTTCAAGCTCTAAAGTAAATTGTAAAGTAAGAGCCAGCAAATTATCCAAACTTTCCAGTTCCATCCCAAGTTTGTTGGACTAGAACAAGAGTACACGCGCACACACACACACACACACACACACACACACACACACACACACACACACACACACACACACACACTGCAAATATGAACAACTTTAACACGAAAATGTAAAAGAAATTGGCTATATCTTTGAAAATAGCCAATCAATCTACAAGCACGCAAGGTGGGCATAGGCAAAGTAAAACATTTCTTTCAATTTTAAATTAAACTAAACTGTTCTACGGTCTGTTTCCAGGTGACAGAAGAGGTTCTATCCATTCTGCGGCTGCTGCTCCCTCTGACAGAAACAGAGTCATCTCCGGCTGAATCCGGTCAGGACAACAGCCTGGAAATAGCTCTCAATCAACTGCAGGCGGTAGCCCGCAAGCTGGCCATCAGCCACACTGAGGAGGTCAGTACCGGGCCTAGCCTACGAACAAACCATACAATGTAAATATGAAAGGGACACAGGTGCATATTGAATTCAAATAACGTTAATTATGTCAAGTGACTGGTGGATAAGAGCGGCGAGTACAAGAAATTGAACACAATATGCCCAGTCAATGATTTATTTGTGATTTCTCCGCACACACCATTGATGTCAGACAGAGGATAATAATACATACACACATATGAAAACATTCTTTCCTGCAAATGACTGTTTAATAAGTAACGTGTATAACGATAGTGAACTTTAGTCTAACCAACAATATAGCTAGATACATACCCATACCACATACTGTATTATGTATACACTATGCACCGCACATTCAGAATAAGACATGGGACACAGAGATGGAAAGATAGAAAGAGAGAGAGAGAGAGGGGGGGGGGGGTGGGTGGTTCGTGGGTGTATAGATCTTATCCCTGAGGTGAACCTGATCAGCAACTCTGGTATTTAAAGTCAGCAGGGCTACAGTATGTGGCCTTACCAGTTCAGGAGATACAGAAACAAAGGAGCTCAGACACGCGCGCGCGCACACACACACACACACACACACACGCACACGCACACGCACGCGCACGCACACGCACACGCACACGCACACACACACACACACACACACACACACACACACACACACACACACACACACACACACACACACACACACACATATGTTTCAGAGAGCCCACTGGTAGCCAATAAAGAATTCTGTTGAGTTGTGAGTCCTGATTGTTTTCTTCAGAATGTTGGGTCCGGAGGCCGAGCAGGACACAGAAGAGACAGTGCCATTCTACAGCAGGCGCTATGGGACCGAGACGAGGCCATAGAGAAGTGAGTCACTATACTTCGCCCACACATTTAGATAGAGGACATATGACCTACTGCATGCTGCAGAGACGGATCTATTTTGAGGGATGCGTCATGTTTTCTGTGTCGTACAGGAAGAAGGCGATGGAGGCTGAACTCTTGCGCAGTAAGACAGAGATGATGATGTTGAACAACCAGCTCCTGGAGGCCGTGCAGAAACGTCTGGAGCTCTCTCTGGAACTCGAAGCCTGGAAGGTAAGACAAGAAAGACCCACACTGGATGAGTTACAACACAAAGAGGAAAATTTGTTCTTACACTGCAAAATAAATGATGCGCAGCTTGCGTAGCTTGTTCAGGCAGTCAACTCGTGAGCGCGCCAACCTGGTAGGTGAATCAGGTGACTGGTCACGTGCACTCTCTGCCTGATCAGAGCGGCTTATTTAAACTGCTGCCTATACCGCCTCCCCAGAATCCACCTGTAGGCTCTGTTTATAGATCCCCCCTGGGGGTCTTAATTCATTGAATGAATGGGGACAGAGTTGTCTGACTGAACTTACATGTTCTAACCCTGAATTTGAACATGGGTCTCCTGCATAAGAGACCTACTTTGACAATAAGACATCCCTCCTTGGTCAGGGGAGACATTGCGCTATGAGATTCAGGCAGTGTCCTACCTGGCATGAGGATCTAAATTTGTCAATGGAAGATTACAGAGATATAGGATATAGGTTGTAGCTGAGCACAAGTGCAACAGCCTGCATATATTCCCTGCTGCTCCAGGGAATCGATAATATAATAATAATGTACAAATGTGTTAAATCAGGTTAAGAATTAATTCAATGGAATGTGGGTTTTAAAGGTTCATTATCTTTGTATGCAGCTATAGCATCACCTAGTGGACACTGGACAGTGGAGCGTACACTTGACTAGACCCCAAAAGTGCCCTTTCCTGCTCTGAACATCATGCCATGTCTGTGAGGCGCTAGTTAGTGTTAATGAAAGAACACACTGGAATTTAGTTTGAGAGAGACAAAGCAAGTGAACCATAAAGGGGGGTTTGTATCCAGAAAAATAAATAAACAAACAAACACATCTAGACAAATAAAGGCATGAAAAACCAAGGAACAGATGGAATATTGTCTAGCTTCCAGCATATGCCACTCAGCTAAAGAAAGGGTACTGCTCTCTTTCTAATTGGGGCCAGTATTAATTAGACATGGTTTAACAACACACACACACACACACGCACACGCACGCACGCACACACACACACACACACACACACACACACACACACACACACACACACACACACACAGAGCACAAGATGTGCTTATACCCGCTGTTTTTTTGTTTTTTTTCAGTCATTACTCTCCGCTGTTCTATTATGGTTGTTAAGCCTCAGACCAATGAGGTCTTCTGAGTGACTATAGTGCACCGTGTGGTGTAAACAGGAAATAGACTACAGCTTACTGAACTCCTCCATTGATCCAACCCCCACATGTGCACGTGCATTGTAGAATGTTTTACCCAGTATAGCCATGATTGATAACTATCATTTAGCCACATCAAAGCTAATGTCCCTATTCTGGGGAAAAAACAGCAGATCTGCAAACTCAGAATGCATCGCTACGGGATGTGTTGAGACTCTTGAGAGCTTGTATAGATCGTTTATTTTTTGGTGAGGAGTTTTGATGTTGAAGGTAACGGAGAGTGAGTACAGGGCCCTGGGGGACCCCAGTCAACTACGACTACCTACAGTTTATATAGGGTTTAAGTATAGACAGTTAACATGACTACTTTTGCATGCTGGTGCCTGGCCCTCATTATTCCTACATTGCAGTGATGTAAATAGGTTTTCCATGTAATGAGTCCCGGGATGCAGGGATGGTCTTTTAGATGAGTCCCAGAGACATTTTATGAGTCCCACTTAGGGACGTTAGGAGTCATATTTTGCATTTTTACAAATTGCAGCATCTAACTCTCATTTCATTTTATATGGTTATAATGTGGTTATATTTATGTAGAAAACAGAAGAAATGATTATTATAACTAAAGCTAGCTTTTTCCGTGTATTATTTTTTACTGTATCCCGTGGATGCAGAGGTCGTTGTTTTATTGTGTCCCTTAACTATAAACTGCGTTTTGGGATGCAAAATGCACCCTATTTTAATCTCTGCATTGTTATTACTATAGGGTATAGTCTGTTATCCATGTTCTACTGTCTGAAGAACTGTATGTATGCCCTCCAGGTTCAAAGTGGTTTGATGTGCCTATTTTGTTATATTTCAAAAAATTGCATATTCACATGCTCCAAATCGCATATTTTCGCACAAAGTGGTGACTCTGACGTTTGGTTCATCTCAGGACGACGTCCAACGGTATCTCCAGAAGCAGCTCCAGAGTCAGCAGCAGGCTGAGGCTGAGGCGGAGGCCCAGAAGAAGTCTTCCCGCATGGGCCTGCTGAGGAGGAACAACAGACCTCTCATACAGAGGCCCACCACCTTCCCAGTCCCCGCTCCCGCATCAGGCACCAACCAGGTCTTCATCAACAAAGCTGCTTCTTCGGTTTCTAAAGCAGCTTCGTCCCCGGGTGTCAATGCGACCGCCGCCGCCCCCCAGCGCAACTGGAGGGACAGGCTGAAGATAGGTAAGACAGTACGGCAGGGCGACCAGGATGCAGTGGGAGTCGGACAGCCATCAGCAGCGTGGAGCAGGGAGGATGCTTTCCATAATGTATCACTGGACTGATATGCTGGTACAATGCCTCTATACACTTATTTGTCAAGGGTGTATTCAGGGGACCCAATTACATTTTACTGTGACGACAATTATACAGTTTTAATTTGATCTATTTTCAATATGGCAGTGCAGAAAGAAAGGAAGGGCAGAGAGAGAAGACAGCATAACAGTATCTGCTAAGTGCCTGTAGGAGAGATTTACTTGTAGGAGAGATGTGCAAGACAATTGGGGGTTGAATTCAAACGCAGGTCGCATAAGGAGCCTAATGGTTTGTGCAATAACTGGCTGATTTGTTTTTCTTTATTTTGTGGAATTAAAGACAAAAGGTTGTAATTTTGCACTTCTGTTATTTAACATGATGTATGAGGGATCAGTTATGACACTTTATTTAAGTTTTCTTAATTTCATGTAAAGACCCTGGCAGTGTCTTGCATATCTTCAAATCATTAATATAGTATTTTACATCTAAAACTCAATGAATACAGGTTTGACAGCACACAACTCAGATTAGGTGTGATGTGTGTGTGCGCACACACACACACAGGCAATCAGAGCCTCACTAAGTGAATGATTAAGTATATAGAGAAGTTCAGTGAATCAAAACAAGTGCTCCCACGTGACGTAAACTATATTATTTTCCAGAGGTTCTGGGGACGCGGCGTGTAACTGGCTTACATGGGGGTTAGGGAGCACTCGGCGTGCCAGCTTGGACAACGCGCAAGTCTGTTTACTATGCCTAAACCTAACCTCACAATAAGCTATGACTAAACCTACCTTCACAACAAACTATGGCTCTGGCTTGTATTCATCCCAGTAACATTTGTGGATTTCTTTGGATACTCTGGATTACCATATTCTGGTAGATCAAACAATTTATAGGTCGGGATATGGAAAACTAATTACTAAACGATCTGCAAAGATAAAGGTATATCTCCAAGTAGAGACAAAGAACATTGTTATAAAGCTCCTTTAGGGATTCTTTTTAGGGGGGGGGGGGGGGACAGAGATGACTTTTCAGAGGATTTAAGCCACACCATGAGACATGTGGACAGGGACTTTAAATCTTCCATTTTATTAGGTATCAGTAATAGAATTTTACATTTTCAATATATATATCTAAACAAGTCACTCAAGTATGCATCTCTCACACACACAGATCCCACACTCTTAGAAATATGTATATACTATATGCCATTATCTAGAATAAATGATTTACTGTCAATTTTCAAAATCATGTCTGAAAGCTTTTAACACACAAAACAATTTCACAACTGTAGACAAGAAAAAAAAGGCATGCTCATAGTAAAGTACACACTCAAATTGTCTTCGATTACATTTTGATGAGTGTATAAATAACTTTTTTTTATAACCAACTCTGTGGTACCCTTTGACACATTCTTGGCCAACAGCAAGGCAGCGGATACTGATCCAGATCCTGTATTCCTATAGAAATGCAACCTCCCCACACCCCTCTGCTGTTGTGCAATGAACGAACTGACCAGCGGTTAGTGTTTGAGACAGATACAGCGAGAGGGCTTCCCTGCTTCATTCCAAAGGTGGATACTCCGCTTAAAACAAGCGGCAAGTTACACTTCACTCACATCCGATTATTCTGATTCACATCCGATACACATACATACGTATGTACATGTATGTGTCTTAATACATAATACACACATAAGACTTGCAGACCTGGCTTACCTTGATGACACACCAAACTCAACATTAAACGCCATAAAATGATATCTAGCAAAGATTCCCAACGAAACGATTCACATAGATGTGGCAACCCAGCTGCCAATCTCAATTCTGCTGGCCGTCTTTAACCATATCCACACTATTTGGCAAGAGTAAAATGGCCATTGTGTGAATATTGCCCATTGTAAACCTTTACCAAGTTTGACAAAGATAACATGGAAAGTCTACGAGAGGCACATACATATACACACACACACATCACCCTGCTTAAATATGGCAGTGTCATTGTTCCACTGTAATTGTCCAACATATATGATGACGATTATACAATATTAAGAATTACAGCATATTTCTGTTACATACCCATACAGTCTTGCTCTTACTGTACATTGCCTACACGATATAAGGGGTGTACAAGTAATATAGCCAACTTAAAGTTCTCCTTTTCAATAAAACCACAGTAGATTCACACACACACACACGCACACACAGCAATACATGGCTTACAGAAGCGGATGTAGAGTATTAAGAGTACAGAAGAAGTAGAATAGAGTTGAAACTTGGGAGATTCAGGAGGCAGCTTGAGAATACTACAGTACATCGAGTTATGGTTAGCTCTTCTTGTTAGAATAAACATATATTTGTGACGTCAAGTTGCGAAAGAGTAATGGAGAAATAGACATCTACAACCTGACCTGTGGCACAAATACCGAGAGGAAAGATGAGGGGGAAATGTGTCAAATCGCAGACCAAAATCCTAAATATGCCACTATAACGAAAGGTTTGCAGCATCTGTGCACAAAGTTTGTATTGTGGCCCCTCTACAGAACCAGAGGTGTCCATTTTTTTGCTTAACATTCTACATTCTCGTTTCCTGTTCGTAAAGCTTGTTTTTCTTACAGTTCACTGCAGTTTTGCTGTATATACTCTACTGTATATATATATATAATTTCCTCAGTAACCTCTTCGATATACTTGGCCAAAAGCCACTTTTCTACAAAGATGACAAAACGGTTTGACATAGGAAAATGGTATTGTGCAAGCGAGAGGTTCTTTGGATTAGTATGTTGTCCAATACAATCTCCCCTCATGTTAAAACAAAAATATTCTCTTTTATATGATCTAATCACTTACCTACTAAAATGGTAAACCTACAGTATTTAACCATATATAACTACAAACTGAATGAACTTCCAATAATACTGTCTAGTGGAAAGAATAAGAAACATCCTAAACATCTAAAGCTACATACTACCCTTGAGAACATTAAAAGGGTCAGTTCTGACCACAAGGAAAGGGAAAGTTTGGTCCAGCATTAGCGAGTATTAGCACTGTCAACGAGCTCCACCTCATCATTGTCAAGGCTGCTTGAGTGGGTGTGACTGCCACCCACGTCCAAAGCACGAGCTCTGCAACTTGATGCCAAAGGAGATCAGCAGGAGGTGGCCACTAGGACTGCAGAAAGGATATGATGGAGCTGATGAAGTCTAAGGGTTTGTCTGCGTGGATCCAATGGCTGGCATCTGGGATGTACTGGATGTCGGCGCAAGGGAATAAACGCTGGATTTCTGGGTAGTCCTCCGAACTGCAGCAGACGGCAACATGCAGAGCAGGACAGAGGAGGAAACGGCAGTGAGATTTGGCTATTCTGAGTGGCCAAAGAGCATTGATCACGCCTCCAGGTCTTTAGTTTACTCAAGTTAGGTAATAAGACCTGGTACTTAAGACACGCAAAATACAGCCCTAAGAACCTGGCACACACAGTTTTGGGGGCGGTGGTATTGGTAAAATCGTGTTCCCCTTAAGTTCTGACCACCTTTACGTATGATTGCAGTTTTCACACACAATCGGTCATTGATTCGTGTGCATCCTCGCTTGTTGTTGATATACCCGGTAGCACCGTAGTGTGTTGCAGAGCACCCGACGTCCAAACCCACTCTTTCACTACCAATGGCTCCACGATTATTATCGCTCTATCCACCATGTATCCACCATGGCGTGAATTGTTTAACTCCCGTGTGGTAGTAATCATGGAGGGGTTGGTAGTGAAACTTAAAGGCTCGGCCACGACTGCCTTTGACAGCAGTCAAGAAAAGATGAGATGAAACACCGCCCCGAAGTGTTTGCATTGGCACGCCTGTATATGGGTAACTTTTGTGAGAGTAACAAATAAATCCTCTCAAATCTCTGATTGCCAAACATAGCAAGTGTTCCCCCGTCTAATTTAATGCAAGACAACCTTTTATTGTCAATTACGGCTGCCTTCCCTATCAACAAATAATCCTATTCTACCTGTTGCGTGGTGTAATCAACTTTCGATTTAGAACTCCAGTGACTTCCATTGCCATGATCCATATGGAGAAACTTCCATAACTTCACAGTGGTAAATGAAATCTGTGCTACTTTTAAGTCTGAATGGCAGGGGGAAATCAAATCGAGCACAACAGACTTAGTTGCACACTGGTATTGCGTGCAGTAAATTATAGCAGATATACAAGCTCAGTAGCATTCGTGACAGGCTGTGAGCTTGCAGATCTGCTATTTACTGCGCATGATACCGGCACGCAACAAAGTAGACCTATAGCCGAGGCCAACACTTCAGTGTCGGGTTACATTCAGCCGTGTGATGCATTCTGAGCAGCTGATCGATGTAAAAATTATTTGAGTGTGAATGGATGCTTGGTAGTTTGGACTTTGGAGAGATCACTTGACTGGTAGAAAGTATATGCTGCGTTTTAATGACTTAATGTAATTCACACAAAAAACAATAAGGGGGCCTGGGCCATGGCTCAGTGATCCAGGCACTTTGGCTGGTAATCCAGTCTGGCAGTGTGCTGCGGGTTCGACTCCCGATCCCGACGGCCTTTACTGCATGTCTTCCCCCCCCCCCACCCCCATCTCTCTCCCCATTTCCTGTCAGCCTACTGTCTGTCCCTCCATAAAAAATATAAAATAAAGGCGAAAGCCACAAAAAAACCCATTAAAAAAACAAAAACAATAATTATACTTTATTATACAATATAATACTTATTGTTTTTTTTGCAGATCCGGACTGATCTCATAAATGGCCCATATGAAGTCCTCGAGACGGAAATCCGTCCTGAGGACGGAAAACTTTAAGCCCTGCTCTAGGGTTTAAGACAAGTGGTTGAAGTTCTATTCTAGAATCTTCCCTTTATTGCAAGCAACTCAATCTATATAACATTACAAGCTGCTCTTTAAACAACACAATTTCCACTGAGGAAACTGAGTATCGTAAAGTTTAAAATTACTCACCAGACAACACAGTCTGATAAACAGAGGAACATTTTCCTCAACACCATAGTGTAGTACCTGATGTAATCCGAGCTGGCTCCACCAAGGAAGAGCGTGGGTCCCTCGTAGCTTGTGTCAAAGCTGGGGAAGCTCATGATGTCATCGAGGTGCTCCGAGATGGCTTTCAGGTTGACTCTCCAGGTGTAGTGACCGTCATCGTTATGCACCACCAGGTTGGTCAACAGGAACTGACGCACCGAGTGCTCCTGAGGAAGGAAGTGGTGGCATGATTAGGTACAGGCTAGTCTTGCGCAGCCAGACAACTATTCCACATTCTCCGAATGCTAAATAGATACTATATAGACTCTGGAACTACACCTCCGAGTTATCCGTTTGTCATTTCTGTTCACAAAAATATATTTTAAAATATCATTAGAGCTTTAGATCTAAGCTAGATATGATGATTTCCATTTATATTAGGATACATTTGTGTGACAGAAAGATGAAACAGAAGTGGGGAGGAGGCTTCACTTATTTTACTCATGATCAGAGCTTCCGTGCTCCAGACTGTATGAAAATTGCGAGAGGCAACAGTCTGGCAACGCAAGACTAGGCACAGTCAGACATGCGCGACGAAGTTGAGCCAGCTGGTCGCAAGACCATGCAGCATTTCCAGCTATGTTCCGCCATTCCTTTGATATCTCCTGGAGTTTTGAGCAGCTTGTGCCGCCACAGTGGTTTTCCGGACGGGTAGTTCTAGACCAATCGGTCTTGTCCAGACTAACTGTGACTATGTTGGGAGGTCAGATCGGGTGATGTCAAAGACAGACTAGGCTTGTTTGAGATAACAATATAATTGGCACAGGACCATTATGGGATTCCTGTATGATCTCTAATTACGTTATTGCTGATTATGTTATTATAAAATGCTCATTTATAGTGCAAATATGTTTCCATTCAGTTTTATCTCAGTGTATTTAGATGTCCTTCTCCTCCTGTGCCACGAGGACATGATTCTTTGCGTGAACAATCTCTAGTTATAGTAATTGAACAAGCCTAGCACAGAGTCAGACAATCAGTTGATGGTACTGTTCTGCACCCGAGTGAGAGGAAATAACTCCTTACCATGCTGCTCACACAGTGTTCAATGGAATGTTGTATTGGTCAATGCACTTTTAACACAACCAGAAAGAAAGCAGGAATCAAACTGTAGTTGGACGGCAATTTAGGTGTGCAAGATAGTTATACAATACTCCTGTCTCCTGCATGCACCCACACACACACACATTCATACACCGATGGCGGCGAAAACCATGCAAGGCACCAACCTGCACATCAGGAGCAATTTGGGGTTCAGTGTCTTGCTCAAGGACACTTCGACACCAACTCTGGGGGAGCCCGGGTTCGAACTGGCAACCTTGTGGTTACCATCCAGCCACTCTACCCCTGAGCCACCGCAATTTAGGTTCATTTTATGGGTTTTTGATTAGAATAATATTAGGCTACTACAATATCTTAACATGGTCAGTGGCCATCGACGGTGGCTCTGCAGGTCGTCCGTCCTCTTATGTTGAATAAACTGGAAGTTTGGTGAGTGGAAATACCTCTCACTTATGTATGAAAGGTGCTATACAAATAAAGTTTATTATTATTATTATTAAGCTTTCATGGTAGAGGATATAGAAACTTGCTTTACCCACTTTCTCACTTGCGTGGGTGTGTAGTAGCTACTCCAAGCGCTAATATATACCCAGCCACAGGTCAACGTTGTAGCAACAGAGTAAACAATGTTACACAACTTTCGCCGTTGTCATAATTATGAAAGTTTCTTAAACTTAAGTTTATATGGGGAAATCTTGCCTGCTGCCACCGACAGTCTCATTCGAAGTTTATATATTCTTTTTATATTTGAATTATATTAGACTTCCGTTCTGACAGCACTAGTTCATTGCACCTTTTTCTAATGCGAATAAAACAGACTCCTGTCCTGTATCATAGAGGAAGGGTACACACACCTACTTTTACCCATTTTAGATCTACATTTACTAAAAGCTAAAATAGAAATCAAAGAGGACAAGAAGAATCCTGACCTTGACCAGCGAGCGTAACTGGTCCTCTGCCATTCGTCTGGCGGTGGAGCGAGGGATGTCACTGGAGATCTTCATGTCTTGCATGGCTCTGATGTAGGAGTGGAAGTTTGTGCGGGAGGTGGTCTGAGCCGGACTGATGTCCACCACCACCAATCTCTCCACAAGACTCGGCTGAGGATGGAGGTGTTATGGGGTGAGAGTTGGGATAGGGAGGGACAAAAGGAAACTAGGTGAATGAGGCGAGAACAAAGCAAAGCAGTGAGCACAGTGACAAAGGTTACGCGACCTCTACCCATGACACAGCTGGTAAATGATAAATTCATGGTGAGATTTCAACCTTGTCTACCTGTGAAAGGGCCATCGTCATGGCTACTTTCCCTCCCATGCTGTGACCAATAAGGATGCACTTGTCGATGTGAAGCTGGGCGAGCAGGTGTTTTAAGTCGTTGGTCATCGCCTCGTAGGTCAGCACAGGGCTGTGTGTGCTGTTGCCGTGGTTACGGGCATCTACGGTCAGCACCTAACTGGACAAAGGACAGTTAGAACACTTGGGATGGGGGGGAAAGGGGGAACAGGGGGGGGGTACATCTGTTAATAACTTGCTAGCTGCCAAAGTGATGGTCATTTAACACGATTTAAAGGGACACATACCAGCAGAGATGTGAATGTTAAATGTCCAATTTGTAGGGCTGTCCTGATTACCTTTTCTCAAGCTTCAGATATTCGGAAACTTGTTGTAAGTGAATTAGCCCATAAAAACAAACCAAGGTTTTTGATTATCTTCATAGAGAGCAGTAATTTATGTTAAGTACAGAAGTTCGTGTCTCGAGAGCCGATACGTTTGTTGTGACCAGGAAATGACAACTTAAACAATTTGCTGTAGTAACTTGTAGTTAAAAAACATTGTTCTTGTGAAGTTGGTTCAAGCTGAAGTATTTGTAAAGATCACCATGTCACTCCATATAGAGACAAGCTTTAATAGTGCAAACTGGCCTTGCACCACCTCACGAGCAAATTGATATAGTTATTTTTATAAATACATAACCTATAAACTTCTTCACAAGAACACTTATTAACCAACATGTTGGTTTAATAAAGTCTTTTCCCTTTTTTTCTCTGAGTGCCTGCCTGTATCTCCCCTTTTTTATCTGACGTTTTATCCTGTCTGATCCAGGAGCACCTTTTTACTATTTTAACATTATTGATTTGTCCGTTTCCAGTGAGCACCTGGTTGTATCTTTTCCTCATACATGGATTATCAACTAAACCATGTTCAGTGCATTACACATTATCACAATGTTCTTGTAAAGCAGTTTTATTCATGGAGATGAAATATTTCTAAAGATCATTAGGTCCATTTGGCCAAAGGGGACAACTACTGTACCCTGACTTGCACAGTAAGCGCTGCACATCACTATCTGTAACACACACAAGCTGCAGACGGAAACAAGAAAATATTGGCAATTTCTTTCCAGCTGCGAACTAATTTAATAGCACAGGAAGTTCCTGTGACTTTCTCAGGATTATGTCCAGGCACTGAGTCAGACTGAGAGACTATTATATTATAATTTATATTGTGCATATCTGTAGGAAGAATTTAACCCACAGACTCGCATGCGCCAAACAAACCCTAACATGACAAATAGCCCAGGCGCAAAACATAATAAAAATGTATCTGGGCATGTGAGTGAGTGTGAGTGGTTCTATTCTTCTTCCTGATCATATCTTAACACAGCACACCAACAAGTGATGTGCATATTCTATCTGTGACATCTGTGAGAGAGAGAACATAGAGCATACCCTGTATGTCTCACTCTAAGAACTTTAGATTCCGTCAAGATTCAACATTTGTGTTACATATTATTACAAGTAACATTCTAGTATTTAATACTAGAATTTAAATGTAATTATAGTAGGTGCGTGAGGGGGTTCTATGTGTGATTGAGTGTGCATAGTTGTGTGTGTGCGCATGTGTGTGTGTGTGTGTGTGTGTGTGTGTGTGGGGTAGGCTAGGCAGACAGGGAATATAGTGAATCATTTGCAAACCTGATTGTCCGATGGGTGACTCGCCTTTTTTTGTGCAACTACTGCCCTTGTTAATAAACCTGATTGCCTGGGGGAAGGAGCTTTAGTTTTTAGAGCCTACTGCCCTTGGTCATGTGGAAAGCAAAGCCATTACACATGTTGCAAATGCAGGTTTGAAGTGAAAGTCTAGCATTTTCCCCCCCTGCATTACCTTCCTGCCTGTGCGCTGCACCAGGGACTTGGCTATTGAGTGGAAGTTAGACTTGCTGCCAAATAGGCCATGGAGAAAGACAAGTGGGGTGCCGTCTCCTTTCCCATCGAAGACGTCGTAGGTCAGGTTGACTGTGCTGAAAAAGATAAACAGTTTATCTTCTCATCCAAGAGAGGTTTGTGGTTCAAAGGGTCATCATTGAGAACAGGAGACAAAACTAACTGTAGGGATGATTGGCACAGTCAGACCTCCAAGGCGTGGCAGGGTGGCCTCCTTATGTTACCAAGTCTACCATACTGTCCCTAACTCACCATCTAATGATCCAAATGTGCATATATGCAAATTACAAACTAATCAGTAATCAATCTGTTTTTCCTCTTGTGTTCCCTGCTTTCACAAATAACTGCATGTAATGTAACAACTGATGTAGACCCAAAATTTAACAATGCCCCACATCACCATTCACACTGGCAAAACAAGTCAATGTGATAAACGACCAGATACATAGATTTTCTCAGATCGTCTAGTAGGCCCTACACTAATGTCCAGTTGTGACTCAGAGTTGTACTACACATGGAACAAATCGGACCCGTAATCGTGCATTGATTACATTTATAATACAACTCTCAAGAGTTAAATTAACAAACTAAATGAATGTAACACAGATGTAAGACAGTAGACCTATGGCTCTGGTCCTTTGCTAACTACAATAGCAGGGGTCTGAAAGTCATTTGAACGGGGTTGTAAAGATAACGGTTCACACCGACCCTAGCAAACGCAGACAGAAAATCAGAAATACAGCTTATTATTCGTTGGATCTCCAAACTCTCCCTGGATTTAAACCATAATGAATCACCCATGGATCATCATTGACTTAGAGATCTGCGAGCTGGGAGGACGCTAGTGCATTAGCAGGACATAGAAGGACAGAGGACATAGCGCTACCTGGATGATGATCCGCACATGTCCCGATGTGCTGCTGTTACAAAACATGCCGCCGTCCGCCCGCTCAGCAGTCCTCTCTGAAGGATGCGATGGAAAACACTCATGGCAGAAGTTTAGCACGATTATCGGAGGTTGAAAACGATCATATATGGATTTAAATCCGACCCATTTACAGCAGTCAGTCAATCAGTGAGAGTAGTGGAATTAGGAAAGGAAGGAAGGAGCTCTTGCCTTCACCCCTTCACACAGCTGATGGTGCGTGATGACGTAGGGTTCAGACGCATACACGACGTTCGGCTTCAGTTCAACGCGTTAATGTAATACACATCTAACACGCTAGGAGGCGCAAGAGTATAAACACAAAATATCTGCATGTGGGTTCATGCAGAGCTGGAGATTGCAGTTTTAGTGTGGAAGTTTTGGAACTATAGGCCTACCGTACAAACAAGGTTTTTTAGTGTAAGGGTCAGGGGTTTAGTGTTGGGTTTGTTTAGGTTTAAGTATTAGGTTCTATAGTAAAGAGTTGGAGTTCTCTGCATTCCCACCGATTTTCCAATTCCACCACAACATTTTTGAGTGGTGCAACCACTCCAAGGAACAGCAATGTCCCCATCCATCCCTGTCTGCATCATGTCCCTATGTTTAGGGTACCAACAGGGAGTTGCACCACTCACTTAGGTATTTTCACCCAGTCTGACTGCGTGCTACACTAACACATCATGTAACCTTTGCCAACATGGGAAGAGCAACGGACTGACCTCATGCTTCCTTCCATGCATGAGGAGTCCCAGCCGCTTCTTTTCACCTGACAGGGGGAGTTTCCCCGGTTGGACCTAGCACTTGGAACGTTATTCCAACCAGTTCCTTTTCCCTCCATCAGGCGTGTGCTACACAACCTCTGCCAACCTGGGGAGAGCAACGGACTGACCTCAGTTCCTTTCCCCTCCATCAGGTGCAGACCAGGATTACTGGTCTGCGCCAGTACCTACCCTAGGGTACCAAACCTAGGGGACACGGGAGAACCTGCAAACTCCACACAGAAAGGCCCTTTTGCCAACCCCACCCGGCCCCACCTAGGTTATGGCCCATGGGCACTGATGACACCTACCCTACCCTAGATAGCACTTCTGTAGACTTAGATAGCATTTGAAACAGACTTATAGCATGTTATGTAGACAGCACTAGAATTGCATTGTATATAGTCATAGCACGCCATAGTACATATGTATAGCATAGTAGTATATATGTAAAGTTTATACGTATAAATTTCATTATATAGATATTCCACTGTTACTTTCTTAGCTTACGCATGTTTCATGATGAATGTTTTTATGTGATGTATTCCCATGCTTTTGTTCTTGCTTAATGTAAGTCGCTCTGGATTAAGAGCGTCTGCTAAATGCCTAAATTGTAAATTGTGAGGAGAGAACACGCCCCCAACAGCGTCCCCAGTGAGAATCGAACCCAGGACCTATAGCTGTGAGGCGACAGCACTACCGACTGCAGCACTGTACCCCTGTCACATATTTATACAGTACGTAAATTGGTCTTTATTAATCCCCTATTCCAGCTGTCCTTTCTTTATTAAATTTGACATGTTGTGGAATTTGGAGACATATTCATCTAGATATAATAACATCACTGAGTTATGTGTTGAAAGTGATTATAGTTTCAAGTAGGTGATTCATACGACTCAACAAAATTCTCCTTTCCAATCTGGCATTTAAGCAGCAAGGTAGTTATAAAATCTATACCTTGTACGTAACTTTTTAGGACCAGTTTCAGCTGAGACCCAGGCCCCCGGGTTTTTATTTATGCATTATTCTGATTTATGCATTATTATTGGAAATCTTTTGAAAATAAATAAATAAAAATGTATAGGTAAAAAGGGGATATTTACTCTCGACCCACCAAAATGGGCCATCCAAGAATAGTTCCATTCTTGGATGGAAACTGATATTTACATATGCAGCCATTAATGAAAATCAAATCAAACCCGTACAACAGTGCAGTATAAAGCCTATAATTTATGTTGCTTGACACCATCTTACAACAAAATGTAAATGATAGGCTTAACTGTGTGTCTGTAAGTCACTGAGCCTGTTCTCTCCTAAATCTCTCAATCCTTTATTAACTCATGATCCAGGCATTTGATTCATAGGCTACTCATTGTTTGGTTATATCTGTGAGTCCACCTGCAGTGCTGAGCGACATTTATAATCTACGGAATAGGAAACAATGCTTCTTCCTCCTCTTTGTTTCTTTGTTTATTTTACCCTCTCACCCCCCTCTCTCTCTTCATTACCATGGGAGACATGTCTTCTGGGATGAGGCCCTACAAACACACTGTCACCATAGCGATGGCATGGCACAGAGGCCCATGGGGAAGCCAAGCACAGTGCCAACTGTATTAGAGGTTCAAAGAGTGAGCGGAAATAAGTGGGTTGGGCTGTTCTTTTAATTTGTACTTATTTTCTTAATACAATTATTATTGTTTTGTTTTGTTTTGTAAAGTGACTAAGTATATAGAAAAAATAGTCTTTATTTCTTTCCCTTAATAGCAGAAGAGTGTGCATGACACCCCAAACATGTAAAGAAGATATAGGAATCTGAATCTGAATTTTCAAGCATATCTTTCTGAGAAGCTGAGAAATAATATATTCTTCATTTGAAAGATGTTATTCACTCAGTCCCTCAGACATATGCTAAATCAAATTTCAAATGTCTGTGTTATGTACTGCAAGGTTTTATTGTAGATCATAAACACTTTACTGCATTCTGTTACATACTTTATACTTACCATAACATTAGTATGTCGTGCATTATTGAACATCATCACAACATTACCTTCAATATGTTTTTCTGCTGAGGCATTAAAACACTGTTAAACGATAAAGAATGTATATAATGTATGTGTATGCCAAGGAAACCCTTACCCTAGGATGGCACAGTGAACTTAATGGCACACTAACCAACTGTATGTATGCCTCCACTGATAAAAATCTGTGACAGTCTGTCACATGTGGGTTTATTACATGCATTTACAACATGATGCTTGTTTTCTTGTCATTCTAAATGAGCTGTCAGATCCCTATATGGTGATAATTCATTTGAATTGTGTGACTCAGTACAAGTTGCAGGTCAAATGTCTACATAATATAACACCACACGTGTATTTCATGATTTATGTGTGGCAGTTGGATACCTTGACTGGCTGGCTGGCCTGCCCCCATGCAGGGTTGAAAATGGCTCACTCTTTCAGTAAATTATGCTATAGGCCTATGCATTCCCCCCCCTATGCATTTTTGTTACAGTTGTTTGTTCAGTGCTGACTGTTTAATGCAGAGGTTCCCAATCATGGTACTACTACTAGTACCACCCTCATAAGGGAAAAAAAGACAAAAGTGGAATGAAATATAGCTACAGGTAGCTATCCAGCCGTGCTGAAATGAGCACATCTAGCCGTTAATAGAAGATTTGAGAATGGATTAATCACATTAGAAATATAATCAGTTGTGCTGATTAGTGATTAGAGAGAGTTTTGTCAGAGCAGCAGCATTAAATTGGCGTAGGAATGGAACAAAAAGGACAGGTACTGTATACGGTATACGCTCCTGTATTTTCCAGTACTTAGAGTTAACAGTCAGTATAAAAAGGTTGGGAACCAATGGTTTAATGCATGTTGTTAACCTTTTTATACCAAGTACCACAACAGAATATATCTGGCTCTCCAAGTACCACCATAATAACTGATGTTAAAATATAGGAGCGATGGAGCGTAGACCTGCCCCATCCTATTCAGCTATTAACACAGGAGTAAAATGTATTTTATTATTTGAATTGTTTTGTTTTTGTTCCATTCCTAAGCCAATTTTGCTGATGCTCTGATGAAACTCTGTCTAATCAGCACAACTGATACGGTACTCAAATCCTGTATTAATATCAATATTTAATTCCACTTTTGTCTTTTTTTCGTCATTTTTAGGCGACTCCTCTGAGTACCACCAGATGGGGGCTCAAGTACCAGTGGTTGGGAACCTCTGGTGTAAAGTCACAATAGTTTTGTGACCTTTGTTTCATCCATTTGCGGTTTTATTTTAAAACTCATTGCACTACTGTACTAGTAGTGTCAATAAGAAATTGAGCAGGATCGAGTGCTCTAATCACAACACTTTACAGCAGGTGCAGAACCCAGACCAAAAAAGTGATATTAGGAGCATTTAGTAGAATGTATTGTGTTTAACTTCTTCAATGCATATTGACTTGTCATGGTATCAGTCACATGATTCAGGTTTCTATACCTATAGAGAGCGGAGAGTCTAACTTCTGCTTTTTTCCACTGTGGACAGAGGCTTGTGTCAACTACTACCCATCTATAAACCTTTGACCGGGCTTTTTGTTGTGGTTTCATCTTCAGTTTTAAAGGCTGTTGGAAATGTTTTAAAACCATCTCAGGTTGTTTTACGGCATCCATTACCTAGAACGTATTTTGCAACATGTTATATAACAGGTGACAAATTAAACCAAAAACCTGAAAATACTGTGTAGAAATATAATGAATGCAGATACTGCACTACAGGCACTACATGTCATGATACAATTTAGCAATTAACATCATGCTCTGTGGTAAGAATACAAAAAAGTTTTCGAGATGTTTGCCATTCACATTATTATATAACTTTGTAATGGTAGGCCTACTGACGTTTGAGACTTGTGTTGTTGTTGAAATATGTTGTAATGTGTTTTCTTGATCTGTAACTTTCTTGCTGCTATCTTAGCCAATATCAACATGGTTAAATAAATACAAACGATACAATACAAACGCTTAAAAAATAGATAATAGATAAAACAAGACGCAGTGCAAACAAAGCTGTTTGAATAGAATAACTCCATCTGACACATCTGGGGAAATAAAACAAATCATACTTTTTTCTTTCTGAATTAAATGTATTGTCGCACTGACTCATCTATTTACAAAGGAAGTGGATTTAAACTTCACCATCCCAAACACCCAGAGTTCCAGACCCACCAACTGTTCGTTATAGGCAGGCACACCTCAAAATAACCAAAGAGAGCCATAGTGATGAATCGAAGTGAGTATTCTGTGAACACCATTTAAATGGCTTTCTGTATGACTATTGACTAGTATTGATAGGCTGACGCTTCATTCTCTAATTCAAACTTTTCCACAGCTTTAAATGCCCAGTGATATTTGGATGGGTTACATTTACTGTATGCGAACAATAGAGCGAATAGTGCATGCTTTTGTCCTTTTGGCCGCTCCACATAATAAGCACCTTTTTTTTCAGCCTTTCAATACTTTAAAGTAACCCTTACAGTAGTCCATTCCAGACACATTCTCCCCCAGGCAGAATATTATTTTAATTATCCTGATATGACACCAGACAGAAACGGACCAAAATGAACTTCTTCTGTCTTCCAGCATAAAGTAACATTCCAAAACATGTCCAACTAATTAAATCGCTTTTCGTAGTATTTCACAAGACAGAGCAATTATCTTTGTTTACAGATAAAAATAGTTTGATGACTCATCGAGCCATAAAACCATAGCTCAACATAGCTCAGGGTTGGGGGGGGGGGGTGAGGTATCCATGATAAGAACTGTTTTGCTGTGGAGTTATCAGAGATGCAACGTGGGAAAGGAAAAAGGAATGTTCACGTTTCCAGGGAGATAAATCTCGAGCAGATGAGAGCATGCACAACAGCAGCCTCCTAGCTGGCACAGCTCAACTCCTATACTGCTGATGGTGTTGTTGTCTACTGTCTGTGTTTCTGACCAGAGACATTTCTGATTTGGCTTTTTTAAGAGGGATGTGTGCTTTATAGCACAGAGGCAATGGATTCCAAAACCAGAAATTCGAAACGGGTTTACGCTTGATGGTAGCTGTTGTAGTATACAAAGTATACTACAACAGTAGCCACAAGGAAACAACAAAGACACAAGACTAGTATGATGCTATGGTTGCATCGATTAGCTCAAACAGGTGTATATGATCAGTTAATCACATGTTTTTGTACAAAAGCCTTCATATCACACAAGCAAAAGCCTTCACACTAGCCACAATCTTTGTTTATTTTTGTGGAGATAAAATGAGCTGATTGCTTTAGTTCATTGTCTGAGCCTCCTTGACCTCCCAGTCCCATGTGTCATTGACCACAGGTGCTCAAAAACCGGATATTGTCTGTCCTTCACTTGCAGCAGATTGTGAGCTCTTCCTCCACTCAACAGTGGCACTTGGTTGTGAAAACCAACCAAGCGCTATTTTCGTGCTCGGACAGACCCAGCCAGTAATGAAGTGGTTGCACCACTTAAAAAATAGTGCTCTATGTCAATGCTGGGCATTGGAGTGGCTGCACTCTATGGTTGCACCAAATAGCTACAATTTCAGATCAGATAAGATATCTACAGCTATTTTGGCCAATTGTCGTACAAAGAGTTAGCCTAAATAGGGCTTAATTATGTGGTTAACAATGTCCCCCCATTTGCTTAGTGATTTTCTTCTTCTTTTACTCTACTCTATGGACTGGCTTCAGATAAAGCTATCTGCATTATGACAAGGGTTAAAAAAATCAACGATAACCCAGGATTATTAGATGAGTGTCCCTATCGGTTTTCTGTTGGACTTTGCTGTCTGAACAAAAGCATGTTTGTAAGGAATCTGCTACTGGTGGAAGGAAGTTATTATTCAACTGCCAATCACTGACATTTACGGGCTTAAGAGAACAATAGCCTCTCGTTCTGTTCAGTTCGGGCAAACATATTTATTTTGTCATGCCATGATCTCTGTCTTTTAATTGCTCCACATTAGTGCTTTTTTATAATCATCCACCAATGTGGATTAGACACAAAAACGCCAAAGCTTGTTTCCATTGTGGTCCACACCGTATACAACAGACTACAATCAACCATAAAACACACAAATAAATTCTAATATACAGAATAATATACACAAGCGACTTAAAGGCACACGAGATAGTGACGAAGGAATGTTCCACACTGTTTCTTAGCTCCCGTCCTAATGTGAAGCCATGTTATTCTCTCTGTTTTTAAATAAAAGTAGCAATACCATAATATAAAAATAGTCTGTTACAAATAGAAAGCCTGTATTCAAAATGTTAAAATACAAAGATTATATCGCTTGAGGAGCCGAATAGAACAGGGTGCCAGTGGCAGTGCCACTTCTCCATTGAAATGAATGGACAGTGGACACATACGGCTGCCCTAGCTGTCCTTTTCTGTTGCTCTATTACTTTGAATGGTGTCCTCAAGCTCAATACATACAATACCAAAGTTAGTATTCACATTTTGCGAGTATGTTAAGTGCTTAATGTACAGTTTTGTTGTTATCTAAATCTGCAAAGTAAGTGGTACAGCTGTCAAATAACCTCAACATTTTACTTACCGTAAGTACAGTAGTTGAGCAAAAGCATTTAGTTAATTTCCGCCACTGGTTATTGGATGGTGCATGGTGGTCACATGCATGCACACTTGACATTCTTCTCCTACATTCTGGCCTTGGTACTCATCTGGCTGTATCTTTACTGCCAACTGCCAATGGTATAACAAGCAGCTTCAAAACTTTGTGAGCCATGTCTGTTCCCTGGCAAACATTCCATTAACGGCACTTTAACTCTGAAAATTGCTCAATCAAATTAGCATTTTAATTGTTTGCAAAAAGCTTAAGCCAGGTAATGTTCCAGATGTTTGCTCACCTATCTGAAAAACCTAGGTTCCATCCTGGAGGCAAATCTTTCCTGTGATAAAATGGCTAACAAAGTCAAAGTGTGTGTGTGTGTGTGTGTGTGTGTGTGTGTGTGTGTGTGTGTGTGTGTGTGTGTGTGTGTGTGTGTGTGTGTGTGTGTGTGCGTGCGTGCGTGCGTGCGTGTGTGCGTGTGTGTGTGTGTGTGTGTGTGTGTGTGTGTGTGTGTGTGTGTGTGTGCCATGCGTTGTGTGTAAAGTCACGAGATAAACCTGTGTACTGTGTGCTGTCTTGTTTGTTAACTGTTTGTCAGGTGTTGTGAGTCACGAGATAAACCTGTATACTATATGTGTACTGTTTACATGTGTTGTGTGTAGAGTCATGGGACAGACCTGTGTACTTTAATTGTGTGCTTCTTATTAGTCAACGTGGCTAGGCCTTCCATTGATAGACCTTAGGAGTTAGCCTGGATCCTGAACTGCATGACCTACTGTATATGACCTATATAACCGTTGTGTATCTTAGTATCAAACTATTTATGGCACTATTGGCATGGAGTATGTGAACAGTATTGCAATATGATGTGGGTGCGATGCGTGTGTTCTGCAATATGTGTATTTATGATTGGTTGTGAGCAGAAAACATCTTAGATACATTGTATTGAACTCATTGTATTGGCTCTTGGGCTACTGCTCACATAATTTGAACATCTATAATAAGTGGGGGACAATTTACTACACCCTCATAGAAGGTTTCTTCAACTATGCATGCGCCTCATGGTACCTCAAAGGCCAACAAGGCTCCAAACATCCCAAAACAAACTGGTCAAACGTGGCCTTACTCCCAGAACCCACCTCACCCCTGCTCATTTTGATAGGTTGGAATGGCTTAGGGTTGATGTCCCGAGTACAGCAACTTCGAATGGGCCTGGTCTAAAAGTTTCACTACACCACTAAGATAACCACCTGTCAAAGTACTTCCTTGATGTCAACTAAGTCCACATTCACTGTCACAACACCAGAGGGAGTTCCACAAACGATGTTCAACCCAGATTCAGCTCATTTATACCTACAGTATACTCCATTCGGGTCGAGTGGCCCCTAGGAAACAGAAGGTTGCCGGTTCGATCCCTGGCTCCACCTGAGTTAGTGTCCTTATATTAGCATGTGTTTCATGAAGTTTCCTTAACATTTTAGCGTTGTAAATAAATAACTTGCACAGTCATAATAGGGCAGATGAACACAAGGTCATGACTTTTAATGAACTCAACTACAGCACGGTTAAAATGTGAGCAAATACAAAATTATTATTCCGAACTGTTGTTATATCCATGTGAATATATGTAGCTCTTAAAATACAAACAATTTAAGGTAAAAGTGGAGTTACAATTTGACAGTTTAGTATCAGAATAGAGAGAAGTTGCATGGGGAATATCGCAGTTATATACAGTACATATTTGACCTTTTCGGTTAGAGGTAAATTCTGCTATCTGACCTTATTCTGTCTCTCACTGTCAATGCATCGCATTTTAACAGGGAGTGAAAATCATATCTGACCATATTCCACGCACGCACGCACGCATGCACGCACGTACGCACGCACACAGACACACACACAGCCTTCACTAAAACTACTTTGGCTTTATGTTCAACAAATAGAAAACTATACGCTAAAGTTTTACATTCTGAATTTTAACAAATATTTCCATTATATTATTCACACCACTGACCTGGCTGTGAGTCTATCACGATACAAAAACACAAAAATATACAAATCACAAGGCACATTTTACACAATTTACATTATGATCAGTTACGATAAACATGACACGCACGCACACACACACACACACACACACACACACACACACACGCACACACGCACACGCACACACATACCAACGGATTAATCCTACTTCCTGCTATCGACGTCAGAGAACAGTGAAGGTGCACATCATGACCTGTCCCGAGGCCATATCATGGATCCATCTTCGGTTTCAGTCTCAGCAGAAACTCTCTTAACCAAATACATGCAAAACACACACACACAGGCACACACACAATAGAATCGCCTAACCAAATCCATGTAAAATGAGAGCTGGCTCTCACTGTCAATGCATCACATTTTAACAGGCAGTTTCAGCAGTGAAACGCAACACCGCCAAGCTGAGAGCAAACAGTAGCTCTCTGCACACAAAGGAAGGTACCTGATAATCAAGTCTTAATGAGTGCATGTTTGACTGTACAGTACATAAAATATACATTTCAAACACAAAGCGTAGCATTTTGTACATGTCAGGTAAACAAAATGATGGGGATGATATGTCTGAAAGGCAATAATATCTGTTTTCTGCAAAAAACAAAAAAACTAAACTAAACAATCTAATTCTATCATACCAAGTCTAAATCAGCTGCATGAAAAATATACACAATACAATCCTCAGTTATCCATTTGAAACTCAGAGAGCGTACCAATGTAAATGTTGGTTGCATGTGTACTCTCAGACATGCTGCTTAATATTTCACTGAAATGAACACAGGATTTTACTGATACTTTTCAACAGTGTAAAAGCAACAGTAAGGAAAAGCATAGCAGTAAATGTACTGTAACATTACTAAACACAGCCCTTCATTGCGGAGTCTTCTCAGAGGATTCTCCTCCATTATTTCTTTGTTACAAGCAAAAATAACAACCCTGATCAAAAAACAATGTGCAAGACATAAAACATCCTTATTCGTCACATGCTCTTCCTGAAAAAGCCTCTTTTTCAGACATAGTCCTTCCTGTCATAGCCAGCTCCGCCGGCGGCGCTGGCGCTGCGCGGGGCAGAGTAGGCCATACGGGGGGGCTTGTACCTCTTCTCCTCGCTGGGGGGGCAGGAAGAGCACAGCATGGCTCCACCAATCAAGAGCAGGGCCGCGGCGGCCCAGCCGAGGTAGAGGGAGGCCCCCAGCTCTCGCCGCTGGGCATTGGTCAGGACGGGGTTGTAGAAGTCTCTGATGATGGTGCTGGCTGACCAGGAGACGGGGATGAGGACCAGGAGTCCGGCGAGGAGGAAGAAGATCCCAGCGATGATCATCACTTTAGTCTTGGACGCCTCGTCCTCGATGCAGTTGGTGCACTTGGCTCCGACGATGGAGATCATGACGCTCAGCACTCCGAGGATGATGGAGATGATGGTCATGGCCCTGGCAGCCTGCAGGTCCTGGGGCAAGGCCAGGAGGGAGTCGTACACCTTGCATTGCATCTGGCCAGTGCTCTGGACGACACAGTTCATCCACAAACCCTCCCAGATGGTCTGCGCGGTGATGATGTTGGCTCCTATGAAGGCGGTCACCTTCCACATCGGCATTGCACACACAATGATGGAGAGGAGGAAGCCAATGAATCCAAGGGCAATGCCCACGATCTCCATGCCCATAGACATCTGGCTTCTCCGGCGGCGTCTCCTTGGTGACGATGAAGATGAAGATGGATGTCGGTTTTTAGGATTGGCAAATCTTCTTCACCTCAGGAAATGCCAATAAGGCTAGTTCTTCTTTGCGGCCTCCTTTGTCGTGTACTGTGCCCTCTCTAGCACTGTGAGTTTAACTGATCGACACAGCGCTAGGTGATGCATAGAAAGATGCTGCCACGGAAACACAAAGTCCTTTATACCTCTGGGGAGACTAGGTGAGCAGGGGAGGAGTCCCCAAGGTGCATGATGTCACGGGCAGGATGTGCAAGGGCTCTTAGCAAAAAACAACATGCACCTGCACACGTTCAGGAGGCTGCCCAGGGGGAGGGGTTTTGGGCGGGAGAGGAGTAGTGAGGGGGAAGGGTATGGACCAGTAAGATGACTCCTGATTGTTATACTAGGAAGAGAAACCAAACCAATGTCCTGGTACTGTACCTTGGTTTAGCTTGATTTAAGGTGGGACATTTTTTTTCTCTGGTTGTTCATAATGTGTATCAGAAGTGTATTTGTTTGTACACTCCTCAACAGACTTTAAACTATAGACTATAGACATGATTGGATCTTACGAACAAGATAAGTCAATCGTTGGTTTGAAAACAAACACCATGAAGTCAATTACAGAATTGTTAACCCCCTCTCTTCAAACTACCCTCAGGTGAAATGGAGAGTTGGTCATAGTGGACAATAGATGACCATTGTGCTTCACTTTGTTGTGTCTTGTCACAGATTCGGCCTACGCTACTTAGAAACCTTGTTGTGAGTAAGCATGGAAACACACACACACACACAAACACGCACGCACTCACGCACGCACACGCACACGCACACGCACACGCACACACACACACACACGCACACGCACACGCACACGCACACGCACACGCACACACACACACACACACACACACACACACACACACACACACACACACACACACACACACACACACTCACACACACGGTCACAGTCACACACACACATACATTATACATAAACCCTCGGGCAGTGAGAAGAATGGTCCTCTCCTGGCCGTTATTTCCTGGTTCCAGCACTGGTGGGCTGCCAGAAGTCTGTGTAGGGAACACAATCCCAAAGCCATAGAAACCGGAATAACTGCACCCAGAGCAAATATGAGTGGAAAGCGTACATAATGGACTAGCCCTCAGACACCCTTAGTACACAGACAATGTGATCATCTCAGTATCGGTTATACAATTACGTCTACGGAGACCACAACATCCATCCAAGGGAGAAGCATCTTCATGACTGCACAATCAGGAGGAAATAAAAGTAATCCAATTATCCCAAAGCACTGCAGTGTATGTAGCCTATTAACCAATTAACGATTAGCAGGCTTGGTAAAGAAAACTAGAAAAGCTTTGTAAATCATCTGTAAATAATTACAGTACTGCAGTGCACTGTTTATTAATTTGAATTTCAATAAAACCAAAGGAACCCCAACCCTAACCCAGAACTAATGAATTACACTGGTAAAAACAACAGGACCATGATCAAAACAAAATGTCTAGTAAGTGTCTTTGTATCACACACACACACACACACACACACACACACACACACACACACACACACACACACACACACACACACACACACACACACACACACACACACACACACACACACACACACACACACACACACGAAACATAAACATAAACAAAGGACTTGGGTGGACAACTGTATAATTGATGTATCAGTCCTAAGGCAATGTGGGGGCATATGGTTAACATATCACTTCAACATGTAATCTCATCTCAGTTCACCTTGTGACAACATTTTTAGCACTGTGTCATCAACATATTTATTCACACTGTATTCACAAGTAGCGCAAACTATTTTTTGTCCCTATCTTACCTTGTAGTTAATTTTTGTCTCCTTGCCCTCTGGTTGGCATATAAGATTGAACTGGTGGCTCTATAAAGACCCCATTTAAAGGTTTACATGAAGGTTTATTTGAGCTTATCTTATCTATATGACTCCTGTAAAATAGCTGCATTCATCCAATCTCGTTGACTGTCAGGTACGTACGTGTCATCCGTGGTTGAACTACAGTATTTTATGAGGTCCAAATGTCTCATCAAGAACAGAAAACCTAGAAACGTATTTGACTTGACTGCTGATGATTTCTGTGTTTTAGCATGTATAACTTAGTATAATCCAGTCTGTCCCCTAAAACATAATAGAGCAATGCCAGCTCACACCACTACATACTGTAGCCACTGTAGGATATCATGAAACAGAATCCTGTCTGGCAATAAAAGCACACTACAGTATACTAGACTGTTTGAACAAGCAGGAAACGCCTTTTGAAGTGAAACTGAAACAATTTAGAAAATATCTAGAAAAACTGCAATTTCCAAAGAGACATATATGATCACCACACTGGTCCCCATGCCCACAAGCAGCCAGTTTGTCAATGTGCCCTCCTGATCTACGCACTTAACACCATATTGTGAGATGTGCAGCTTCATTCACAAACCACACACACAGAAAATTACTACAGTATAGCTAATTGAACAGATCTGGGAGGCCATGCCATATATTAGATTCTTGTTTGAAACAAATCGGACGATGGTTTTGTGAACAGCAACCTGGTGAGGTCACGTGCGGAAATGAACAGGTTTCCCTGTTGAGCCCTTTGCCACAGCACACCTGCCCAAACACAAGGGGAACAATTTGATTATTCAAAAGGGGAAGCTGTGAGTATCTCGGCCACAGCTCATTGAGCTATAGGTGCAGAGTTTCGATTGAAATGAGCCTGGTACTCTCCACGGACTTCCTCTCTTTGTTGTGTTATTGTATATGTCTATTATTATTGACAGAAAGTCAGCTGTCAGATAGTACTGTACGGACATGTGGAAATGCTGGGCAAGACTGATATTAGCGTATTAGTTCATTCAATTTAACAATCAAATAATTCACTTTTGGGGAGATGACAAAAAGAGTGTTGAGAACAGGACCCTATTTTCGCCGAAGCCTTAACCCTTATCCCTAAACTTCTTTGCCTTTTTAACTATTTTGAAAAATAGTTAAATAGTTCAAATAGCCGATCTACGGGTGAATATTTAGGGATAAGGGATTATCCCTAAATATTTATGGATAAAATATTCATAATATAAAATATTATAAGGCTTCGGCGAAAATAGAGCCCTGTGCCCAACACTCTTTTTGTCATCTCCCCAAAAGTGAATTATTTGATTGACTTGATTTGTCATCCTTAGGAGGTTTTAAACTCTGTGTATAGTACTTGCCCATGCCTTCAGTTCATGCTTTTTGCATTAACTGTACAGGAATTGTAAAACATATTTCATCACCCTTCGGTTACTTCCTTAAACTATAGGTCATTAACTACAGTACTTATGTTGCAATGGCTGTATTTACCTCAAATATCTCACCTTTATCCTATTTTCTATAGGGTGAAACTAAAACCTATTAATTGTGTGTGCTTTCAGTACAGTTCTATCTTCTATTACCAAGCATTCATGTCCAACATTTTTATGGCCCTTTCAATCACCCTTATCCCAAAGCATACAGTAGTCCATACGTTGGGTGAGTTGGTTACTGTAGGCTACACTCCACGAATCTTTATTGTACTGTACAGTATATGCTCATTTTGATCATCTATAAACATAGGTTTGCATGTTTATTAAACATTTGCACTGAAAATACAAGACCGACGTACAGTACACTGTTAACAACAAAAACAGTACTGTATGCCTAAACAGTGAAATATTCAGTCTTATATTAAAGGACCACTTTTCAACGTATCTTCATATAATAGGTCCTCACTAATAGGCATGATAAAATGGCACGATATTTTTCTACTCAGTCTGTGTCTCATAGGAGGGCTGTGGGCAGTTTAGAAACCATCTTCCAGTGACATCATCATTAGGCAGATTATTTTTTTTACAAAAATGTTTAGATTTTCATTATCGTGAGAACGATATGGCTTCCATTTTCACATTGCAACTTTTCAGGACTAGAAAGCCTTCATTTTTTATTAGCTTGTATTCCCCATCGATGATGCTGCCCACAGCCCTCCTATGAGACACAGACCGAGTAGAAAGAAATTGCGCCATTATTTCATTATTATTAGTGAGGACCTATTATATGAAGATAGGTTGAAAAGTGGTGAAGTGGTCCTTTAACTCTGAGACGGCAGGATACACAACAATTGACATATTGGATTTGGGTAATTTTTTACAGCACAACATGCTGTCACATTTCATATTGTACAAACAGTATAGGCCTACCACCATTTTGACCTTTCTATGATGGGCCATTGTAGCTCTGAACAATGTTATGTAGGCTAATGCTGTGCCTTTATCCTACAACATAAAGTACATTTGTAGCATGAAAGCGGTGTACTGGTTAACCTGAAAAATAAATGTTACAAGAGCTTTGACAATCACTACAGTGACTTCTACTTAAACAGTGGCAAGACAATAGCATAACATATATGAAAATGTTTGATATACACATACAGCAAAAATAAAGTTATAATTACAAAATAAAACAATAAATATATGAACTTTTACTTTGGCCTACACAAATCTCATGGATGAATATTTTTCTATTTCTCTTGCTGACATATTCCCCATTTGTAGTATTACTTACATTACTGTGACTGTAGACCAAAAATAAACTGTAAACAGTGTTAAAACCCCCAAAGACAAACAAATACGGTAATGGTAAAAGTGATTCAGTCCTTTCCTCTCAAAATGTGATGTTCATATTGTATTTGTTCATGTGTTGTACCCTACCATCATATTCATATTACTGGTATATACATTTCTGATTTAACAGACATACAGGACAACTCTTGGGTTCTCTTTCTTTTACTCTCCTCTAGTTAGAGGATGTAAATGTAAATTGTTTCTACTTTCTACACATTACAATCTCTCCAGAATCCAACCATATTTATAGACGAATGCATGCAGGAGCAATGGCATTTTCTAATCTATATCCTTCCTCAAATGGCAGCTGGCTTCCATTATCCTTTCCTCACACATAGTCTCTCCTGTTGTAGGAGCTCGGTGCTATTGACCTTGGAGCAGCAGAGTACGCCATGTGGCTCTGGACGGGCAAGGGGTACCTGGTTTTCTCCTCCTGGGGAGGACAGCTACAGCAAAGAATGGACCCCCCTACCAGGAGCAGGAATGCCGCGGCCCAGCCCAGGTAGAGTGCCGCCCCGATCTCCATCTTCTGTCCGGCGGGGACTATTGGGCTGTAGAACTCGATGACGATGGTGTGTGCCGACCAGGAAACAGGAACCAGCTGGGCCAAGGCGGCTGCAATGAACGCCCCGCCGGAGGAGGCCATCACCCTGGCTTTCACTCCTTCCTGCTCAATGCAGTTAGTGCACTTGGCGCCCACCACAGAGATGAGGAGTGCCACGACCCCTACCAAGATGGCCACCACTGAGAGAGCCCTGGCAGCCTGCAGGTCCTGGGGCAAGGCCAGCATGGAGTCGTAGACCTTGCACTGCATCTGGCCTGTACTCTGCACCACACAGCTCATCCACAGGCCCTCCCAGTACACCTGAGCCGTGACAATGTTGGCCCCGATGAAAGCGGAGACCCTCCACATTGGCAGGGCGCAGCTGACCACGCTCAGCACCCATCCCAGCACCGAAAGACACACACCGACCAATTCTAGTCCGAACGATGCCATTGCACGCCCAAACAGGCGTCTCCCTGTAGATTGACTCCTGTTTGAAGGCTGTCCTCACTGAATGTTTCTTTCAAGCTGTTGTTCTGTTTTCCTTGTTGTCCTCTCATGTATTGATATCTTGAGTGTTTCTCTTTATATACTGTACAGTAGCCTTTGTATGAAGTACAATTGTAGTAGAGTCACTCCCGTCCCGGCAGCCTGACCCTCTCAACCTTATCCACAAGCTTTCTTTACCTCCAATCTCTCCTCCTGTTGCTACATCCAAGAAAGGATTTGTCACAGCATGCTCTTTCTCTAGACATGCACTCTCTCTCTCCCTCTCTAGTGTGTTGGTGCTTCTGCAGTTGATGCCCAGTATAGAATGGCTTATGCTTATCTTGGTATCGTTTATTACCCAGTGGTCAGGCACACCCAATGACGTGGCTCACCAAATCAAGCCAATCAAGCGTGTTCTAGGCTGTGTTTAGACCCGAGGAGTGTGTGTGTGTGTGTGTGTGTGTGTGTGTGTGTGTGTGTGTGTGTGTGTGCTTAGCCAATAAAGAGTAGGTTTTATGGCATACACCTTTGACCATAGTACCACCGTGCAGGCGTGCGTCCTCTTTATTGCTGTTGATGTGTAATGAGTGGCCAAGGTAGCTATTTTAATGTGGTTGATAGGTAACCAGAAGGGGCAATCAGAGAGACCACCACTTTACTACACTTTAGGCAAGGACGTTTATTCATGTACACACATTTCAACAACAAGGCAATTGCTTTACACAAAACATAAAGAGCATTACTGTAAGCAACGGCCTAGCTGTGGGCCAGAACGGGCCTGCCAGTGATAATATCTGTCCCGACAAATTATTTTGTAAATCATTTACAATACAGTCCAGTAGGATTAAAATGATAAATGGTTTCTCTCCATTCTAAGAGACCTTGAACCATGAAAGAGCAAGAGCTCTTGCAGTATATGACTGATCTCCGATAAAATGTTCATTTGAAACTTAAATAATTGAATGCCACATTCAAGGATGAGGCATGCACAAAAATAATTACATAAGCATTTCTGTCAAATGCTGTGTGCACCTGTAACATTTGATTCCACATGCTGTCAGATTACTTTGGAGGCAGCGGTCCGGGCCGCTCAGGTATACTTCAACTGTTCAACACACATATTGGGCAGACTATAGTCCAGTTCCTGACAGCCTTCACTGCATGTCATTCCACATCTCCCTCCCCATTTCCTGTCAACCTACTATCCTATCAATATCAATAAAGGTATAAAAAGGCAAAAAGAAAATCAAAAGGAAGAAGACACTTAACTCCCAGGATTCATGACCACCTGAGCAACCATCAGCTGTCTGAAGCTGTCCCCTGCAGGATTAAAGGACCTATAACATAAAATTCAACTTTCTCAATTTTGTTTGTGGTTTTGGGGCTCCCATATGTGTTTTCTATCCCCACAAATAACCAATTTTGAACAATCAGGCTTTCATATTATATGGGTTCTTTAAAACTGCTTTCAAAGTCCAGAAAGAAATGACAAGGACTGGTCATATCAGAGTGGTGATTGAAGCTCAAACCATTAGAAATAAGTTTGAGGGACATAGACAATATGCATGATATTAAATATTAAACACAGTTTTAAAATGCATGTTATTTCTGCTTTACCTTACCTTATACGTGCATGTTCGTTTATTGATATTAACTCTATAAGGCTTATAGAGTTTATATCAATAAACGAACATGCACCTGACCTCATAAACAACCATTTGAGTTGTTCACTTCAAAGCCATGAACATGCTGTTGGGCAGTAATGCCAGCAATTCTGTAGTCCGTCAGTTAAATATGGTTACACAACTACTAGACCTAAGAGTATATGTAACATATAAAATCATAATTTCTGGTTAATGGCAAACTGGACACAGAATTATGGGTAGTAGCGAAAGGTTATTGAATACCAACAGTCCTAGTCTTATTAGCAAAATACTTTTGTCTCAATAAATGTGGGCCGAATTCAAACTTGTAGGCCTACTAGTAGGAGGCATTTTTCAGCAACACAATTGTGGCGAATGTCTTCAAAGTTCAAACATTGAATCCTATATGTACCACTATATGGTGAAGCCAAATAAAATGTGTTATCAACAGAGAACTATAGTTGCCCACAGGCACAGACACATTCAGGATGATCCTCTTTGATGAAGCTATACTTTATTATTCGGTTCAAACCATATTCCAAGGACAGCATGCCTGCATGTGCATCAGTGCATGCATGTGCGGAATACAAGAACGTTCATCCCAAACACGCTCGCCCAGGGTCAAATCCAGTGACCTCTGAGCGGTCACTAGGCCGGTATTCCTAAATATTCAAACTTAAGTAAAACTATATGCCTAAACCTAACTTTATTCCTAAAACGAATCGTAGTATAAACTATCTAACTATGCTTTAAATCCTAAACTTATTCCTAACCTAAACCTCAGTAAAACAATTGAGGTTGTTTTGGGGCAAGCGTTACAGTTACGCATGTCATGCGTAACTGTAACGCTTGCCCCATGTGTGTGTGTGTGTGTGTGTGTGTGTGTGTTTGTGTGTGTTTGTGTGTGTGTGTGTGTGTGTGTGTGTGTGTGTGTGTGTGTGTGTGTGTGTGTGTGTGTGTGTGTGTGTGAGAGTGAGTGTGCGTGCGTGCGTGTGTGTGTGTGTGAGAGAGTGAGTGTGCGTGCGTGCGTGCGTGTGTGTGTGTGAGAGTGAGTGTGCGTGCGTGCGTGCATGCGTGCGTGCGTGTGCATCTCCTATATTCTGTTCTGATTGTGACTGCAACAATGTTGCTGCGCCACTATCAAACATAAACAAAGACTTTTAATCTTGTGTACTGTGCACCCCTTATCAAACTTCAATATTAGTCTAGACTCTAACACATCTGCCCTATGGCTAACCTGCTTGAAAATGTAACCGCGATAAGATAACACATAATAAATAGTGATACATTTACATTAATTTGACTTTAGGGAAGTAAACACTCAAGCCAATAGCACAAACCATATCGGATGGCCAATATAATCAAATCCATGGCTGATGCAGTCCAATAACAAAGACATTTATATTTGAGAGAATGGTAACACTAAGATGGATTAGTTTGCAGGACAAACAATACCATGATGGTAGAAACATGTTGCTTGGCATTAGTTGAGAGATAGTTAAGCTGGGGTGGGTTTGGCTTGGTTAGGATTAGGGTAAAGACCTGGGAGGGGGGTTAGTTAAATGAGATTGTGCTTCATTCGTCTCCACTCAATGCATATAATTGTGGTTGGTCTGGTTGGTCAACTAAATTCACAGCATTCATAACTATAATCAGTCATGCCCGTACTCTGCAATATCACCAACACTGCCCTTTCGTGTCAGGACAACTAGGAAACTGCATAGATTGCGAGCGTGTTGTATCAACTGAACACAGTAAAATCCTCAATGTTCATTTAACCTTTGAGAGTGTACGAATGTAAATGAACACTGAGGATTTTACTGTGAAGGTTCACCTGACCCGGCTCTCTCACAGCGTTTGATTAACAAGTTTCAGTTAGCAAAAGGATTATCTCTACTCTCTTCTTGTTTGCCTTTGTGCTAGCAGGGGAAGAGATGACAGGTGACTGAACACCCTACCATTATAGGTGCATTGTGACACTGGGAAATGTGACACTGGACACTGTTAAAAAGGAGTCCACCCAAGGTTTTAAAGTATGTCTCCCTATCAATGCATTTTTGTTCCAGCTAGAAACAAACTATACTATCAAAATAAAAAATCTATTCTGTCTTGCCTAATAGGTAAGCAATGGTGTCACTCTTAATTCTTTTCCCTGGAATTTCAGCCACTCTGTTAGTGTACTGTATGTGCCTAATCATTGTAGCCAAAGGTACACAAAGGTTCCACAGTCTTTGAATGAGAAAACGTTTGTGTGGTAATATTATGGTGAGACAATTGCTCACTTGAACCAGATATTGCATTATAGTACAGTACTTGCTCCTACATCACTGCCAATCATACCACTTATCGATTTATCAACAACTCTGTGAAATTAGAAATGACTTTGCAGTTTGATGAATAGTTTTTAAGATAACTTCCGACTGCCAATTCCTTTTATTTTTTATTCCAATCAATCTAGTGATCTAGGGATTTATGCTAAATCATTTCCCAATAAACTACGCCTGATTAAAAGAAAATACTTGGGATAAAAACCCGTTACAGACTTCCATGTAGATATTGTGCCACATGAGAAGAGTGTTTATTCATATTGAACCAAACAAAAGAAAGTTATTTCACCTACATAACCCCAGATAACTTAAATGCTCTCCTTTATGTGCGCTTGCTCTTTGGTTTGAAATGGAAAATGCATACACAGTAATTACCTGTCAAAATGGCCACATAGAATAACCCGGATCACAGTGGACAGGATGTTTGACAAAAGCAGTCATGTTGAGTCAATGTTTCCAAATTTGTCACACAATTTATAGCATCTATCATCATGTCTTTGATTGAAAACATGTGTTTAGATATTGGCTGAACTCCTCAACTGATTAAATGCCATGCCGATGCCAGCTAACATACAGTACGTGCAGTGACTGGGTGCTGCCTCACAGCTGGTGTGTGTGTGTGTGTGTGTGTGTGTGTGTGTGTGTGTGTGTGTGTGTGTGTGTGTGTGTGTGTGTGTGTGTGTGTTTGTGTGTGTGTGTGTGTGTGTGTGTGTGTGTGCATTGACCTGTACTGTACATCGAGCTAAACACACGTACACCAGTGAACCAGACTTATACCCCGCCCAGCTTCCGTTAACATTTGTCATGGTCTCTCCCAGCCAGTCACACACCAAGTTTGTCTTGAGGTGCTCGTTTCAAGTAATACTCATGGTTACTAGGAGCAACCTCAGTAGGTCACAGGGTCCTGGCACTGTCCATGTTGTAAATAGATTCCTTAGATGCTTGGCTGTAGGCCTTTTCAGGGGCCCATGGATTTTGGCAGCCCCCAAAAAGATTTATGGACCATTAAAAGAGCATTTAAAATGTCTTTGAACACTGACAGATCAAACAATGTCAGAACAACCACTATCTGTTTCCCTTTGTGAAAAGGCTTCCTTGGAAGAACCAAATGCACCATGCTACTTTCCAAGTTGTGTGTTATGTAATGCGGCATTGACCGGCGTCCTGATAAACTCTATTGTGCTTGTGAGGTCAGTATGTGAACTGCACAAATCTGTGTAAGAGTTTAAAAATATTAAATTAAATTCAGATCAATACATCTTTATTGTCCTTGGAGAGTGATTCCGGTGCAGCATAAAACATTATAGACAAGAAGAACTGTAAAAGAAAAAATAATAATTTATACAAAGTGCAATTAATACATAACTGCAGTAGAATATACGACATTCAACAATAAAAGGTGGACTGTTACAGTTGATGGTTGATGAAAGGAATTAGGAGTCTGGTCCTCCACCCAGAGGGCATGCGTAACTCCTGGTGCAAGGGATTCCCATCCCCTGGGGCTAGGATTTGAGGTGGAGTTCCTGCCCGGGTGTCTGTAGTAGCTACAGAGCAGAGCAGAGAGCTCGAGACAGAGTATGTGTTGGGAATTAAAGTTGAGAAGTAGGCTATCATTTCCACTGAATCTGTAGCCTACTTCAAAAGAGTGAAAGAATGATCTATATGCACACAACATGTCTCTTCTCACGGAATATCACAAAACCATGGAGCGAGCGAAATAAATAATTTCACCCACTTTGCACAATGTGACAAGTAAAACTGAAACACACACACACACACACACACACACACACACACACACACACACACACACACACACACACACACACACACACACACACACACACACACACACACACAACACACACACACACACACACACACACACACACACACACACACACACACACAAGCAAGCCTTTTTTTTATAAGGAAACTCTGCTGCCTCCCTTGGGGCATACTGGAGAACTGCAGAGATGTTCGGGTATGTGAAAGAGTTTGATGTTTCTTTCATGTCTGTATGTGTGGGAGTGCAGGAGGTTAAGCTTTGTGACACACAGACCTGTCAGATATGCTATATATCATCCTTGCTTTTCCTTACACTGACCCCTATTTGTCTGCTCTCTCAGCTGCCATTACTGCTATATCAAAGCCTTCGGGTCAACTTTCCAGGACAACAACCAAGTGTGTTCTGCATCACAGTCAGTCTTCTGTCTGTCTGCAGCCTGAGAACACACACAGGCTTAACTATCGGGCAGAGAATTGATTCAATGGAACTGTTCATTAGGTTAGGTTGCCTACACAGGATAATCGTTAGGTTATATGACTCTTTATTACTCTCTTCTTATGGTGCCTTTACTCTTCTGTGACGTATCGTTCAAATGTGAAGGGCTTTTTCACACTCTAGGCTAGTTGGTAGGCAATAATACATTTATTTCCAGCATACAGGATGGAAACTGACTTTGGATTCCTTATTTCCTTCACATAACTTTTGGAAATAATACAGATATATTTACATATTATTTGTAAATTAAATGACTATAAATCATCATTGTGTTGTGAGCATGTAGATAAGATATTTTTGTAATATTTATACACATAATATATATATATATTATACACACACACACACACACACACACACACACGCACACACACACGCACGCATGAATGCACAGGATATTTTGCCTGGGAAACTGTTTCTAGGAAACACGAACCAACGTCCCTGGGTTCATGAATCATGGCTGAGAACATTTAGTTTGTATTTAGTTTTGACATTTGGCATTGTGTTCTCTGATAGCTAACATTCCTTTGGGAGCTGTGATAATGAAGATTTTCCAAATTATTTTATACCCTTTAGTACCTCTAGTGCTTCATTTTGAAGTATTTTAAATAATGTTTTCAGTATTTTTTTTTACAATCTCGTTCCCTCGAATTAGGTTAACTAGACCTGTACGTGCCCGTCGACCACCGGCCTACTTGAGAACGATGCAACTTTGGAACCTAATAATGTTGTCAACTTCTCATAGCGCCCATTTTAACTGTCTGTGTCCCTAATGGAGATGTATGTTGTATCTGCCTGTCTGCCTGTGTCTGAAGAGGGCAAACTGACTGACTGTGAAAAGTGGACTGGTTAAGTAATCAATTGTCAGGTGTGGGATTGCCATGGCAATCAATTGGGGCAGAGGCTGGAAATTGCACAGGTGAGGGGATTTAGGCTGATTAGGCCCACTGGCAGAGCCTGAGCAGAGCCTTTTGGAGAACCGTGGGTCCAACCGACTCGATACCGGGCACTGCACTCCCTGCGGGGGTGTGGAACGCGTGTGTCAAATTAGAAGTCGGTGGGGCAAACGGTTATCGAGTTATGTGCATTACAACCGTACACACGCACGCACGCATGCCACACACAGACACAGCAGATAGACAGCTCCACAAGATCTGTTCTGTTTCAAAGAAAAACACACCATATTCATATGCCACTGTAATGTGGAATGCCCTGACATCATCCATTAAAGCAGTGGTTCTCAAAGTTGGGTCCTTGGAGGGTTCCAGGGGGTCTCCAGCGAAAGTAGTTAACATAGCATCAAATATCGTTAACATTTTGAATGCCCCCAAATGCATAGCAATTTGGGGGACCTGTGCCTATGACAAGCCATTCCAATCAAAATGGGCAGGGGTGAAGTGGGTTCTGGGAGTAAGGCCAAGTAGCACAAGTTTGTTTTGGGATGTCTGGAGCCTTTGTTTTAAGCCGGGTCTTTGAGATGATGTGGTACCATGAGGTGCATAGTCGAAGAAACCTTGTATGAGGGCTCCTGGGTCTTCAAGGTATTTTTGTTGTCATGAGATCAGTGTACACTGTACAGGATTGTTCTTTGGTTGATTTTTTTTTTTACATTGGTGGCCATTTTATCACAGGAAAGATTTGCCTTCAGAATGGAACCTATAGGAAAGTACTATTGTCACCAACTTTAACTGAGAAGCTGTCGGCCTCGCTGAAATTACTATTTGATCCCAAAGAGAATGGATTCAGTTTTTCCCAGGTTTAATGAAAGTTTATTATCAGCGAGTCAGGTGCAGATTCTACCAAGTTCAGAGCTGAGGGCTTTTTCAAACTTTTTTGTTGAGACCAGCAGTGCTCAATCATCCGCGAACAGGAACAAATTGCAGTCACAAGCTGATGTAATGTAGGTTACATATATTAGGAATAATAACGGATAATGCTTCCTTGTGGAACGCCACGTACAGCGGGAGGGGGTGGGTCAGTGTTCCGTTCACCTCCACCACCATCAGTTTCCTCCCCTCCAGGTAGGATTGCATCCAGCTCACTGATGTGCTATCAAAACTAATCAGTATGGAGTGGTTTACAGTGTCGAAAGAGGTCCAGTATGACCATGCCACAGTTTTTGCCAGCATCCACCTCGTGTTTGATGTGATCTGTCAAATAGAGGAGGCATGTGTCAGTGGAATGGGATGTTCTGAAGCCAGATTGTAATTCATACTAATTATATTATATTAATTAATAATATATTATTATTATTATTATTATTATTTTCAAGATACTTTTCAACCTTTTCATAGACTATTTTTCGAGATGGATCTAAGAATAAAAATAGGGCGGTTCACATTCACTGGCAACTGGGGGCAAAGAACACATTAGAGCAGCACATTTCACTTGTGTGCGTGCGTGCGTGCGTGCGTGCGCGCGTGTGTGTGTGTGTGAGTGCAGTCTTGAATTTTAGATCTCAACTCTACATTCCTCACCATTGTCTGAGTTAATCTGTATGCGATGAAGTCAACACACTGTAGATACCTCCAACCCTCCCTGCTGTACCCTCTGGGCTTTGTTGTTGCCTGGTTTCACTTACTGAAAAACATCATCACGTTTCGCCGAATGAAAAGGACCATAAGTAAGCTCCCAAGAGCATCATTTCTTGCATAATAGAGTAAATCACCATTCCATCCATAGTTGGTGACACTGTCACAGCATGACATATAGCATATGACCATATTTGGTCACTCATACGTTTTTCGGTGGAAGGCATTTGCATGAGAATGAGTGAGTCATGTCTGTTTTGCCCTACCCCACAACCTGAGCTGAAACTCGAGAGGCGGCGGGGGTGGTTGATGTTTGAGGGGTGGATAGACAAGAGACATTGTCTATCCACCTGACCATATGATTTATGTTGTTGCATCCTTTATGACATGAATCATGGTCATACCAAGGTTATAGTTTTGCATTTTCCATTAGATTTTTTTCCCCCAATTTCAGTTTAGTTTTGATTCCCTTTTAAAGTGGGTTTGCTAGTTTAGTTTTTGAAAATGCGTAGTTTAACTTTTTTTTATTAGTAAAGGTGATTTTTTAAAATTCTAATATGGATTAGTCAAGGGCGAGATTCAACAAGGTCAGAACAAAATAGCTACTGTAAACTAGCAGTTTCAGTTGTTTCACTAGTTTTAGTTAACTATAATAATAACCTTGGCTCACATACACAGTACACCCATACACTGATGAATAAATTGTACTGTATATTTGTTGTGTTGTTCAACACTGTCTTACTGTATGTTACAAACTAGGAAACACACTTCCATGATTATGTTAAACAATGACAAACTGACAATGGGGTTGGGGGGAGGGAAACAATGTAACTGAGATCCACCATTCAACAGAACCTAGCAAGTTCACATGCGTGTGTGCGTGTGTGTGTGTGTGTGTGTGTGTGTGTGTGTGTGTGTGTGTGTGTGTGTGTGTGTGTGTGTGTGTGTGTGTGTGTGTGTGTGTGTGTGGTATGTGTGTGGGTGTGTGTGTGAGGTGGGTGGATCTGAAGAGCAGGTTGCTGGTGATGGTTAGGTGTTTTCCTCAATGGCTCCTCCCCATCTGCAGATAAGATCATTATGTACCTGCTCTCCTCCGAACCCTCCACCATTCTGCTGGCTGACTGTGACACACAACCTCTACCTCCCATTGTTACACAGAAAGAGACAAAGAAACATCTGTCCTACGTCACTCCGAGTGGACGACAACAAACATCCGAGATTCGGCCAGAACAACATACAGAGACCCTCTCAGGTCAAGCTTGACAGACAAGGAAGAACCAGTTTTTTAAAACAAAGCGAGGAAAGAGCAACAACAGATTTACCAAGATGGTGTCAGCTGGATTGCAAATGGTGGGCATGGCCCTGGGGTTCCTGGGCTGGATTGGGTCCATTGTGGTGTGCGCCATCCCCATGTGGAAGGTCTCTGCCTTCATAGGCAGCAACATTGTCACCGCGCAGACCACCTGGGAGGGCATCTGGATGAACTGTGTGCACCAGAGCACGGGCCAGATGCAGTGCAAGGTCTACGACTCTTTGCTGGCCCTCAGCTCTGATCTGCAGGCCGCCCGAGCCCTCACCATCATCTCCATCATCGTGGGCGTCTTTGCCATCCTGCTCGCCGTGGCCGGGGGGAAGTGCACCAACTGTGTTGGGGAGGAAAGGGCCAAGGCCAAGGTGGGCGTAGCAGCTGGCGTCGCGTTCATCGTGTGTGGTATCCTGGTCCTGATCCCTGTGTGCTGGACAGCTTCCACCATCGTCCGAAACTTCTACAGCGCGCTCACGATCGGTGCTCAGAAGAGAGAGTTGGGTGCCGCCCTCTACATTGGCTGGGGGGCTGCTGCACTTTTGCTGATCGGAGGGGGCCTGCTCTGCGCCAACTGCCCTAAAGGTGACGAGTCCCCTGCAGTCCGGTACAAGCAGGCTAGGTCTGATGCCTCAGCACCTGCATCTAGTAAAGACTACGTCTAAGACTGCATGGAGAATCAGGGAGTAAAAAGATTTATCTTTTTACATGGCTGAGATACAGCACTGTTTATTGGGACAGACTACTGGGTTTGAGTGTATATGATAAGATGATATGTGAAACATCTCAGGATGTCTCGATGCTGTTGCGCAAAGTATTCTACTGCTCATGCAGGGAGTGGGTTTTGAAAACAGAAGGGGCAAGATATGAACCACACCCAAAGAAGGAATTGAATTCCTAAATGTTTAAGCAGTTTAAGCTGTGTTATGTTTTTATTCTTGTACTATACCTATATATTCTCCAGCATTTATAATGAAAACCTTTTCACATTCATTTTGGAATTACGATACCTTTTTACAATGTCTGTTTAGGCTGTTTAATTAATCATGAGTGTCATCATGTCTATAAATAAATATTTTGTTTAAAAATCATCATCTCTGCATTTTTATTTAAACCTGAAAATGTTACTGTATTTTCTCACAGCTTTAAAAAAAATCTTCCAATCTAAAAACGCAGGATTATAATTTTGTATAACTATTTCCTATATATATATATATTTTTTTTAAACATCAGTTTACTTAAAACATTTACAGTTTACAGTGCATTATGTACGATATCAAAGCATCATGCACCTGTTACCCTGCAATGTGGACAAACGGCAGCGGTAGACATTTCGAGTAAAACAGCTTTTGATTGTGTGTATTTCTAGTAGAGCAGGTCTAGGTGTGGCAGAGCAAAGCAGCATCACTGGTGGTTTGAAACCTGCCCTTGTTCAAACGGGGACTGGGAGACCAATCTCATTTCATTTGTTTAGAGAGCAAATATTTCAATTCCATGCAAATGAGGCAATGTTCACATTGCTTTTCTTTGACCCTTTACTTGTACAGTAATAGTTATGTGGTGAGCACCACATTATTATGCCAAAAGGAAATAAATCACACCCGTGTGAACTGAGTGGTGCAACTCCCCTCTCCCCCCGCCCCTCCTCTCCTCTTTCTTTCTCTCTCTCATTAGCAGGCAACAGTGCAGCAATAATACTATCTCTCTCTCTCTCTCTCTCTGTTTCTGGCACAACAGCGCCCCTACTGGTAGTCATAGTCATACTGGTGCTCATGAACCAACACATAGGTATGTGAACCAACACATAGGTGAACACGGACATTGCTGTTCCTTGGAGTGGTTGCACCACTCAAAAATAAATGGCATTATGGCAATTCAACTTGTTCTTTTGGAATTTGCATGTGTAACACCATGTGAAATGGACAGGTGCAAAACAGAGTGCATTGTGGCGCCATCTGTTGTACTACTGTGGCACTGTTTTTTAAAAGTAGCTGAAATGAGTTCTATCACAACCAGGATAAGGTTTAATTTTCAAATGCATGTAATGTAAACTGAATTTGACCATTGCATGCTGCTTTAGACCTTTTTCTTTTTTTTACCTCTACAAGTAAACAAAAGGAAAATGAAAAACATCTAAAACAAATGTGTGAATTTAAAGCAAATTAATTAAGTATTTATGTATAGCTTTTTCTTTTCTTGTGTGCACAAATGTTCTTGTGTCTATGTGTGTATGTGATATGTCTTACTGACTCACATTCAGAAACGCCCATGCGCACGCACGCACGCACGCACGCACGCACGCACGCACGCACGCACGCACGCACGCACGCACGCACGCACGCACGCACACACACACACACACACACACACACACACACACACACACACACACACACACACACACACACACACAGGTGGAGGAGACAGGTGCTGGGCATATTGTTCCCAGGACCGAGAGTATAGCTTGTGGTACCAAGGCTTAAATGTGTGTGAACAATGAAGACATGGGGGATAGACTGGCCTTGGGATATCCAGTGTCAGCTTTCCCCTTTTGTTCGGCAGCATAGAAACCCCACCCTGAAAGTTTGAACTATAGCAGGATTCTGTTATCCTCTTATCCTCTTACAGCCAGAGCTCCACAGCATCACAACTTTGAGTATCACTGCTAAGCAAACAGTCCCTCTGTTAGGTCCGAAGGTGGAACTGGAGAAACGCTTCCATAATAACTGAGCACAAACTGCCAGCTTTGACCTGTCAGAGGTGCATTTGACTTATTCAAATCTCTATAGAGCTGGACCTGTGTGCACTGTGCAGGACCAATTATTTCCTCTCCTTCTAGCAGCAGCGACGTTCAAGCAACAGACGCAGCAGCAACCGCAGGTCAACGGACCATGGCTTCTCAGGGCCTCCAGATCATGGGCGTGCTCATGGCTTTTATCGGCTGGATGGGCACCATCATCACCTGCGCCATGCCCATGTGGAGGGTCACTGCCTTCGTCGGAGCCAACATCGTCACGGCCCAAGTCATCTGGGAGGGCCTGTGGATGAACTGTGTGGTCCAGAGCACAGGTCAGATGCAGTGCAAGGTCTATGACTCCATGTTGGCCTTACCGCAGGACCTGCAGGCCGCCAGGGCCATGGTCATCATCGCCGTGATCGTGGGGGTGTTCGGAGTCCTGATGGCCGTGGTCGGAGGGAAGTGCACCAACTGCATGGAGGACGAGACGGCCAAGGCCAAAGCCTGCATCGTGGCCGGGGTGATCTTCATCATCGCCGCCCTCCTCATCATGATCCCTGTGTCATGGTCGGCCCACGCCGTCATCAGGGATTTCTACAACCCCCTGGTGGTCGCAGCTCAGAGGAGGGAGCTCGGGGCTGCGCTGTACATCGGCTGGGGGTCCTCTGGACTGCTGCTGCTCGGAGGAGGGCTGCTCTGCAACAACTGTCCTCCCAAGGACAACAGGCCCTACGTCGCTGCTAAGTTTGCACCGGTCAGGTCGGTGTCTGCAGCTATGGACTATGTGTGAGTGTTTCCACCATAGGGCTTCTGACGAGCAGCAGCATATATATGAAGCCTTTAAATGTGACTTAAGAGTCTGCTTCAATCATGATTTTAAGATTCAAGGTGTTTGGTTTAACGACTTTAACCATGGTGTTCCTATTTTTGGGCATCTCAAATACGGAATGGAAATAGAAGAGCTACAATCTTACGACATGTCACGATGTGAGTTTGAAGATCTGCTAACTGTACTTTCTATATTTGTTGTATGACAAAGTATAGAGGGCTTAAGTGGTTACAATCTATTGTTGAAGAATGCTGATCATTCATATGCCATTTTCAGAATTAGAATGAATGAATCACATTACCAATACAAGCTTTACTGACACATTTGCAATTAAAAAAATACAGTAAAGCTGAATATTTACTTAACATGAAAAGCATATGGATACTTCTTCTGCTCATCTTACATTCGATTATTGACACTGGTTGTCAGTACACTCCACAGTTCAATGTGGAGAGAACTCAAAGTATTACTTTAAATATTCTCCCCTCTTAGACTGGCTCCCAGAGTGGAAAAGCCTTATGAAATATTGTGAAACACATTTTTATAGTTAAGGTAATAATAAAATGGACGATATTTTGAGTCATAATTTTCAGTAAATGGCCACTGGTGAACAAAGTTGAAACTAAAACGGTTTCATACATCTATAATTTCCAAGCTGCATAGGACAGTGTGTACAGACAACTATTCCACATTTCTTTGTCTAAGATCGTATGTTTTTTAATCATTTTCCAACATTGTTACTGTAGAAATATTAGCCTATGTGAAAAGCCAACTTCGGACTAAATCCAATACCTTTTTTTAAGTCCTCATTTTGCATTTGTTTATATATATATATTTTTTGTTCATATCCACAATGATATACTATGAACTTATTATTCACTTTGCTCTTATGCGAGTAAGCTCTTTATATTATCTTTTATGCAGTAAAATACAGTATAATTCTGTTGTTTGATTTGCATGTTGTAATAAAAGTGAAAACATATAAAGCTGTATTCCTTTAATGCACTCTGACTCCTCTCTGCCCCTCTGACCATCATGATAAGGCATTCTGGAATTCAGGGGAGTAACTTGAGTCTCAAGAGAAATTTTCAGGCCAAGTGAGGTTGGGATGTTTGCCATGGTGTAATCAACAGCCCCCGTGTAAAGACATTCATTTACAGTTTACTTTCTTGAGCGAGACAGAGACAATGGTATGATGTGCACTTTTGTGCAGGCATGGATACATGTTGCCGAGGAACGCGTGTACATGTCCAAAACCTCAGACTGCCCTGTGCACATCTGCCAAGTCTGTCAGGTTGATGTAAGCCTCCAATTGTGTCCATGGGCATCCCTTTGAGACCAGTTGGACAAGCAAATGAATAGGTTAAGCCTGATTTATACTCTGTAGGTTGCTGAGAAGATAAGTTCATGTGAATATATATAGGCTTCTTTCTCACTTTTAAGTCATCTTGCTTCTTGGCTCTTCAATTATTGTAACGAGAGAGCAGGCCTACTGAATAAAACAGGCCTTCTGACAAAAATACTGTTTATTTCCTGTGACAAATAGAACATTAAATCATACAACACTGTACTTAGACAGCTTCAAATTACTTTTGTGGTACAATGAACACGGAAACATTAGGCTAAATACTGACCATAGTACTTGAAACACATCAAAATTGTAACACAATGTCAAATAGACAAGTCAAAGATGAATTTGAGTATAATCCTGCATCCTCACATATCACAAACCTCAACTCACGTTGTTTATGTAAAACAACAATAGGCTACATAGCCTACCATACACTGTTAGTCAACTAAGTTATTTACTAAAATAACTCAAACACAGTTCAATAAACAACAGATTTCTACCTACAGAATTGTAAAAGATATTTCCTTAAAAACAGAAGGAAAGAAAGTCTTTGTTTATCACAGCAAATGTCAATGACCAAAACACAAAGTCAAACAAATTCCTTCCCTGGTGTGGTGGATTTTGGCGCAGAGTATTTTGCTCCATTGTAACGGTCCCCCCTTGATGGGCATTGACAGCAGAGCAGAGCACCACCCACCAGCAGCAGTCCAGACGCGCCCCATCCGATGTACAAGCAGGCGCCCAGCTCCCTTCTCTGTGCGTCATTAACCATGGGGTTGTAGAAGTCTTTTATGATAGTATTAGCGGGCAGAGACACCGTAACCAGACACAGTGCTCCACTCAGCAGAAAGAAAACACCTGCTGAAATGGCCACCCTGGCCTTCGCTGATCGGTCGTCGATGCACGTGGTGCATTTCCCTCCGACCACTGAAAGGAGAAGGCCGAACAGTGAGAACAGGATGGCGATGACGACCATGGCACGGCCGGCTTGGAGATCCGGGGGTAACGCCAGCAGAGAGTCGTAGACCTTACACTGCATCTGGCCTGTACTCTGCACCACACATGTCATCCAAAGTCCTTCCCAGATGGTCTGAGCAACCACGATGTTGTTGCCAATGAACGCAGACACTTTCCACATAGGCAGAATGCAGATGGTGATGTTCCCCACCCATCCCAGCACTGCCAGACCGACTCCCAGAATCTGAAGTCCCAAAGATGCCATGTCGCTATACTCGCTTGCCTTTTCTCCTCTCCCGCTGCGTGCGCTCTTCTGAAAGTCACCAACTAAACTCTCACAAAGTGGGGAACTTATAAACACAGATCCCCACCCCCCCTGGCCCCCTCCGTCATCTGGGTGGGCTTTGGCTCAGCTACACATCCATCAATTTGACCTTGAGATCACAGATGGTACGCCCTCCCTTTCACAGGGCCCTCAACCATTATAACTCTGTTTCATCTGTTTCATTCGCATATAAAAGTTTTGAACTTTGACAGAGTAAAAAAAGTTAGGAGAAAAAAAAAGTTCTGCCAGTCATGGGCTAAGCTTTCAGTCAGCAGACATTTATCAGGGTAAACAGCCTACACAATGAACAGGAATATTATAAAACTGGGAGAAAATATAAAGCTGAAATTTCTTTTTTTCCCCAGAACCTCCACCCCCCACAGTCTGAACCTATTCTGAATTAAAATAGCTCTTCAAAATATACAGAGGTGCAGCAAAATCCCGAGCGTTCATTTCACTAAAGTCAAATAATGATTATAGACCCATCTTACACCATCAGAGTTAAATGAACACAACACAGGATTTAGCTGTGTGGGTTATTATGGATTTTCACATTATATGACCTGTGTCTGATTGGCTCCCTGGCAGGCATATATAGTTTTACTGAGGTCAGGGTTAGGGTTAAGGTTAGGTTTAGGCATAGTTTTACTTTATTTTGTGGAAAACCTAGCTGATCTACGCATTATGACCTTTTGGATAAGCTATTTTCAGTTAAGATGATTTAATGCAGAGTGAAAATGCACTATAACCCTGAGGAACTCCGAACTAGTAACTATGGTCAACCAAGTTTAGGGTTTAAGTTAAAGTCAGATTTTAAATAATTGAATCTGTGATGTAAACGTCAACCACTTGACATAATGTACAGTAGTCACACCATTAACACATACACCCCTACCATATCTATGTTCCAGACAGCCACACATAACACCATGGAATTGTTATCATTACACTATATTAATATTATTATTTCTTAAACATATTTTCAAACTAAGGAGTGCCAATTCCTTTACTACAGAGAACCCCTTCCCAGTGTGTGTGCGTGCGTGTGTGTGTGCATTCGTGCATGTGTGTCTGCACGTGACTGTGCAGTGTGTTTGTGTGTGTGTTTGTGGGTGTGCTAAATGGAACTGGCCTGTTAAGTCACACACAGGTGCTGTCAATTAATCAATTTCAAAACAGCCAATCAGGATCAGCCACAGTTTCAGGAAGTGGGTATAAAGGCCCCAGGGAAGCTGTTTGGTGCATCAGTGTGTTCTTTGAGTTTTGTTCCTGCCACCAACTTTGCAGTCATTTTGATCCTGTCCAGTCAACATCATGCCGTCTGCTGGTCTTGAGATGTGCGGCACACTCCTGGCAATCATTGGGTTCCTTGGTGATATCATCGTGTGTGCACTGCCCATGTGGAAGGTCTCCGCTTTCATCGGGAGCAACATAGTGACTGCACAGACCTACTGGGAGGGCCTGTGGATGACGTGCGTCAAGCAGAGCACAGGCCAGATGCAGTGTAAGGTCTACGACTCCATGCTGGCCCTGAGCCGGGATCTCCAAGCATCCCGGGCTCTGATTGTCATCTCCATCCTCGTGGCGTTGATGGGACTCCTTCTGGCCGTCGCTGGGGGAAAGTGCACCAACTGCATTGAGGACGAGTCCGACAAGAGCAAGGTAGCCATCACTGCCGGGGTGTTTCTCATCGTCGCCGGTGTCCTGGTCCTGATCCCTGTGTCGTGGTCTGCCAACACCGTCATCAGGGACTTCTACAACCCCATCATGGTAAATGCACAGCGGCGAGAGCTGGGTGCTGCCCTCTTCATCGGCTGGGGATGTGCAGGTCTCCTCTTGATCGGTGGCGCACTGCTCTGTTGCCACTGCTCAAAGAAGAACAAGGAAGAGAGGGGATATGCTGTGAAATATTCTGCCCCACGTTCAGCAGCAGGTAGTGGAGGAGCCTATGTCTAAACTCTAGGTCTTGAGTCAGTCTGGAAAGCTGAAGACAAAGGGTGGCTCGATCAGCCAAAATGGACACTGACTTTCAAAAGGAACACTTGACTTTGTTTGTTCTCTCCATGATTTTGTTTTTCTCCATGAATTTTAAGCTGTGTTGCAATTATTGCATGTTTTAATTTCTTGTGATTTTGCCTATTTTTAAATTGCTTGTCATTGCTTTATTCAATAAAAGTCATTTAACTTTGATCATGTTTCCTTTCCCTTTGTGAATCATGGTGTCTATGACAATGACTGTTATGGGTTCACACGGTAGAATCTTTTCCCTGGTGTGAGCATACAATAGAGTAGGATTGGAACATTTTACTTCCTGGTTGGCAGAAAGTATATACACTCTTGGTCAAATTACTTGAAAATGTTAGTTTAAAAATACTATTTGCTTATGCCAAATTACTGCGCATGTCTCATCCAGTTTCTTCTTTTGACTGTTTCTCACTGATTTACTATGGCACATTAGGAGTCCACTAGTGGTTCTCAAACATTCATTTCATTCAGGGCTCTCTGTTTCTGGTAATGTCTAATTTTGTATCTGTGGAAAATTGAATTTTGACAAATATCCACAAGCCATCTGTCCATTCACTGCTGGTTAGCCATAGCATTTTCCCTCCAGAGAAGGCATGTGATCTTGGCACTGTCTGACGGTTTTGGTTTAACAAAGTGGCTCCTCAGTCCTCACACATCTCCTTGGTTACCAGTGTTCCCTCCCACTCCTGTCTACTCTACAATGTAGGAATCAGGCCCAGCAGGAAACATGATCAACAACCTTTTCAATCCCCTCCCTGTTCTCATTGTCATGCCTGCTACGCTAAACCCACCCAGTTTCAGACTGCATGTAATTGTTTTCACTTTGACCAGCGGCTTTTGGACTTCATGTACCTGTAGTTATTGGGAGGATAATGTTGTGCCACAGATCAGGCGAGGCTTTTCACACGGATAACTTTTGAACCAAGTGTTGGACTTGAGAACTTTCTACTTTGAGGAAATATGGGCAGGCAAATACTTGGTTTGTGTCTAGCACTCCTGGGCTTCCTCGGCACCATCACGATCTGTGGCCTGCCTGCATGGAAGGTAACAGCCTTTATAGGGGCAAACATAATCACTGCCCAGGTATTCTGGCAAGGCATATGGATGAACTGTGTGATTCAGAGCACTGGCCACTCGCAATGCAAGGCCTATGATTCTATGCTGGCCTTACCCCAGGACCTGCAGGCTGCCAGGGCCCTCGTCTGTGTCTCTATTGCGGTGAGTGTGGTGGCCATCGGGCTCACCGTGGTTGGGGCGCACTGCACAAACTTCCTTCGTCATGACGGGCTGAGGAAGAACAATGTTGGCATTGCGGGAGGTGTGGTGTTCTTACTGGCGGGTGTCTTGTGTATAATTCCTGTCAGCTGGTCAGCACACAGCACCATCACAGGCTTCTACAACCCCATGGCCTCTCAGGAGAGGAGGGGCGAGCTCGGGGCGTCCATCTACGTGGGTTGGGCGTCGGGAGCCCTGCTGATCATCGGAGGAGGGATACTGAGTGCTGCGTACAGATGCTGAGGCATAGAAGACATGGGACAGTTACAATGCTATATTATTTCTCATATGAGCGGCCAGTGCTCAGCTTTGAATTCAAAAATGTCTTTAAAAGATCCTATTCAATGATTTAGATAATATTGCATTGCACTAGAGATTTTATGTTTGATTTTATATTTTGTTTAAACTGGATGAAGTTGTACGAATGTACGTACAGTATATATACAATATGCCTGCATTTGATGCTAGTTTTAGTTTTTTAACTAGACAAACGCACACAATGGGCATTCATTGTATAGGGTTATTTGTAGTGAAGATAGACGTAATGAAGATTATATATATAGATCTATATTGATATTTTTTATATACTTAGAAACAAAATAATGTAAATGTAATAGACTTTGTAGATTCTTAATGGCATTTCTGTCCCTGGAAACATTGGAAACATATTGCTTCACCATTGTAAATGTGAGACATCACATTATTTTGAGTGGCCGTGGCCAAGATATTGTCCGGAGAATTAAAATGCATGTATAGAAGGGCTCTTAATTACTACTGCATGTGTTGTGGAGTTTAACAATCAGCATGAACCAGCTCTGTGTATAGCCTACCTGACAGCCAGAATAACTAGATTTGGATCTAGGCCAAATGAGGTCTGAATTACCCTGTGTAAATTTACAGAGTGCACAAGAGTACCTGCCTTGATCAGTTGATCAATACATCTTCTGAAGACTTTCAACAAACTGATGCTGTATAGCTTGCTCTCCTCTTGAAGAGAAAGGTTTTAAGAGTGTGACCAAGAGAGCATTTGGAGAAGGAAAAAAAAGTATATATATATTTTCTTTCTGGAGCCTGAGAGGATTGTTTTCATGGGACTGGACTGACATTCTGCATTACAGACGTTCCCTATGGAAGGACAGGGCAGGCAGATCGGGGGCCTGGCGCTGTGCTTCATTGGGATTATACTGGTGTGTGTGACATGTGGTCTGCCCATGTGGCGTGAGACAAATAATGTGGGAGCAAATATTGTGACCGCCCAATCGGTGAGTTGAAATAATGCAGATGCATCAATAAATTATTTCACTTCAAATACTGTGTATTTAATCTCCCATATGGACATGGGCCATATCACACTTCAGTCACTGTCACTGCGATGGCTTACAGTATTTATTATCTATTTTGACAACAAAGGTCGGTGTGAGTTAGACATACAGATAACTTAGCCTAGTATATAATGTAAAAGAAAGTGTTTTCTTTCCTTTTTAAACTGAAATGTTTTTATAAATGTTTGTATAAAATAAGCAAAAATAACCTCACAGTAAAGAAAATCTAAATAAACAAATATTAAATAATTTAAGCATTATGTATAGTACATTCAATTTCACCCTTTGCATGTTTATTGTCGATTATTTGGTAAGAGATGAGAGCTTGTATGAGTGAGATGAGTGTGATTTTACACCACCAACAATAATTTAACACAATACTGTATCTACGCTGTCCTACTTCATTTAGAGTTTAGTTCGGTATAGGATTAACAAAAGACTAAAATGTGATCCAAAGCCTTACTGCAACATTCGGCATTAAAAAGTAGATAATCATAAGACAGTAAGACACATCCTGTTGGCATTCATTGAAAACAGGAGATAGGTTCCGGTTCATCTTGAAATTCCCTCTTCTCTCATACCTTATTTGTTCGTGTCTCTATGTATACCTTCTCCAGAAAAATACATACACACTTACATATTTGCATAAAATGGATTTGATACCCCTATTTTCAGGTGTGGGATGGTCTGTGGTTGCACTGTGTGATCCAGGCCACTGGTCAGATGCAGTGCAAGAGGCAGCCATCGCTGACCTCTGACATCCAGGCCGGACGTGCCCTCACACTCCTGTCCATTATCCTTGGCCTACTGGGCTTCATTATCGCCCTCATGGGAGGAGGGGTGGCCAACTGCAGCGGAGCACCACGCGACCAATCTCAGTCTGCTTCAAACTCCAGGAAGAAGGTGATGAGTAGTAATTAATTCTCGACACACAACGTGCTCTTTGTAGCGAGTAGCTATACCACACAAATGTTTATAGATGCAAATGTCAGCTGTATTTGGGGTGTCCGTGGCTCAGTCACGAGTAGAAAGGCCATCTGGTAATGAGGTCAGCGGTTCACCCCCCAGGACTTCCACCATATGTGATACGGACTCCCTTGAAAACGAGATGATACATCTCAAAGGGTTATCCTTTCAATAAAGGTACTATATGTATACACGTCAAAGTGTCCCTGAGTAAGTTGCCCCTAACAGCCCCCTCAAGTGCTCATCATGAACATTTGAGCAGCCATTAGCTGGATGAAGCTGAAACTGAATCTTCCCCATGGGATAAATAAAGGTCTACATTTTTCTTTAGACTCCCTGAAGAAAGACTCATGCATGATTGAAAGCATAACATTTAACCACTTAACCCCCTATTCAAACATTTTCTATATATATTTTTTTAAATAACCCATCTGCAAGCACTACAAGCTTGATCTGCTCAGTCAGCGTTCACTAGTCGGAAGAAACACACCATTGAGAAAGTTTAAGAGATTTATTGACAATAAATGAATGAATGAATGAATGAATGAATGAATGAATGAAATGGGGTGTGTATTCCAGGGGGGGTCACCGACCCTGAAGTCTTTGGGGAGGAGGTCGTATGGCGTTCGTCTTACATGGACGGTCACGCCTGGCAGGAACCTGAGAAATGGGAGAAGGGGAGAAAGTGGGAGAGAAGAGAGTTTTGTTTTAATCGTTTATTCGTTTGTTCCACTTTAGCAATGTGAATGTAGGATTTCTAGTGCCGTGATAAAGCTCCTTTGAGGGGAGCAGGGGAAGGAACTACTATGGAGGTGAATGGGGTGGAGGTGGGATGCAAAAGCCCGTAGGAAAGTGGCTTGTGTGCGACGCAGCGAGGCGGGTGAAACATGGAGGTTTCTGGGTGGTATTAGGTGGGTATAAATAGGGACAGGTAGATTGGTGTGGATGGTGGAGACTAGTGGCGTGAAGGGCAGGGTCAATGTGTGTTTCTCCACCTCCTGAACATCTGTTGTTCCAACTCCATTTAAAGTGATTACTAAGTGTACTTAGTAACTTAATCCTGTGGTTAACAAAACGATACCATTAGCTATAGTGCATGCCCTATATTTTAGAGATATACCGGTATATTAACTTTTGGAGAGTTTATTTTTCTTTCACATTCAAATAGGATACAGGCATTTCGGAATACATTTTTCACACAGAGAGAGTGCCTTAAAAACGAAATACAGTCTACAAGTCTAATATATTTTTCTTCAATACCGTTTGCTCTCCAGGCATCTCTGCTGGGTGGAGTCCTGTGTGTGCTGTCGGGTATCATGTGCGTGGTGTCAGTCAGCTGGTCTGCAGGTTTCACCAGCTACTTCTACAACGACCCCCTGATAGTGCAGTCCTTGAGAAGGGAGGTGGGCTCCTCCATCTACGTGGGCTGGGTTGCCTCCGTTCTGCTCCTTCTCGGAGGAGCCCTCCTCTGCCTCGTCTGCGGGGGTAAGCGGGCCGCCAGCCCATCCTACCAAACCTACACGCCATACAGCTACTTCTCCGCCCACACCCCCCACCCCAGCCATCCGCCCACCTATGCTACAGGCACCGCGAGCACAGCTATTTTCAATAAGAGTTATCATGGTCAAGCATCGGCCAGGGGACCAGCCAGTAGAAGGGCGGAGCATGTGCATGACCATAACTCACTGGTCGGGCCATATGATCTGAACCCGGTGCCTAGACCTCAGTCTATTGACCGCAGCACGAGAGGGTCGATTGTGCGTGGTAGTCCCAGCAGGCCTTTTACAGTAGGCCCACCTGTACAAAATTACTACAACATGCCAGTTATGGACAATATGCCTGGGATACTTTTTTAATAATTGGTCTGACTGGGTTAAGCATTGGTGGATGACCACACGGCTATGACTTCCTGTAATAGGGTCTTGGGGGCCTAATGCCCACAGGTCAGTCCCATCTCATCACCCTCTCCTACAGTATATGTGTCTCTCTCCTCTGTACTATGTGAATAAAGCAGAGATGCCTTCAAACAGAATGACTACACTGTACACACATACAGTAAACGCCTCAATCCACTGCGAGAGCATACTTCTTTATTTACATTCGGTTAAATGAACACTGGGGATTTTACCGTGCAGGAATTATGTACTTGTTTTGATGAATGCCATTTCATGAGTCACATTGTATTACTGATATAGATGGAATAAAGATGAATCTATGTGTGCACATTTATCTACACATCAATACATCAACTACTCTCTCTCTATGGTTTAACTTTTGGAGTTAGAAACTACCATGAACTTGTTGCTATGGTACTGTTTTCCAGATGGTATTGCAGAGTAGTCCTTGCCCTGGGTTGGCTCCCATAGGGTCAATTTACTTGCCTCAAGTTCTAGGTGGCTGACGCAGTGCCCTGCCTGCAGTCTCATCCTTCTCTCTCTGACTTTGTCTGTGACCCGTGGTAGGTCCCCATTTCTGATGCGGTCTGTCCATGTGACACCTAGTGCCATTCGTAGCATTCTTGTGTAGACTCCATCCAGGGCTTTTTCCTGTTGTACTGTGAGGGTCCGTATGTCTCGGCCCCATACAGCAGTACTGACTCCACAATACATATGAACAGCCGCCTCTTAAGGTCTTCTCCCATATCTGATTTCCACACTCTCTTCCTCCCGTGCAAGGCTTTCCAGGCAAGTGCTCTCCGAACCTTCAGATCCTGTTCAGTTGAGGCAGTCCAGGCCCCAAGGTACACCGCCCAAGTTATTGGGTCAGGAGAAAGCAGATGGCAACAACCCTCATTTATGTTCTCTCACAACAAAACCTTTGATAAGGCTGGATAGCAGCAGATTCCACCCCTTGCTTCCCTTCGCTCTCTCTCTGTCTCTCTCTTTAAAGGGACCTACAGAGCTGGGGCATGGTGTCAACTGTCAAGAGGCACACATCTGCCCGGCTTCTTTGCGAGCATCATCATCTGTGCTATTCCCAGCTGGAAGGTGACAGCCTTCATTGGGGTCAACATAATTTTTCATGTCATTTCTTTCAGCATATTACTGCAGTTTTTCCGTCCTCAGACTTGGCTTAAACAAAATAAAATGCAAAACTTATAATATAAATATTTATAAGACCAAAAGTCTGGTCTAATTTATATTCTAAACTCAACACAACAGATTTTTCACAGGGTTTCTCGTGAACTACTGTGCCGAATAATGCTGCAGGCAGACAGGCTGTTCTTCTGGTCTTGCAAGTATTTTTTACACAAAATTATCTTTGTAAACATGTTGCGTTACAAGTCATGTAAAAATGTAGCTTTCCTCAACATAAATTATGCTACAGAAATAAAGCTAGGGCTTTTGGGCATTTTTGTATTTGTTTGTGTGTGTGTGTGTGTGTGTGTGTGTGTGTGTGTGTGTGCACACACATGTGTGCGTGTGGGTGCGTTCACATGCGTGTGTGTGCCATACTTAAACCCATTTTATCCCTCATCTACACACCAAATCGTCATGTGGTTAAGGGAACTATTACTTGCTTCCCCAAATCAGGCTGGAGGATTAAGCCTTTGCCACTTGTATTCAAAATGTTTAGGGAATTAAAAAAAGAAAACTAAATTGTTCTAGTTTTTTTTTTAATTTTTCTACCTACAACTTTTTCTACCTACTACCTTATTACTGAATGTTTGTTGGTTAAACAGAGGTGGAGTAACAATTAAACTCATGGAAGAAACTGGTTACTCTGTCAGTGCCCAGCAGAGGCGGTTTACAGTGTAAACAACAAAAAGGTTCTTATCAGATCATGTTTCTGTGTTTATGTATTTTGACACATCGCCCTCTGATGTTTAGAGGGATGTTGAGTGTGTGGGAGGGAGATTAGATAGGATGTTTTTTTTCCTGAACAATATCCTATTTCTAACCAAGCCTTACCTCCCAGGAGATCGTGTTACAATTCACTGTCTCTCACTGCAGCATATCAATATTCTTCTTTTGTCTTTGTTTTAATTCATGCCTAGATATTACATAAAATACAGACAATAGGGATTCCTTCAAACCCACTTTTATTTCTGTTGCATGAAGATAACAACACAAATCTGCTTGCCATGCAAATCAGTATAATTAATCCAATTGAATAAATCAGATTAAACATCCTGTCAGAGGCGTTCTCTTGAGTGTGTGTGGGGATGAATGATTTATCACGAAAGAATATTCCATGTGACGGACCCCTGAATTGTATTTGGCAACGGACGGATTTTTCAAACAATGTAGCCAATCAAACAATAGCCAATCTACAAGCTCACAATGCATCGTGACAGCATCAAAATCAGTTGAACCACAGGGGTCCCCAACTAAATTAGTTAGTATAACTAATTTAGTTGTGGACCCCCTGGAATCCTTTTGAGGACCCCTAGGTGTACCCAGACCCCACTTTGAGAACCACTGATCCACTGTTGTGTAGCTTACCTGTGTGCAAATCAGGTGTGTAGTCACACCCAGCTCAGTCTAATTAGTTTGATTCAGGTCAAGTGTGACTGCTCATATCACCCTGCACCAGGTAGGCTGCACACAAGAGAAGATATTTAAAAACATATTTCAGTTCACTCAGTTTTAATTGAGCAGCGCTCAATAAAACATGTTTATTTGCCTACTCCTTAATACATTACTTTCATTAGATTAGATTAGTTAGAATTAAACTGGAGAAGATGTGCCTAGTTGTTTAATATTGCCTTTTGAATTACATGCCATCAATATGCTATCCTAATGTTTTATTCTTATTGTCAATGAAATATCATTATGAGATGAAGTGACAAGTGACCATATTCTCAAGGTGATGGTGGCCATTTTGGTCTTATATCATACTCTAGAATGAATAAAGATCATACTCAGCCCAGCCCTGAGTAGGACGTAAATGTAAAATGGCCGCTGTGTGAATTATGGTCAATGTTGTGCTCTGAAAGTTTTATTTTATTAACCATGAACTGCTGCCCAGTGTTTGCTGTGTTTTAAGTTAGCACTTACTGTTTTTAAACTAAAGAGGCAACAAAGACACTGACAATATGATGTCATGTCACCGCTACCTTTCTCGCTCACTCCCCCCATTGTGTTAAACCGCCTCCTCCTCTCTGTCCCCAGAGCGTGGGTGTGGTCTTCACCTTACTGCATGCAGGTGGATACTCTCCAGGTGTCACAGAACAGGGGACGGTGTGCAGTATCAACAGAAAGGGGGAAGGGAATTAGATAGAAGAGAGAAATAACAGAGGGAAGGGTAGTAGAATAAAGAAGCAGGCTGTGGGGTTTAAAGGGGGAAGAGTGATACAGTAGGAGAGAAGTGTGAGCCGGAAAATAGAGGTGCTGTGGCAGAACTGGCAGACAGATACGCCTGGGAGTCAGGCACTACTAGGAGCTACTGGAGGCTGGACATAGAACTGGATTAGCCGGACAGGCAGAGGAAGTAGCTCGGCACGCCTACCATTCAGGACAACAACACCTGCTTTAGTGAGAAGAAATGCTGAGCATAAGCTTTCGTAAGTAACGGCAACAAATGCGAGAGGCCGCAGGGAGAAAGCAGTGACTTGTTGTTAGACACCCTGTGGGAGACGACGGAGCAGTGTGCTGGTCACAGAGGCCATTGAACTGTGAGGACTGCTAGAGGGGCAGCCGTGTCTCTCTTCTCCTCGTCGGCATGGCCTCTATGGGGATGCAGATGCTGGGCAGTGCCCTCTGTCTACTAGGCTGGGTAGGGGTCATCATCAGCTGCATTATGCCCCTGTGGCGGGTCACAGCCTTCGTGGGCAGCACCATCGTCACGTCACAGACCATGTGGGAGGGCATCTGGATGAGCTGCGTGGTTCAGAGCACGGGCCAGATCCAGTGCAAGCCGTACGACTCCCTCCTGGCGCTGTCCTCTGACCTGCAGGCTGCCAGGGCTCTCATGGTGATGAGTAGTGTCGTAGGCGGTATGGGGCTTCTACTGGCCTTCGTCGGGGGGAAGTGCACTCGCTTTCTGGACGAGGAAGGAGGAGGAAGTAAAGGCCGCGTTGCTGTGGCGGCGGGGGTGGTGCTGGTCGCCACAGGGGTGTTGTGTTTGATCCCCACGTCCTGGACGGCTGCGTCGGTGGTGCGCAAATTCTACAGTGCCGAAATCGATGCTCAGCGCAGGGAGATTGGTGCATGCCTGTACATCGGTTGGGGCTCGTCCATACTGCTCATCCTCGGCGGGGGTTTGTTCATCAATTCGGCTCGGTCCTTCAACGGCCATAATGCAGACAAGAGCCCCTCTGTGCGCTACCTGGTGGTGCGTTCCTCCAACGGCTCAGGCTCTCGGTACACCGGCCCGCCATCAATGAGGTCTCAGCCCAGCGGGCGAGTGTTGCTGAGGTCACAGAGCTACGACGGAGTGTCGACAAAGCCAAAAGAGCCACTGCACGTGAGGCCTCCCACCCAGGGCGAACCGGACGTGAGGTCGGGGTCAGAGTTGTCCGGCAGCATGGCACCATCCACAAAGTCTCAGATGAAGAGATTTAATCGAGATTTAATCGAGCTGGGCTCGATTAAATCGGAGCAAAGCCAAGCACCATCTACCAAGTCTCAGCTGAAACGACTCCAATCACAGGAGAGTTTAGTAGAGTCTGAGGCTACCGAGGACGATTCCTCTAACCCAGCCAGGACATATATATGAACATGCCACCTTCACATTTTGGGACACATTGTTTGCACACAGTATTCACACTGTATGCTACAAGTTTTATGTTATAAGTTTACACAGATGTACATCACATTGTATGCAGGAAAAGTCCACAAGGGTTCGAAACACATGATGCTCACTACCCACAACTGATATATGTGCACAACAGCAAAGCGTTACAAAACACATGTTTGAATGTTTTAGTCAAACATTGCAATTTGTGTTTAGATGATGGATATAATATTGCACTGCTGTTTCATTCCATAAAGCCTTACACAGGGAGGGAGATTTGTCATATTGACACACAATGCTATTTAAACCCTATTTTATACTTTGTTGTACGATTGTGTGCATGCCTACAATAGCAGATCTACAGCTTTAGCAATTTTTGTATTTTGTTTTAACTTTGTTTTTTTAATGATTCTTTTGTGCCTAAAATGCCAGCGTTTTAAAGTTGCTAATTCTAACATGTTTATGGGGATTCACCAGTAAAAGGTTTTGAAATCTACCTGTAATATATTATGTAAACCTTCAATACCTCTGAATTTGTATTTAGCACATTGTGCTGTTTTTTCCCTGTACCTTTTTAGTAAAAAATGATTTGAATCAAACCCAACTGAAGGACAATGCTTTTTCATTTCATGTAGAAGCATGTTCAAATTCCATGAAGTACTCAAATACATATTTAAAGGGGGTGTAATGTAAGTGTTAAATAACTCCATATTTCATTGCTATAGTTTGTTCAGAAACATTGATCTCCCCATTTCTTTAATAAAGAAATTAAGAGAACAAAAATGTTCAGGTTGGGATATAATTTCATCCAATCAGGAGAGAGAACTCATGTTTACAGGACACAGGAAAAGTGAAAATGAAGTGGTTGTCCCACATGAAAATGTTATTTAAATTATGTTGACTTGAGCTGGAGATATGGGAGACCCATACTGAACAAATGCTAAGGATATAAGCTTTATATATCATTTATTTTTAAGTAGAAGCATGGCCTTTCTCACTTCAGCAATCTAATGTGCTTTTTCCAAATAGCTTTAACACAGTGACTGAAAATAGCCTGTTCTTTGAATTCCTTTGAATAATTTCCCTGGGCATCCGGTCTCCATGCCCCAGCTATGGAAATCCACAGGACAAACTGGTTTGACAGAGACTGAGATGACATAGGTTTACCAGAGGACAAATGTGATGTGTTTGTCAGGGATTCAAATTTAGTTTCAATGATTGATGCATGCAATACACACATCGTAGCGCACTTGAGTCCAGGTCAAGCTTGAATTTGATAGTTTCTAATATTGCTTATTCATTCAAAAAGATGTTACACTCTGCATGATGCTGATACATGTAACAGGGTTTCTGCACTGCAGGCTTAGGCAAGTCAGATTAAACTTTAATACCTTTATATTTAATATTCTGAGCTTGTAGATCTGTTCAAGCTGTTACTTTGGGCTTGTTTATCTGTAAAGACAGACCGATTTGAACCGATGCCGATTCATCTAAAAACAACTAAAATATGTTTGCCGATTAATCTCCCATCACTACTGTATGCTGGATATATTTTCCTCATACAGTATCTTAATATAATAAACGTAAAAGGTTTGTTTAATCCATAGTGGAAAAGGAAAATACATGTTTCTGGTTTTGCTCTAATGTCCTTGACATACTTTCACTGCAATTGAATGTCATTTTCAACTCAAATGAAAGGATAATTTTACCTCAGAGGACTGTCACATGGAAGCCATCGGCTAGTTTTCATATCAAATATGGCATACAAAAGTTAATCAGATTCGTTTCCATTGCAACACAATTGCAACAATTCTCAGAATAAATGAATGAATAAGAATAGTTTACATTGGGAGTTATAAACTGCATTCTAAATTATAATACACAAACATTCATCTGGAATTTCCCATTGTCTCAGAATCCATTTTCATATCTTCGAACTCTGAGCGATACTTTGTGAGACACTAAATATCATTAACTAAATGGGCTTACTAGGCTGTAGGAGCTACAGTAACAAGCTTTATGAAAAGCCACTGGACTGGACTTTGTCAATATGCTCAAAGGGTTTAATTTTAACCTTCATGTTATGATACTCTCCATCCCGGGCGTACAATTACACCACTAGTTAATTTGTGTGCACATGAAGCCATTGATGAGAGTTGTTGTAATATTGCTTGAATTATTTAATAAAAAATACAAACAGACTAAATAACATCAGAGTGCAAATGGACAACTTGTATGACTCTAAAAAGAGAATAGTTATCCATGTGCACTGTACTGTAGCTGCCTACAAGAATTCTTATGTAGGCAGCTACAGAGGTGAGGTCTTGTACAGGTAGACATGACCAGGTATGTATCCCTCCTCGTGCTCCGACACTGCTCTTTCCCACTCCCGTTCCTCTGTGACCTCCACTGCGCTCCACAGCTCCTCTTTCTCCATCAGCCTCAGCTCACGCTCCAGTGCAGCTTTGTACTCCACATTGTCTGTGTTAGCCCTGGTCGTCATGCACACATAGCCACCTTGTGGGGGACAGGTGCCACTGCACTGAGTGCACAGACTTCAGGAAGTGAGGAACATAAACATTATAGACAGTGAAAAGAGAAGTAGAGCTCACCTGGTTTGGCTGCCCTACAAAGATCTCTGACCACACTAACGGGAACTTGGCCAAAACTCAGTGCTCCAACAATCACAACCACATCAAATGAACCTGCAGGAGGAAGACAGTGGACAGAGAGAGAGAGAGAGAGAGAGAGAGAGAGAATGGTACATTTATATAGCGCCTTTATCCAAGGTGCTTTACATAGATTGTGCATTACATTCACCCATTCACACACACATTCATACACCGATGGTGGCGGAAACCATGCAAGGCACCACCAGCACATCAGGAGCAATTAGGGGTTCAGTATCTTGCTCGAAGACACTACGACACTAGCCTGGGATCCACTCATAGCGCGCCAGCTTGTAGGTCTGCTATTTTTGAAAAATCGAAGAAAACTGTCAGGATGTAGAAGACATTTTGTGTGTGTGTGTGTGTGTGTGTGTGTGTGTACGTGTGTGTGTCAATTTAACAAATATGCAGACGATAAGAAATCAGCAGAGAGTGATCGACGTTTGCGCTACTCTATGCCGAATTGAAGTGGACTCGGCCACAGACTTTCTTTTTTCTCCCTGGAAATAAAAACGTCTGGGTTTCCGAGGCTTCTTCAGAGAGAGAGAGAGAGAGAGAGAGAGAGAGAGAGAGAGGAGAAGACATTGATATACAGTTAAATATCAGCAGTATAGCACTGAATTACCCCACTGAATAGGTAGTGGCTCTGTTCCCAGCATGCATTCTTTGAGGTCCTGGTAAAGGCCAGTGTGTTTGGCCATCTCCAGCATAGACCTGCTGCCATCAACGCCCACGAAATATCTGAACCCATGGCTTTTCATCTGGACAACAGAGACACAACAAGTTATGTGCAAGTTAAACCCTCCTAAATAGAGGATTAGGGACAGCCATAATAGGTAGATGGTCACCGTAGGCTGTAAGGTCACCGGTTTGCCCCTGGTCTGCAGGTTAATGCAGTTTTGTATTTAAATTGAAATCTGAGAAATGACAGGACAATAATAATGGAAATACTGATTTAAATTAAGATAAGCCTACATAAGCAGATCGAATCTGAAGACCATCACAGTAATACGGATGTGTCAGCATAATCATGCAGTAGAAAAACAACCAGCAGAAATATATGTCAACAAAAATAAGCATAGAATAATTGTGGATTTATTTTAATGCATACAGTATGAAGTGAGCCAGTGTTATGTCCTTAAAGGTATTCCATTCTCAGTCACCAGGCAAAGATATTTTGTGTATTTCTGCATTATAGAAATCATTCACTGCATCATTGCTATGGATGTGTGGTGGACTTCTTCTCATTCAAATTCTCTCTCTCTCTGTGTCTTGTGACTGTACCTGGATGGCCACCAGCCCAGTACCACAGGCCACATCCAATACCACTGCTGCCTCGCGGTCACCATGGAAATGGGAAGAGATGTTGTTGGCTGCTAGACTTGGTGCCCGGTATTCTATGAGACCAACGTCCTGTACAGAGCAGTCACAACAAAGCACAAGTGTTTAATATACTGTACGTCACTATGCAGCGGCAGCGTGTACGGAGGTCATGCAGCTGATGGTGCAGACGAAAACCATTGTACGAATACGTTTTTATTATGCTTAAGCCTGGCTTCTTACTTTAGCATGTTAATTAAAAAAAAGAAAACATGACATGACATGAATAATGTGGGTAGTTACACAGTTATGTCTACAGAGGGGGGATAGCACATTTTACAATACATCTTAGAAGTCAACAGAATGGCATGTCTGTTTTTATCAGCTCTGCATCTGTCCAATGTCCAACTGTGAAGCTATTAAATGCTGTGGTGAAGTGTGGTATTTCTTATCAGCAACCCCCTATTTCTACTGCATTACCTGATCATAGTTCTGGGCCCAACTGTTGTAGAAGCCCATCTTATCTTCCGTCCCCGTGTTCTTGTGAGCCGACAAAATCACATCCTTTACGATCTCAAATGTTCTGCTGCAATCTGACATTTTTAAATCCACCTGTATAATGACATAGAGTAGCAGTGAGTTACTCAGTAACTCACTGCTACTCTATGTCAAACACTGGTTTAGGTAATCAAAACGTATACAGTAACTGTTACTGTATACGTTTTGATTACCTAAACCAGTGTTTTCAATGAATCATTTTCTATGACACAAGACACTTTATATGACCTATTCACACACACACACACACACACACACACACACACACACACACACACTCACACACACACACACACACACACACACACACACAAACAAACATGTTCCACTTCCAGGCAGATAACCCCCATTCATGCACTATGAAATATATACAAATCTCTTTCAATACTCTCCCTCTCACCTGGCCAGACAATCATTGAGTGTAGGAAGCAAGTTCAAGGGAAACAACGTGGTTTTAGACGCCACTGCTCATTACATTTATATGCTGTTGGTAGTTTATTTCCTTGATTTACTGCCAGGTAGCTCATAAGCGAATAAATATGCGACTGTGAAATGTATTTCAAGTTCGAAACAATAGCTGCAAATGGCACATTCAAAGTGGCAAAGCCGTCGGATTCGTACATCCAGACAGACTCATAAAAGCTTTAAATAAAAATACAAGACCAATAACTACCTTATGCACAGGTCCTTGAAGTTGTTTTGGATTCCGTGACATGCGCAGTTGCGCACTCAGTAGTTTGACCTGTCTTGTTGGTCTGTTTTATGTTTTATTTTGAATGGCTAATTTCCATCAGGGTATTGTTGCAAAAGTACTGCTTTAAAACAGTGTCCGTAAATAACAATCCAAACAATAACATCACAATCAGTAGATGATGAACAAAAATAAATAATAAAAGTGTGCTGCTGCTGTTCATGTTGCCACCTGTAGAGTCAAAACAAAAGCTTCTGGAAAGTCCTGAAGGCTAACAGCTAGGCTAACTTTAACGCTGCCACATAGCCATTGATTATTCAGTGTTTCTGAAACCAGGGACAGACGTTTTACAAATCTACAAAGACGGGGGGAAACGCTATTTGGATCCGAAACGTAAACCATGGAGATGCATTCAAAGTGTCGCTCTTCCTACAAATGGTTTTGGTGTGTCTTCGTGGCATAATTGGGTAGTTAACGTTAGCTATAGCTTAGCATTGGTGTCCCAACAATAAGAAAACACCCCCAGCTCGGCACATTGACTCACGGGGACGAGGCCTTGTCTTCCCTATTGTTGGTGACTCGTCCAGGTAATGCTATTGTGGACTGGAGGTTGTTGTTGCTTTTGATAGGTATAGAGTTATAGTAGGAACAAGTCAAACACAGGCTTCTCACAGACAGAGACACTTAGTGTCAGACAACAACACATCAATTACAACATCCAAGCTAACATCACATCAAACAGTAACACCACAGCAACATCACATAATTACACCCAAGCTAATAAGCATCAACAATAACATTCTCAGCGAACACACATCAACAATAACATCTCAGCTAACGTTGGTGAGTGCTGCTGCTGATGTCCAAATCTGAATACAGTGAAACTACAGTGTGATGATTACAGAGGGATGGCCATATCCACCATAGCAACAGGAACATGTTGTTATATGACCCTTTCTCTGGCTGAAGTTTATTTTGACCGGTTAGAACACTTTCTTTCTTTCTTTCTTTCTTTCACAGATTCATTCAACATGTCCATATTAGGATTAAAGAAGAAACAGCCAAAGACTTTCAAAGTCAAAGTGATCACCATGGATGCTGAAATGGAATTCAGCTGTGAGGTAGGCTACACTTTGTGCATGCTATTGTACTGTAACTACTGGTTGGGTATGGTAAATGAAATTGACCAAATACCTCAATATAGATATTGTAAAGATGACTATTTTTAACTAATTGCAGCGGGTTTCCTTTCCCCCCAGGTTTACTGTTTTTTTTTGGGGGGGGGGGGGGGTGTTTACCTGAGCTGGCTGGATGCAGATGGGCTGCGTGTGATAGGATATATCATATTCACTACTTGGTTAACCTGTTAATTCTGCTTGCTTTGTGAAATATCACATCATAAGTGCCTTTAGGTAACCTCTAGCCTCTCTCGGGACCCCCTGTGAAATATCACATCATAAGTGCCTTTAGGTAACCTCTAGCCCCTCTCGGGACCCCCTGTGAAATATCACATCATAAGTGCCTTTAGGTAACCTCTAGCCTCTCTCGGGACCCCCTGTGAAATATCACATCATAAGTGCCTTTAGGTAACCTCTAGCCCCTCTCGGGACCCCCTGTGAAATATCACATCATAAGTGCCTTTAGGTAACCTCTAGCCTCTCTCGGGACCCCCTGTGAAATATCACATCATAAGTGCCTTTAGGTAACCTCTAGCCCCTCTCGGGACCCGGGACCCCCTGGGTCAGCTCATTCTATCGTGGCGACCCATGGAGTCCCTCGTCAGAAGTTTGTTTTCTTATGCAAATGATGGAACGCAGACATAAATATCGTCGGAAACGTCATCTCTGCGGCTTTTGAGTGATTCTGATCACAATTCAAATGAGTCAAACGACGCATATAAGAGCTATAGGATACAACGAAAACCGCTGAGAAGTTTCCTGTGCCGCAGAAGCCGTTAAGTATTTTTAATGTGTTTGACCGATTTGGTAGCTTTGATTCCTCTCTTCCTTCCTTGTTTATTGACATCCCATTGTACCGCCTATCTGGCTAGCTAGTGGCTAGCTATGACAGAGTAGATCAGAGGCAGGAACGTAGGGACGCACAGCTAGCCAACCGCAGCTGGAGGCGGTACAATGGGATGTCAATAAACAAGGAAGGAAGAGAGGAATCAAAGCTACCAAATCGGTCAAACACAGATTAAAAATAAAATTCGCAGCCGTTTCCGTTGTCTCTTATAGCTCTTATATGCTTATTTTGGACCATCGGACCCGCGTGACGAAACCGCAGCAAAGTCGTTTCCGAAGTTATTTATGTTTGTGTACCAGGTAGCAGGTTAGCGCTGGGACAGGACCCCATGGTTAAAGTCTTAAAAATGTCAGAAACTTTACTACCATTGGGTTCTGACTCGTGGGGCTAGGTAACCTCTAATGTGATTTGGTAGTTGGTACTGAATGAAAACTGTCTGGACGTGACTTTTGGGGGGAGGGAGTAAAGGCAAGTGGGTAAAGGCAAACAATAGAACAGCTAGTGAGTTCAGAAAATCACATCACTTTACTGTAATGCTGACTTTAAAACCAGGAAAGGACAACGCTTATGCCATGATATCACCATATTACATATCCTTAGATTTTATATAAATTTGTCCTTTCTTTATCGCAACTATATTAGATATCTAGGCTATTTCTGGATACATGATATACTTAAATATCTTTGTCTGATGTTGAAAACGTTTTAGATGTTTGCCTAGAACGGCTGAGGACTGGTACCAGCTACTAGCAAAAAACCATGACCTCACCAACTTACTGCTCATTCTCCATTCCTCTCAGGTGAAATGGAAAGGGAAAGATTTGTTTGATCTAGTGTGTCGCACCGTTGGTTTGAGGGAGACCTGGTTCTTTGGCCTGAGATACACAGTAAAAGACACTTATGCTTGGCTGAAGCCAGAGAAACGGGTGAGTGAAATGGATGGAATGTATTACCTTTTTCCCTGAAAAACATTATTACAGCTAATTATGGCAGACTTCACTGGAATGCCATTTCCATTGTTAGCACATTGTTATGTATTGGAACTGGGCATTGATTCACTGCACTGAGACATATTGTCTTCCAAAACATTTGGCTAGACAGTGAAAATTGAGTTAAAGCAATCGTAGTTTTAAAACAAAATTGAGCCTTTTGTTCTCCGTCCGTGAAGTGAATGGAAATTACTCAAATGAGTGATGACGAGGAATTAAAGGTTAAACCTGTCGTGTAGTCTCCCACATTAAAAAAGAAAAAAAAGAGAAAAACTTAGAAAATCCTCTGTTGTGCATCCAGCATAACAAGCTCTGTGGCTGTCTGCAGTGCTCTGACCTCCACATTAGAGCATGGTCTGTGAAGAGAAACTCCCCACAGGGAATTAATTGAAAAGAAAATCAATGTGCTCTCGTCTGATGTTGTTTTCTTCTATTTGTTCATTAAGGTCTTGGATCAAGAGGTTCCAAAGGACTCACCCATAACATTTCATTTCCTCGCAAAGTTCTTCCCCGAGAAAGTCGAAGAGGAATTGGTCCAGGAAATAACTCAGCACCTCTTTTTCCTTCAGGTGAATTAGCTTCGGTATCCCACCACCAGTCTGAATTCCATATGGGACCATACATTAGTCGAACACCTATTCATGTGTCCTTTCAACACTTTTTAGGTGAAGAAGCAGATACTAGATGAAGAGATATTCTGTTCACCTGAAGCCTCTGTTCTACTTGCATCGTATGCTGTTCAAGCGAAGGTAATAAAGTTCGATATCAATTTCAGCTTGATTCAGACTTTGTCAGTACAGCATATCAATAATGCATGTGTCTACTTGGTGCCATATGATATTTTATGCATAGCATATATTGAATTTAGAAGTTTGATGATTTTTGCTTTCAATTCTCATCTGGCATTCTGACATAGTATGGGGACTATGACCCGAACTTCCACAAGCGAGGCTTTTTGGCTCAAGATGAGCTACTACCAAAAAGCGTAAGTATAACCAACCTTTTTCTTTTTTTCCAATCCTTTCTATATTAAAATATACATTTGTGCTGTCGTATACTAATTATTTGACTTTATAATTATGATAAAAACACCACACACACGGTCCTCTGTACAACACAAATTTGTGTCTTCTGTTACATTCTGTTCTTCTGCGTTTGTACTTCAGGTTCTGATGCAGTATCAAATGACAGCCGACATGTGGGAGGAGAAGATCACAGCATGGTATGCTGAGCACAGAGGCATCGCCAGGTAAGACAGGTGCAGACAGTACAGTAACCACTTAAAACCTATGTACTTACTACTTAGTTGGCCGAGGTATCTGTTGTAAACTCCAAGTACTGGACCCTCGTCAGGTTTGTCAGACAGGTAGTGTCACTGTGTGATAATCCGGTTGAAGTATTAATTTGGTACGGCGACTACGGCGGCGGGCCCGGGAGAACAATAACGCGACACGAGACAGTATCACGCTAAAGGTTCACAAAGTTTATTACACAAACAGGAACATATATAGTGCTGGATCATAATGACGTGACAACAAGATATCAGACATAATAAAGTGCCTACTGCAGCAAGGCTGACCTTGCTGTCACCGAGATGTCTCTCGTAGCCTAACTATAAAGTATGCTACAGTTCAGGCAGTACACAATACATATCAAGTACACTGTGTCTCACGTTCAAGTACACAGACATGGGCGATCATGATTATAACAGTATCCCACAGGTCTTCTTTTCCCTCTACACACCAAATCTCTTCACCGAAAACAAGGCATCTGCTATTTTTCTGCTATTTTTTACTGAATGCTCGCCTATTATAACACGCCCAGCATAGGGATGCTAGGGTTCAAGTGGTCAAATCAGGATGAGGGATGGCGGCTGTAACTGAGTTAGGAAGATAGAGAGGCCATCAGCGAATCAAGAGGTTGCCAGTTGGACACTCATCTCATTCAGTGTACAGTACGTGTCAAAGTGTACTTGAGCAAGACCCACAACTACTGCTCCTAATTGTTAGGCCAGGTAAATACAAATACGCCAACAACAACAACTAAGGGGACACCATTTTCCTTTATTTCAATCAGCAAGGACCGAGAGTGCTTATGATTCTGGGAACATAAAATGATAAAAAAAGGCATAACAATCAGTGGGTTGAACTCTTTTTGGCTGATGTGCTATTATGTCTGATTGGTGTTGTGAGTGTCTGAGTGTGTGCACTGTGCAATATATCTTTGATCACTGCCCCTCCCCCCCAATAAAGGGACGAGGCAGAGATGGATTACCTGAAGATTGCCCAGGACCTGGAGATGTATGGGGTCAGCTACTTTGCCATCACTGTGAGTGAACTGAAGAAGTGGCATGACCACTTAAGCCCTATATAATTTACCCTAAAATGTACCTTTGCCAATAATGACATGCCCAAAACGGGGTCACCTGACCAGGGTGAAAGTGACTATGCTTCTGATGGTCATTCTGTGTTTGTTTGATTCATTACATCAGCAAAACAAGAGGGATACAGACTTATTACTGGGAGTGGATGCCCAGGGTCTCCACATCTACAGCCCCAACAACAAACTCAGCTCAACAAAGTCATTTCCGTGGAGCGGCATTCGCAATATCTCGTACAGCGAGAAGGAGGTAAGTGCAGGCCAGGCTATAGGTAACCCACAGTGGTTGCATGATTGCTTGAAGGACGCAAAAAAACCAAGTATACTCAAAAAGGGTACCTGGGGTCTCAGCCTGGTGCACAGACTATATTTGCTACTGTTAACAGAATTATTCCCACCTTGCAGTTCACAATAAAACCTCTGGACAAGAAGAAAGATGTCTTCAAATTCTACTCATCCCAACTACGGGTCAACAAACTGGTAAGTCCTTCACGCATCCTGCGTAACGTTGAGTTATATGCGGCTACCAAAGAAACGAATTTATCTCAAAATGCACTCATGTGCTCATGTCTACTAGATTCTGCAGCTGTGCATCGGCAACCATGACCTGTTCATGAGGAGGAGGAAGGTGGACTCCATTGAGGTGCAACAAATGAAGGCTCAGGCCAAGGAAGAGAAAGCCCGTAAAAAGGTCAGATTGTTTTAAAACATTTGTGCTCTTATCTTTCATTTTTTTCCCAAAGTAAAATGCTATAGTTAGATAACATCCACCAGTAGATGAATGGATCAACCACATACAGTGCACGTGCAGAAATGGCAATGTCCCATGTTCAATTCTGACTAGAAAGATGTCTTTCCATCTCTCCACTCAACTGAAATGTATTTGTATATGGACCTTTATCACTGTTGCAGTCTTAAATGGCTTTACAGGCACACATTTAACAAACGCAACAAACAATATCCCCTGTCATAACACCCTCTGTCAGACAAGGATAATTTAAAATCTTAAATCTAATATTATGTGGATATGTGTTTGTATAATCTGTCTATTATATTGTTTTGAAAAATGTTGAAAATCTTTGAATAAGGGGCACCTGCTGGCCTAGCGGTCCAGGTGCATCCACGTATGGGCTCTGGCCTGGCGTCGCGTGTTCGAGACCTGTTCATGACGTCGGGGTTAATGTTGTTTAATTCAGTTCTGTATCAAGTTTTGGGAGCTTTCCCTACTTTTCCATTCTTTTGAGAGTGTATATACTGTAGGTGGGCAGCGGGCGCCCGCTGGCCAAGTGGTCCAGGCGCATGCCACATATAGGCTCTGGCCTGACAGTGCGTCACGTGTTCGAGTCCCATTCATGACCTTTGCTGCATGATGTCTCTCCCCAACTCTCTCTCTCCCCTTTTCCTATCTATCTTGATACTATCAATAAAGGCAGAAAAGCCAAAAGAACTGGTCTTTAACCCATTTTGGGCGGGAACCCCTTTTGGTGTTAGCATCATCAAGAACGACTGACATAGAAACATAGCTTTTTCAGAAAACTGTCATTTTCAAACAGACATTTTTAGAATCTGATCACAGGTCAGAATGGGTTAGGTAAATACCGCCGTTGATGAGTGTGTTGATGCCCCGTCTAGGTGGAGCGGCAGATCCTGGCGAGGGAGAAGCAGATGAGGGAAGAAGCAGAACGAGCCAAGGAGGAGATGGAGAGAAGGCTCTTCCAGTTGCAGGACGAGGCACGACTGTCCAACGAGGCGCTGGTGAGGACGACGAGTACCCCTTTCACACCACGCAGCGAACAGACGATGTCATACAAATAAATTACCAAACTAAATGCAAGTCGAAATTGGGATAATCTGTATTATTTACACCACTAGTGTGTAGTAGTGATTCTCAATCTTTAGTTCAAGGACCCTCTGTTTGATATGCATTAGACCAGTAACCACAAGTTCCTACTTATAAAAACATGTACAGATCAGGGTTGTTTTCTTTCAGCTCAAAGGGCTACTCTTATAATGGTCCTGAACATTAAGCAAAAACAGTAAACCACACATCACAATACATGAAAATCACACTTGCCAAAACATTCCAGCCTTTTGCAGCTGGCTGATTTGAACGCTATCCTGCATCTATATCCTCAACTGCCACAATATAGTGTCTCTAGTTATGTCTGTTTAACTCCCAACACGTTTCACTCAATTAAATTAACTTGTGTCTGCTCTTATAGAAGAATGTGTAATTACTAGTGCATCTGTGGTCAGCGCATTGCTTGATTGAAAATGTTATTTCACAGTATGTAGACTGGGTACATTTCAAGAGAAAGCACAAGTCAATACAACAATACCAGAACCATGATATAGCATTTACACTTGTTTACAACAGGGTCCACCATTTTCAATTCATCAGAACATTTAGAGACGTACAAATATACAGTACACAAATCAGGAAATCATCATATAAAGAAAGTAAAAAAGGGTAAAAAACATACAGCATGGGGAAAAGGGGGGGGGGGACGGGACGGGACACTCAGACTTTATTCATGGGGGCTAGTTTCGAATTGTAGCCGTCCGTAGGCGGTTTTGAAGGAGCCAAGGGATTCACATGTCTTAATGGCTGTTCGTAGGGCGTTCCACATTTTGGTGGGATATGAGTGAAATGAATACTCAAAGGGCAGTCTATGATGTCATTTATGTATGTAAAATGTACATCACATGTAAATGTGAGACACATACAGATGTGTAAATTTATAGCTGGACAGTAGAAAATAGATACACCTATGGGGATAAAATGCCAGGAGTGTGGCTGGCACATACTACGTGTACCGGTAGATTATATTTCATTTACTGACATTTATGGGTGTGGTTTTTGCTGATGTGAATTCTAACTCCTAATCTTGACATTCACAAAGGTTAGCTCCTGCAGTTGGTTTTTATTAGGCATGGTATGTCAAGATAACATAACATGTATTGCCCTGTACTTTCCTTGAACTGTACCCATTCTACAAACTGTTAATATAATTTTCAATCAATCAATCTTATCTCGGGGGGGGGGGGGGGGGGGGGAGAAGTAAGAGAACTATAGTGTGGAATTATAATTGAACGTTCCGATGTCTCCTGTGTTAGCTGCGGTCGGAGGAGACGGCTGACCTCCTGGCGGAGAAGGCCCAGATTGCAGAGGAGGAGGCTAAGCTGCTGGCCCACAAAGCCGCCGATGCCGAACAGGAAAGACAGAGGCTGGAGGTCACGGCCATGAAAACCAAGGAGGAGAAGAGGCTGATGGAGCAGAAGATGAGGGAGGCAGAGCAGCTGGCCGTCAAGCTGGTGGAGCAGTCTGAGAGGAGGTGGGCTCGGCTCCAGAGAACAAATAGATCTGTTTGCACAGTGACTGTATGCGAAGCACTTTGAGCTGCATCTCACGTTATGAAAGCTGAATCTTTTGCCTATAGCTTACAGATGTAAGGTATAGGAAAAAAGATGTATGATGGGAGCGAGACGGGAGATCTTCTACATCATGCTGTCTTGTGTTTAATATTCCCTTTCCCATGTCCCTTGGGGTTGTTTGAATCATTACATTACAATAGTGTGGTTAATCATTAGAACCCTAACCCGAAACTTCAAAAGGACATTAGCCAATCAAAATGCCTTTGCATAACGCCTGTGTATAACCCCTTATTGCTGGTCTTATTACTGAAGACCATAGTACGGCTTGGTGTTTGTATAGAACATGTTGTGCCTGTTAATAATAATACATTTTATTTATATTATAATGTACTTTACATTTGAAACAAACTGTTGTAGAAACTGGGCCAAAATACAAATCTTGTAGCCAGGGCCGTCACACAAAGGGCTACTGTATTTGCACATGTATCTTTACAACGTGATGATAAAAACAAAATGGAGAAAAAAAAACTATACTTTTATAGGGAAAGGAACAAAAATTGTGCCGGAATTTGTGCCTGTAGTTAACCATTCAATGGCTGTTCTCTCTTTATGGCTCCAGGACCAAGGAGGCAGACCACCTGAAGCAGGACCTCACCGAGGCCAAGGATGCAGAGCGTAGAGCCAAACAGAAGCTACTGGAGATCACCAAGACCACATATCCGGTACTCTTGACTGCTGGATGCTCCCATTTCACGAAAACCAAATCTTGCGCTGTCGTAGATGTTGTAGATATATTTGTGTGTGATCAGACTAGCATTATTGTGTTGATGATTCTCACAGCACTTCCTTTTTGTGGTTATAAGCCAGTGTTGGAGTATTTTAAAGCTCCTCCTACTCTTTTATTTGTCTAACACATTTCATACCAGATAAACTAAATATGCTTCACATAAATAAAAAAAATGCAAATATTGTACAAAGTGTAGCCACCCACACACGCCTTATATAACACACACCTATTCACAATGCAAATGATCAAACATTTAGGTCTCCTATCCCTCATTTCTCTTGTCTCCCCCTGCAAGGATCATCGTGACTAAATACACCATCATAGCTGGATGTAATGACACATGTAACCCACCAGCTGACTTATACTTCTACTTGGGCTGTGTTACAGCTCATAGCGGCCTACTCCTCGCCTCCTCCTCCCCCCGATGCGGGAGACTTTGCCTATGAGTCTGCGTCCATGCGCATGGACTTCAAGGACTCTGACATGAAGAGACTGTCCATGGAGATAGAGAGAGAGAGGTTAGACCAGACCTCATTCTCTATGTCTTTACTTCTGTATCACATCACATTGCATTACCCATTGTCATCACGCATATATCTCCTTTCATACGTCTCTCTTTTCTCTCTGCTCAAAAATGTCTATGTTCATCGTTGTTTCCCTCACCTCCCCTTCTCCAAATCCCTCATTGCTTTTAATTCAAATATTTCTCTCTTTTCGCTTTCACCTTAAAATTCCATTCCTCCCCTGTCGCTGCATTTGCTCCCATTTTCTTTCTTTTGCTTTCCTATGTTCCTTCCCACCTTTCTTCCTTACATCCTTCTTTCCGTCATTGCTTCCCTCCCTCCCTCCCTTCCTTGCCTTGGCTGTCCTAGACTGGAGTACATGGAGAAGAGTAAACATCTGCAGGACCAGTTGAAGGAGCTGAAAACCGAGATAGAGTCTCTGAAGTTGGAGGAGCAGCAGCAGCAGCAGGCCTCGCTCTACAGTCTCCGGGGAGAGGCCAGGGGATATGTCCCTGAGCCCCTCTATGTGCCTCACAGCAATGTAAGTACACCCCACACTCATGTCTGGAGACTGTTAACGGTTTTATATTTATTCTTATTTTATTCTTATTTATTTTTAAATGTGTTGAGCCCCAAAGTCAGCAGGAGCTTTTCACAGTTTTTACCTTGTCCACACAATCCTTTTAAAGTGGAAATATTGGCTGTTTGACCTGTTTGTTTACTTCTATAACTTATAAGTGGAAATCCTTTTAAAGTGGAAATATTGGCAGTTTGACCTGTTTGTTTACTTCTATAACTTAGGCCTAATCTTTGAGGATTTTACACAATATCGTTCATGTACACAATGGAATGTGCTGACATTTAGCTTTATGACAAACCATATGATGCTATAGCGTACAGTATGTTTTGTAATGATTTTATATTTCATTCTGCACAGCAGTTATTTGTTTTCAGATCGTCTAGTGTGGTAAAGAAATATAATGGATATTAATATAAACAATATTTTGTATTTATTATACTGATTTTCTAAATCTAACACAACATGGTAGTACAGATTGAATGCACTGCACTGCCTTTGTAATCTCTGTTGGTTTTGTGCTCGCCTATGCTTTCATCCCCGTCGGTTAGCTATGTTGGGATTTCTCAGACCAGTGATCTTCCATTCAGTTTAGCTTCAGTCTCTGCAGCTCTTTCCACTGTGTTGTCCTCATTCATATAGATAATCCACTGATACTGTCTTCTGTTTTGTTTACAGCGGAACTCTGCATACATGTCTCAGATGGCCTTCTTTGAAGAAGTTTGAGCCAGCCCCCACTCCACAGAGTGAAACGGAGAGACTCTGGCTGTTGTGACTTATTGCTTTTTGCCATCAAGACAGGCATCCACATATGCTTGACACTTTAATTATTATTTTTTATATCTGCTGAAAAGAAACGCATGATACACACGAATACATATGTTTATGGTGTGCTGTGGAAAGACTTCTCATCCATCCTTAATGACACCATGCCTCAAACAACCATAAAGTTAGGTTGTTCAGTTCACAACGGCTAATACACCAGGTTGCACTTCCTGCTACACGACAGGTTTTCTCCTCAAGACTTTTTATTTTATTTTGTATTATGTGTTATGAACACAATGTATATGTGCCAGGCATCTAACACTAATTCAGGACTTAGTGCTGAAAATGGGCGTGTGAATGAATTTTGAATTTTATGCCAGTGTTTTTGTAGTTTTGTTTTTAAGGGATATTGAGTCATTAGTTGAGTACAATTACTTCTCACTGGTGCCTTGGGAGATGCATTCATTCTCTTGGGTACAGGCGTCATGTCTTATATCTGTCACAATCTGCCCTAGACACAGTTTCTGCAAGTATATAGGGCTTAAGTGGTATTGCAGATCTGCACAACGTATTATTTAAAGTCACATATCCATAGTACAGAAACTGACAGTGTTGTTGAATTTCCATGATTTTCTTTATGCTTACCTTGAAAAGTAAATCCCCAAATTTAACCTAATCAGATTACCGGAGTAATTTACTGATGTTCTGCTTTTCAAGATTGTCACTTGTCAAAACAAAACCCTCAAGATTTAAATCATCCATTCATTGGCAAAGTTATTCAAACAGATGTGCAGAAATCCTATAGGTCATACATGTGTGAAAATCAGTATTCCATTTTATTTTTGATCTTTAGTTTAAATTAACTTGTCTTTGTGAATGCTTGGTAGCCTACACAGGACTACTTTTACTGAGAGACAAGCATGTTCCGCCACCATTTCCTATGCTTCATAATGCATGACAGATGCAGTAAGTTACTCCAAGGCCATATCAAGTGTTCTCTGTTTTCTTTTGTTCTGTATTATAGACTGATGACGTGCCTTAAATGTACATTTGTGTTCTTTTTTGTATCAATACGTTTCATGTTACTGATATTGAATATGATATTTGTGCTCCTGTGCCTTATAAAAAAATCTCTGGAGTTTGTGAATGTGGGTAGATGTACCAGCTGTTTGTCATTTGCCGAAGCAATGGTTGCAAACAAATATGAGACGATCAGAATAGCTGTTTTGTAGTATCAAACCGTCTATACTATAGTCTCTTTTTTACTCACCCTCATGGCCTTCTCAGGGTTAGTATTGGAAGTTATGAGATCAGGTAGATTCTACTAAATAGTCACACAATATTCTTCATATTGCCTCCAGCATACTATAACAGTGTGTGGGAACCCCATGCAATTATTAACAAACTAGCTCATGTGTGCATTGCTGCTTTATTTCAGTTGAAGGCATGGTTACCTGCAGTGTGAATGCAGTGGTCGGGTCACACACAAATATTTAAATGAACCATAAATGTTCCTTTTATTGGAACTGTCCAAAACTTTAACTTACTATGTGTCAGCATGGACACACCTACCTACTGTAGATGAAACACACCCACGTTTTAACATTACTACCTTCAGCTGTTCACCTATCAAAACTCAAAAAGGTCTTGAATTGATCAAAAGGTGGCTTATTGATTTGTACCCTGCACCATATTCCTCATATCTTTGACAAAGGGATGAGTTTGAGGCAAAGTTTTCGTATTACAGTAGAAAGTTGCCAAGACTATGGTAAAGTGTTAAGTTACTTTGCAGTGACCTAGACATGTGATTGAACTAATGAAGAGCTGACAATGACAAGTAATTGGGGTCAACAATTCAATTTCATGTCTGTCATTGTAACTCCATCGTGGTCTGGTTCTGTGATTGATGAGACCTGCTGTATGAAAGAGATTGTGGGCTAGATACTGTCTGATGAAGTACAATTCAGGCTAGTCATGTTGGCACTTCAATTCATGGCTTCAGTGGGTATGTATAGCCATGCAAACACGATCTCGTGCAGTAATTCGTCTGACAAATATAAATAATCTCTACTCAACATGAATACAGAGAAGGATCTCTCCAAGAATATATTTTTATTTTTTACAAAGTGCATGGTGTTGTCGTCGTCCCCCCCCGCCAGTTTTCTTTGTCCAATAACCCTAATTTATTCCACCGTAATATTTCAGGCGTGATTTGAAATAATCAGAAATGCACAAACTATCAATGCTGTTGTAACACAAAGGTAATTTTGTGTCTACACTAGGTTCAGTAGAACACTGACTGTGTAATGTCAGTGGGGTCTTTGATCTGTACTGAGATGAAACAGGGAGTTGCATCTTCCCTCGTTTATGGAAAAGAATATAGTTGTCTTAATAAACAAATAACAGTATTTTAAAAGGAACCAAAGCTTGTGATATTTTAATGAATGACTCCAAAAGTTCAGATCCCCGACTTGACCTGGCACACTACAGAACCACCGGACATGATGAGGTGGGAGCCTACTACTATTTCATCTTCATGTGCCTCCGTCTTCACTCAAGTATGAACAATGAATGAAATGGCGGTGGTGGGAGGAGGTGGGAGTAACACTATTCAAGTAACCGAGGGATCATATAAGAGTTCCATCAAAGGGTCCTGTACGTTCATGCACATGTTTATGTTTCTCTGTGTGAATGTGTGCATGTCTCAAGTCATTTTTGGCTGAGTCTCTGCTTGTGCTACTGTACGTACAGTATGTACACAGTATCTACTCGGATCATGAGTGATATAGGAAATGGGAATGCTAAAAGCTGGTGTCGTGGCAAAAGTGATTTATTGCCCAGTTTACAAAGCCTGTCTACAGGCAGGTTAGATACAATCTGGATCAAACATAACGGGCAAATATGTGTCCATGGGGATAGCACAGATTTTTGGAAACCTTTATGTATCTTGTAAATGATTAATGATTGTGGGTGCAATGAAGCGTTTTCCATTTTATTTCAGTTTCCAAATATAAAGCCAAAACAAGGATAGATATGCGGTTTACCAGACATTTACAGCATCAAATGTCATGCCTGCATAATTATAAACTAAAGTTCAAGCAGGCATGATGTGATTTTAGGAATTAATAGTATTGTTTCTGATGTGTTTGCTATTTCATATCCAATCCAATTTATTTATAGAGCACATTTAAAACAAGTGTTGAACCAAATACAGTAACAGTACACTGTACAGTACAGGTACAGTAATAGTGTACACTGTACAGTACAGTACAGTAACAGAACAGTAATAGTGTACAGTACTGTACAGTACAGTACAGTAACAGAACAGTAATAGTGTACAGTATAGTACAGTAATAGTATACAGTACGGTACAGTTTACTACAGTACAGTAAATACTGTACAGTACGGTACATATACAGTTACTACAGTACAGAACAGTACATGTACTGTACAGTACAGTACAGTACAGTTATGTGGCTGTAACTCATTATGGGGGTGAGTTCTAAAGCAGAAATCCCCATGATAGTGACTCCATTGACTTCGATGTGTTTTGGGTCACCAAGGGCCTATTTTATAAATTACTTTGCCCATGATATTTACATGGTATCATCTAAATCTGTATTTTATGTCCTACTTAAGGATGCCAAAAATAGAGGGTAGAAAATATATATTTTTACCCACCCTTCTATGTTTAAATTAATTGCATTACTAAAATCTGAAAAACTAAAAGTAATCTATAAATTGGGTGCTTTTCTGAAAAGAAAATAGGGAAAGCCTTCCGATATATGTCTATGTATATTGTGTAATGTATTGTATACTTTTGATTGTATACTTTTATGAATCTGTGGAACAGAGCATCGCATCGCCATTCCGACCATTGACTTCTATTGATCGGAATGGCGGGGTTTCTCCACTTTGGTAAAGACCCCACCACTCCAGCAGCCATGGATGGAAAGAAGGTGAGCAGATTGGGAACTGGAGACAGGTGAGCCGGGAATGTGCTTTGGAGCCCTCTGGTGGTAGGTGAAGTGTCCAGAGAGGCCACAGCACTGGCATTGGAGGCGATGGCGAGTGAGATGTAACATGTCTTGGATAAAGGGCAGGTGCTATACGAATGAAATGCACTATAACCTGTAACCTGTAACTTGTAACCGGAACTGGAGAAGTAATTGCTTGGTTTATCCCCTTATTTCCTATTACTCCGAGTCTGACCTACAACACTTTGGTCCTAAAACCCCTGACACTCTTATTTGAAAGAAATTACAATTCACTAGCAAAGTCTCTCTGAGAAACTGCTATGGGGCTGAGATACCTGGTAAACAAACGGTGTGACGTGTGAGAGTATAGGTCAAGACAAATAAACTGGAAAAAGAGGAAGTAACTGGTTTACTTACAGCCAGGTTATTATTTGAATAGTAACACGGTGTGGCTTCCAGGGGAGCACTGCAAGAGTGAGACCAAACAGCAGACAGGATTATTTTTCTTCCCCTGTCCCCAGACAGGACATGCACTCTGCCACAAGGCCACTGAGCTGTTGGTAAGTCTACCCACACACTGAAATATTATATGCGAACTATAAACAAAGGAGCTGGCTACAGAATTATTCAGAGAATCTGATGAATAAATTATGATCCATATGGTTTTCAACTATTGGCATATCTGTATACCTGGTCGTTATTCATCCCCATGTGGCCTGGCCAGTTCCAGAGAATCTGAACAATGGGCAGGAAGAGAGTTGAGCAGACTGCATAAAACTGTGAATTACATTCCAGGCTCTGACTGAGGGAGGACTGGAGGGGGTAAAACAAAACAGGGAATTTTAATCGGGACAGCGAGAGGGAGAAACAGAGAGAGAGCAAAGGACTTTAATTGGGTTTGGCAGTGGAAGCATCTAAAGGAGGAAAATAACTATACTGTATGTCCTAGTCCTCGTTCAGCAAAAGTTGGACTGCAAACCAACTGTTAATTTCCTCTTGATGTGTGGTGTGCATGTGGATTGTGGATGGCAGCATGGGGATTGTCTCTCTCATTATTTTTCGCAGCTTTAAAATGTATTCTATCGCTGTGTAACATTTTGTTCCTGCTGAATTCTATCTTGGGCCAAAAGCCCACTTCCACACAGATGCTTTCAGGGGTCCATGGATGGTATACCTTTCCCTCTGTGATTCGTTATCAGATGTATCAATTTCTTCTGTATAGATAACAGAAGGAGAAAGTGACAGATATGTAGACAGAGGATAAAGTCTTCTCACAGACTGCAGTGGTTAAAACCGCTGACTGTTGAAAAAAAGAATCCTGATCCTCAGCTTCAGCCCTGGAGACTTGACTACTGTGGTTTTCTGCGCTAGGTTTTAATTGGTTCTCAGATCTAGCTCTGGCGTTTCCTATGAACTGCCGTTATTTTTTTGTTTTTATGACAGATAGTGAACAACATCATGTGTGTGTTTTAGTGTTTTTTATAGTTCATATATTAAACCAGATTAAATAGGGACAACATATATGAATAAAACAGGAATTAACCATTAATTACTTTATTTTGGGTGAATTGTATTTGCTGTTCTGTGCTGAACTTGGTGTTCAATTGTATCTGTGACTATGTGCATGCATACATCTACATCAGAATCTACTGTATCAGCGCATCACAAAGGCAGCGCAGGTGTACCGCGGCCGTGTGACATGTCCATGAAAAATAGCACAAATCGTCAGGCCACTTAATTGCCTTCTACCACATCTGCTGCATTGTCTGAAGGAAGCCAAACCAAAATATGTTTAGCTCTTATATGTACCGTCTTGTACACAAGATGTAACAATGAAGTACAACCTCGACCTTGAAGCTTGAATTAAGGAGACTGGGCATTACTTGACCACTGCTCCTTTTGGCACAATGAGATCATGCCGTCATTTTCCTTATACTGGAATATAAACAAAGGTCAAAGGATGGTAAGGGAAAGGTAGTAAAGCGAGAGGTGTTGTGCTGGACTACCCAGTTGAAGGGTAACAGGTACGGTTGCCACACACACACACACACACACACACACACACACACACACACACACACACACACGCACACGCACGTGTGCACACACACACACACACACACACACACACGCACACACACACGCACACGCACACACACACACACACACACACACACACACACACACACACACACACACGCGCACACGCACACGCACACACGCACATGCACGCACACACACACACACACACACACACACACACACACACACACACACACAGCGTTGAGATAGTGTCTCTGATGTTATTGCCAGGAGATTATTTTTTTATAAAATATATAATATATGTTATCCTATCTTCCTATTGCTGTTTACTTTCTGGCTACTGAAACAGACAGATTTCCCCCTGGGGATTATTATCTTAACAACATACAGTACACTTCCACAGAGATACATGTAGTATATATGTAGTCACAGCATGCACCCATACAGTATATTTGATTTGGTGAAATTGAAAAACAAGCTGTATGTAAGTTTTTATTTTATTTTTATATATATCCTTTTGATTATGGTGGGCCAGGGTTACTGTGACATGTTAATTTCATGATCAATAAAGATATCGATCAATTGATCCAATCAATCCAAATCATTGTCAAAAGACTATATTATTGATATAACATTAATATTATATTGTTAAATAATGTAAAAACGAAATGTCAGGGTGTTTTTTTTCCTTTAAAACCTTGAAATGGGTTTTCACTGTGATACCAATGAATAGATGGTGAAGAGCAACGGGTATAAAATTGCAACTCTGGTGATTTCTGCATTGAAGGATCGAGACAGGTTTTTTGAGATCTTTTTTTGAGCCGCTTAATCCACTTAATACGATAAGTATTATCTCCAAGGGGAAAACACGGGTGGAACTGGTACGGTCACTGAGCATGGTTAAATGCATTCTCCGTGTCTAGAGAAAGCACCAGACCGGTCTCCTATAACATGAACACACAGTTCATTAATAATATTAACTCGTGCCATTATCAGAGGAGTTCTTACAATTGGTAAATCCCCTTTGATCCACTTTAATAGTAAGGATGATGGCATGCCAGGGGTGAAGCAGAAAATAGCAGCCAGGAGAATGACTAAGCCAGGACACTGCCAAAGACACCAACAGTTATGTCAGCCAGCAAGTTCGTGCTGTGGGAAGCAACACATGGACACCGGTCACGAGGACGTCTGACATTAACAGATGTGGATGTACTCAAGAAAGATGTAGGAGCGCAAAGCACCAACAAACTGGCCAGATGTCTGGAAAATGGGTGACTGGAAGCGATGATGGAGGGTTCATCTGAGGGTGATCAGAGGGAGAGAGACAAAGAGAGAGAGAGGGAGAAATTTTATCAAATTCAATTGGACTGTAAGAGGCACACATGGTCATGCTTGTTCCTGTAATGAGTGATGTTGACCTCTGAGAATGGAAAGGGATTTGTCAATTAGCATAGTGAAATAGGGGTCGAGGTGTAAATATTAAAACTATTAAAAACACAAAAGCCATCAGGATGCAGGGATTTTTTTAGATTTACATTTTAAGGCAATTAAGAATCACCTCTTTTGTAAAAGGGGCATTTAAAATAATGTCTTCTGTACATGTGAAACCACAGGGAGGTGAATATTGGAGAAAAGAGTTCAATATAGGTTATGGAATGTTGCAATAATAGCTTATAGTTCTTCAGCATCCTCAACTGAAACAATGGTCTGTGAGTCTGCTCTCTTCTTGGCCTGATGAGTGAATTTATACATAAGTAAACGTATTTCCCTAGAAAACCCCTTAAATGTGATGTTTCCCACAAAATAGCCAGTTTAAAGGCACAACTAGCATTCACTTTGCAGAAAGTATTACACTTAGAAATAAAATGAGAAGGCCTGGGCCGTGGCTCAGCAGTCCGGGCGCCTTGGCTGGTGGTCCAGTCTGGCGGTGTGCCGCGGGTTCGACTCCTGATCCCAACGGCCTTTACCTCGATAGAAAAAAGAAAAAGAAAAAAAAAAGAGAAGTGGGAATATGTGTGCTATATGCAGTTTCACCGCAATCTGTGTTAATGATTTGTAGCATTTTGTAAGCAAAAAAACGGGCCTCTCCTGAAAACTTTGGAAGCCAATCTTAGCCTATCAGGATGGAATATGAGAAATCAAACAGACCTGTCTTGATCAAATCGAGATCATGTGTACCGATTTGCATGAGATTTGGATTAAATCTGAAGGAGTAATATCAAAAAATGGGTTTTACCGTATATCAGCCTCCTGGTGGCACTATAAAGAGCAGATGTGAAAAATGCAAGTTAAAGGTTTTTCCTCTGCCTCTAGGGAGTCTGCAAACAAAGTTGTACTCAGATCGGTGCAGTTATAGGTAAAAACACGAATGGACCAGTCACCAGTCATAGCGCCACTATGAGGCTTTCCTCTGCCTAGTGGGAATGTGCATGCAAAATTCAAAGTGCACTTTGAGGGGATGATTTGAGGCTTTTTGTTCAAAACGGACCAATCCTGCTACCTTAGCCAATGGAGATGGAATATGGGGAAGCGGACAGGTCAGTGTTGATCACATGCCTATATAATGAGTGTATACTGTGATGTATGGATAAAATGTGTACAGTAATGTAAAGAAATGTGTATGGAAAAAGCCTCATGGTGGCGCTACAAACAGGCCATTGTGGAAAGATTGGTTCGTCTTTGGCATCCAGGGAGTGTGTGTGCACAGTTTGGCAATGACCGGGCCAACGGTGCCGGAGATTAGCTGTAAACAGACGGACGGACACACGAATGGATACACGGTGTGAAACATACTCTCCCTATGCCTTCGTCCTGGTGGAGACAAAAACTCCAAGATTTGGAAAATCGATTTATACCATAAAATATAAAATAGATTAATGATGTCACTTTACATGGGGGAGGGAGAGTTGTACTATGATACTACTCGTGACATCATGTGACATCATCAGGGATGTGGAGACCCTGATGTCATAGTAAATGCGACCATGAGGCGGATGCGTACACGCATCAAGCTCAACACGGACCACCAGCTCAAAGCTTTCTGCGTTTCTAGTTCCTGGTTTGCTGACTATTTTACTGTACATTAGGATAGACCATTTTAAATTATAGTAATGGAAACTAGTAGTGTGAGCATGCTATACTACAGATGCTTTACTCCCTATAGGCCTATAGGTCCCAGAAGCTCCTGTTGTTGACTGATAAGGACAACTGAACTGAAGATAGCTAGCTGCCCTCAGTTGATCCTTTGGTGTCTGTCTAAACACACACACACACACACACACACACACACACACACACACACACACACACACACACACACACACACACACACACACACACACACACACTCACGCACACGCACACGCACACGCACACGCACACGCACACACACGCGCACACGCACACACACGCACATGCACAAGCACACGCACATGCACAAGCACACATGCGCACACATGAACGCACTGAGATTTCTCTCTCTGATGTTATAGTTTTGGGGTATTATTTTCATTTATACTTTCTGGCTACTGAAAGATCCAGATTCCCCTTTGGGGATTATTGAAGTCTTATCTTAACACTATATACTCCCACGGAGATACAGGGTAATGTGGTCACAGCTGTGTGTGTGTGTGTGTGTGTGTGTGTGTGTGTGTGTGTGTGTGTGTGTGTGTGTGTGCGTGGGTGGTACATTTCTGCTTTGATCAAAAATAAGTCATTTTCAACTTGGATTTCATATTTTTATTTGGAAATCAGTTATTTGAGGCGAGATACACACAGTCATAGAATAAAGTATAAACTATAGGTTTGACAAGAACAGCCATTTGGGACCATGCAGTTCAGTCAGATGCAGCTCTGTCAGAATCTAACATTGCTTGACTGCAGTGACATACACAGCTTCAGTCCTTTGAAAGCATCCTCCTGTGACCTTGAGTTGTTTTTATGCGTGAGTAAATGTGGGTGTGTGGCTGTGTGCATGCACGACAAGTGTGTGCTCCTGTGAGTGCACATGTTTGTGTGTGTTCATTTGGGTTAGCCAAGTAGCAGGTTGCCACAGCCCCCTGTAGCCTGGCCTACCAGGGTCTGGCTACTTACTGTCTTTGCCTTCACAAGCCCTACACCTACAGGTTGGGTAATTGGGGAGTCAATCAGTGCATTGGGAGCACCTGGCCCAGGGTGCTCTATAAATGGCAGGGTGTTGGCCAGCCTCACTCTCTCTCCTTTTATGAGAGAAGCGCAGGCTGCAGCATGTGTTTGCAGTTGCATCAGTCAACACCCCACACTACACTCACCACACACTTACACTACTGATCTACTGATTAACACACCCCACTAGCACTGAGATTTTCCTCCTCTGTGGGCATTTTAAAAAATAGCCTCAAAACATTTATTTTTAAACAAGCATTTGTGGATGGTTCAACCTGAACTTAATTAACCTACCTTTTGTTTTATGATGTACGTATGATGATCATATTGTTGTCCTGTTGAGCTGAATTGTACAGCACATCTCTGCATTGTCTGCATTGTTTTGCTTGTTTACCTTGTTCTGTATTTCTATTGTATATAAAGCACTTTGTGAGTCCTCTCTGTGAAAGGTACTAGATAACTAAAATGTACTTACTTACTTACACTTAGTATATTAGTATTGTTTGAATCATATGTTTGTTTATATTGTAAATAAATATTGTTTGGTGCACTTTTAAACTTCTTCCTCCTTTTGTTATGGCTTAAGAGCCGGGTCATAACATTGACATTTAAAATGTATGTGTGACTGCGGGTGAGGCTGGCCAGGCGTCAGTTTAAGAAGTTCAGTTGCTCTTTCATTTTACCACAAACTGTGAAAGGACCACGGGGGGATCAGGGTCTGCTCTAGGTATATTTGGAGACAGCAGGGGTAGATTATTTGGCGCAGCCCACAGAGAGATATAGAAAGAAAGATAGAAAGAGAGATAGACAGAGAGTGAAAGAGAGATTGAAACAGAGCATGCATGCTACAGAGAGAGAGAGAGAGAGAGCAGCCTATTTGGCTTATATGAGATGCAAATCCATGCACCATCAGAGAGGGAAATGCCAGAAAAGCTTTCCTCACACACGCACGCACACACACACACACACACACACACACACACACACACACGCCTAATGCACCTCATCTTCAGACTCTTGAGACACATTTGCACGGACACAGTGCAGAGTCAAAACAGATCTTAATAGTCACACAGCGTAATGACGAGTAGCACCTGGTGGGTCAAGATAGATGACTGACTCGATGGCTGGACCTCACGCAGCTCCATCATGAGCCTTTGCAACCAAAGGACTGCATTCTATTCACAGTGAAACCATATCATTCTTTGAGAGCAAATTTCCAAGCCCTTCAAGTTGTGCTGTTTCATGTGCACTGGTTTTGTATGACCATATTTTGTGACCCACACCAATACATTAGTTGATGCATTGATTATATGGATGTTGCGCAAAACTAAAAAAACTAGCTTTTGAGATCACATTTCTGGTAAACATTGAATTATCTCTCAATATCTGGGAAAATTTGGTGCTCATGCAGAACTCAAAATGTATTTTCCGTACACTACACATCCAAGTGATTGGAGAGTCACTCTGGGTCATACACATTGATTATTTTATTCTGCTAAAAATAAGTCGAGAATTGTTCAAAAGTTTCTCTTTTGACAGCATCTTTTGATGTGTCAAAACAATGTTCTGTTATAAACTGGGAAGCCATCTCCTCAGCACCATAACACTTTCACTTTGCACACTAATTTACCAATGTCTTTACTGAACAAATCCCATTATTTCTTCTCACCTTGTGATAGATACTGGCACAACAATGTCCCTGAGCTGGAAAGCAATAGTCATACTGTGTAACTTTTACAAAACACATCAATGTGTTTTTGTCAACTAGTAACTTTGTAGTCATGAGTGTCTGCCCACAACACTTACACGCAAAATGAGCAGGAATATATATACTGGAAATGTATTTATTTATTCATATTAAAGCTTATACTCTAACTAAAGCTAACAGCCCCAGACAGGCTTGTGTCTGTGGACATTGAAGTTGAATTGGCTGAAACACAGAACCTATAGCTACACTGTCTGTGGATAGTTGGCCCAGAGCAGAGATTTGCCTCACTCTTGGCGTTCAAGTACGCAGTACTGCAGTGCAAACATGAGTGCACTTGAAGAAGAACTGACAAAATGTAATGAAGGGACTGCCAAATTCTGTGAAAAATAAAATGAAAGGGTAATTATTAAATGTAGTACCGGTATATCATTAAAAAAAAATCCCCCACAGAATCAAAGGATTTATAGTCACGATTCACCAGGATCCCGGATGGCTTGATTCTAGGCTTAGAATAAATGATATTTTTGTAAAAACAAAAATTAATTGGAGAGTTTTCAGTGGATCCAGAAAACCACACCCACTGCTATGCAGGTTCCCAAACTGTGGTGCGTGCTGTGCACCCCTCTTGGGCCCTCTAGGGGGTGCGTGACATGAAAAGGTTAATGGCGGTTTTACGGTGTTATTTAGCACAAATGGCAAAATCTGTTAAACCACTGTAAGGAGATGTATAGAGTAGCTGCGGGAGTATACAGCAGCTGCATGTCAATCAGTGCAGTGACATTCTGTGATTATTTGCTATAATCATATTAAAAAATGTAGAATTTTTGGCCAAATACAACTTCTAGGAGCTCCACTAGTTGAATCGAGCACATGTAGCTCCGCTAGTTAAAAAAATCCACAGCACACGTACCACTGTATAACACTGATGGAGGACAATGCACACACCTAAACTACTGTAATGTTTAGAACCCTGAGCCGGAGTCCAACCCCGATCTCCAACTCAGTAGACCAGGCAACTAAGCAACAAGCCACGCCAAGAGAGCTAGCTCCCTTGGAGGAGCAGCAAGTTACGGCTGAGTCTTTTACAGGGTCGTTACGACGTTGCTTCCATTTAACTAACTTTGCCGGCTGGCTTGGAACTAAGACGTGGAGTAAATGGACATAAGTGCATGTTTATATATTATCATTGGTGCCTCAGTACATTTAAATCAGTACTCATGCAGTACTCTTAAATATAATCTATTATCATGATGTTGTGGCGCCTGAAATGTATCTGAAATGTTACAATGTATTGGAATTGGTTTAGTAAAACCAGATAATTGTGTGTGTCAACTCATGGGCTGTGGTCAGCCGTATGTTGTGTTAAAGGGGTTATACCAATTACAGAACTGAGGCTGCAGGGGCAGTGAGTCTGAGTCAGATAGTTGGCCTATTGGGAAACAAGACGTAAACACCCAGGGAGAGCTGCCAGGGGTCCCTTTATGGAAGGATTTATATTGCCTATATACATGTTCTTAAGTTCTGGGTTTGTGGCAGTTCACCCTGCCAGTGATGATATATTGTACGACCTGTATTACATTCTGATTATTTATTTCTAATTTAACAGGAAGGTCGGGACACAAATGGGTTAAAGTTTGAATTATTATTTATTGTGTATGTTGCAGAGAATTATATTATTTTGGGCTGTGTATGTATATGGGTTGATGCTTGATTGCTAATTGCTTGTTGTCTCCATGGTAGGGAGCAACCATCTGCTGTGGGGTGTGGGGAACATACCAACAGTATGAGGGTTTGTTTAGAGCACCCTGCTTTCTCATTGTTTAGATGATATGGTTAATTGATTGAATGATAAGTGATGTATAATAATAATGTGATGAATAATATGTGTTGTCCCTGGATATTATGAAGTAGGCTACTGGTGTAATTGTGGAATCAATTCAGGGTGGTGTGTTCCAGTGGGAGGGGCTTAGCCTTTATATGTAGGGAGGCCTCCCACTGCCTGGCAGTCAAGGTAGGACTGTGGAGGTGGAAGGAGCTAGGGCCACCTATCCAGTACAGCTGTATACCTTTGTTTTGGTCTGTTTGCATAGAGACGATCATCATCTCTGCATCAAGGACTTTCTGGAGGTTATTTTCTACATATTTCCCTGGTTTTCATACTACCCACACTAGGCAAGTGTGACAGGGTTGTTGTCCTAAAAGGTATTTTTGGACTGTCACTTTTTGGAGCCTTGGCCGTTCGGGCAACTTTACAGAATTAATTAATGAGTGAATTTGATGATAAAAAGAAGAGCACAACAGCACTTCCACAGCATACATAAAAAACCCCACAATAAAGCCTTAGGGCTTATTTCCATTGTGGTCCTTGTTGAATGATTTTGAACCCAAACTTGGAGTAGAACTTGTTCAACTATTCCACTGAAAACAGTGACAACTCTCATGAGCAGTGAAACAAACCCCACCGCATCAAGCCTCCCTCTGAAGGAATTGACTCAAATCCAAGGCACCTGGAGATGAGGGCAGTGTAACCGTCAAAGAAACCGGATTTGAAATCCCTGCCTTCCCCGGATGAATCCTCTACAGGCATCTCACCACAGAAATTCTGGAGAATGAACCGCAGGTATTGTTGGTGTGTGTGTGTGTGTGTGTGTGTGTGTGTGTGTGTGTGTGTGTGTGTGTGTGTGTGTGTGTGTGTGTGTGTGTGTGTGTGTGTGTGTGTGTGTGTGTGTGTGTGTGTGCACGTGCGCGGGGGGCCGTGCACATATGGTATAAGTAATCAAATAATGTGTGGTGTGTGTAAGGAGCTGCTGTCTGTAGGTTCTGCCTTAAGTGTATGTGTGTAATTGTGTATGCACAGCTGCCTCTGAGTGTGGCATACAGGCTGCAAAAGTTGTCCCAGTGCTGTGTACCACTTGTCGTAGGCTCGTAGCAGCTGAAACAGTCCATTGTTGGGGTGGCTGGGGTCTTTGCTAATCCTTCAGGCTTCACTGACTTCACTTTAAGACATCTGTGCCAAACAGTGCTCAAGTATACATAAAATAAATAAATAAGTGAATTTAAAAAGCAGAACACATTTCACTCCTCCAGTAGCAAATAGATAGAAAGGCATTAAAAGGCAGAGATCTCATACAAGGCGCAAATAATCATCCAGCTGTTTCTCCTGATTAAATGCTCAGCTCATAGAAAATAGAAATTCCACTACCTTGTCGTAAAAATTAATAAAAACGTAAAAGCTTCGCTACTCGCCCGGCAGGGCGTTAGAGAGGGCTAGGGAGGGTGCTGGGGGGGGTCTGCGGGGAGGTTAATGTATTATTAATCCGCCCCTGATGCAGAAAGGAATATCTAATACGCCACATAATGATTAATTAAAGCCTGATGGCTGTTTTTATTTTTCTGCTTTTACATGTTTTGGTTCAAGATTTGTTTGTTTTCAACTAGGATTGACTTTTTCACAGAATCTAAATGCAGTGGCCGGATGTTGAATTTCCTCATATGGCCATTGGCCACAAAGGCTTAAATAAGATGGATGACATTTAGCCCTCGAATGTCTGTTATCTTATGTATTCCAGCCATAAAACGGTCCCCCCGGCAGAGTAACACGCAGGGTATAAATCTGCTCCGTGCTGTGTGCCTACTCATCCAATCATTAATCATTCCTAAGATTTGGAGTCAGATATTGTCCTCTAGTTTCATATCCATTTGAAAGTTCTAACTTCTGGCAGAAGACGTGTTTAGTCAAGTATCTCCACTTTAGCATGAGCTGAGCTGCATAGTCCTACGGACGACATTCTGTCTGGGGGGGGGGGCTGAATTACCTCTGGTAAGGTTGTCAGATCGAGGTTTCTTAAAGTAATGGGGGACCCAGTAGGTTTGACATACAGTACAAGCTTTATAGTCCGATAAAGCAGCGTTGAGACAGTTCTTAAATGGTTGTGCCCTACAGACAGGGCAAATGTGTATCGCGGTTCCGTCAAGCCACTCCATTCACACAAGTTCCATGACAGAGTTGTTTCTTATCAGTATTTGCACTGCAGTGGACCTGGAGCAAGGTGCGAGTACGAGGGGCATCCTTTAAAAAAGAAAAAGAAAAACACAATGCACTATTATCAGTGATGGACAGTTGGACACAACAACAGGCATATCTGAAATGGCAGACCATGCAGACTGTTTTTTTCCCCCTTTCATAAACCTGGATCTTTGGAGTGAATATTCTCTAAAATATGTAAACTCTACTGTGTGGCATCGCCCAGCCAGACTGTAAACTGTGGCCACTGGCACTGTGAGAGAACTGGAGCACATGTTGAATGAGAGGAAACCTGTGCGCTCAGTCCATGCATGTGAGCTGGAGGTCGCACACCTTTTTACTTTGCTAAGCAGATCTGATGAAGGTGGTGACTGTCAAATTAGATATTGATCTCATGTGTGTGTGTGTGTGTGTGTGTGTGTGTGTGTGTGTGTGTGTGTGTGTGTGTGTGTGTGTGTGTGTGTTTGCTGTGAATAAGTTCATGTGTTGCCTATATTCTGTACATTTAGGGCTTGTTCGGACTCAAGCACTGAGACACGTGATGTTTCGAGTGCGTATAGTATATCAGAAGCAACTGAAAATATTTGTGCCCTTGGCCTTGATAATGTATTTTATAAATGTGGACTCAAATAAAGAAATCGAAGTGTGTGTGTGTGTGTGTGTGTGTGTGTGTGTGTGTGTGTGTGTGTGTGTGTGTGTGTGTGTGTGTGTGTGTGTGTGTGTGTGTGTGTGTGTGTGTGTGTGTGTGTGTGTGTGTGTGTGTGTGTGTGTGCACGTGCGTGCTTGAGTTGAGTGTGCGAAAGAGAGCACACATGTACTAGCCTGTTAGCGGTTCTCAAATTGGGGAGTCCAGGGACCCTGTTACGTACTCTAATTATTTATTCATCATATAAATAAATAATCCTGCATTATGCAAGCACTGTTGAGGTTTATTTTGTTCATTATTGATGAGTGAGTCTTTTTCCATGCTGCATCTTCACTACTTTTCTTGCTCTGTAACTGTATCTAAACTGCTGTGCTGCTTTTTGCAACTGAATTTCCACTAAACTATAAAAAAAAGTCTTCTCTTATCCTAACTTATCTTATTGCAGGGTTTCTAGGGGGGGTTATATGGGGGTCCTTGAAATTAAAGGAAAGTTTCAGAATCACTGGCCTACAGTACATGAAGCTGCAGTCGCATGCAGGCGTGCCGTGCGTGCACATGTTTATGCAGGTGCATGGTTGTTGTGTCTTAGTTTCTACTCCTTGGGAAACTCTCAGCGCATCAATGCTCATTGCCATATATCGACGGATCGTGGCGATGAAGTCATCCACTTATCTGTCTAACAATAGTTCAGTTCAATAGGACGGGATAATGCCTTATTGAATGTTTGGATAATGTCCTCATGAAATTCCACACCTTTAATTGTCTCGACTCGTGACTGTGTAGGTACTTGTATCACTATACTTGTGAGGGCCTTAATGTCCTCACAAGTATAGTGAAATTGACTGTAGGCATCATGGTCCCCACAAGAGAAATGGTAGTTTTATGGTTAGGAAAAGATTCAAGTTTGGGGTTATGGTTAGTATTAGACATTTAGAGGTGGAATCTTTTTCTATTTATTTGCACTACAAGCTCACAAGTCACTGTGTGTGTGTGTGTGTGTGTGTGTGTGTGTGTGTGTGTGTGTGGTTGTGTGTGTGGCTGTGTGTGTGGCATGGCTGCATGCATGCATGCATGCATGGCTGTGTGCGCGTCTACGGACGCGGGGGCTGTTTATCTTTGTATTTTCAAAGCTTATTTTCTGCTTCATGAAATAGAACATTGTAGACTGTAGAGAGACTGAAAAACACAAGGTGATGAACACGCAGGAGTTTGAAGTGATTATTTGTTTCCCAATGGCAGCTAACGTTACAGAGACATTATTTCTAATGGTCTAATTACCATAACATTTCGCCTGTTAATTTATGTTGTGTTTTTAATGTGCTTTTAACCGTTTAACCCTATATACTAGGGCTGCCAACATTGGACTGTGAGCATGCAGGAGATTATTTTGGGGGGTGGGAGGAGCAGCAAGCAGGGGGTCTGGGGATGTGGCCCATAAACCTTTTAACAGAGTAAAGTAGATTTACTCTTTTCCTGTGTTCCGGTGAATTTTGGGAGTTTGATACTTTCATCAGGCTCGCGTTCACCCCAGAATAAGCAAGGATGCTAGGATTTAAGGGGTTAAATATGCTTTCTATGTTATTTAAATTGCAGGCTGCTATTTGTTTGTCCATAAATGCTAGATGTCTACCTGCTATAGTTACTTTGTAGAACCTTATTGTTTCCTTATCAATCTACTTGACCGCTTATTACCCTGTTGTTTGTTGACTGTACATGATTAGTACTCTGAGGAGCATCAGTGGCTATACATTTTCAGAAAACAATCTCCTGATCACCTCTGTGGTTTGGGGGGAGTTTTATTTAAATTCGTTAATTGGATCTACATTTACATAAATATACCTCGGAACTTGTCCTCTACATTTCACCCTTCCTGGTTACTAGGAGCAGTGGGCAGACATTCTCTGGTGCACAGGGACCAGCTCCAGCCGTAAAGACCAATGCCTTTGTTCAAGGGCAGTGGCAGGGTGTAGTAACATGCATGACATATTGTCTTTGGTGAAACCGATGGACATACTGTAGGCAGGGACACATGCAAACTCTGAGCCATTGTTGTACCATATCTTTGCTGGTCAATAGTCATGTCTTCTACATCCTGACAGTTTTCTGAAAAAGCTATGTTTCTATGTCAGTGGTTCTTCGATTTTTCCAAAATAGCAGACCTACAAGCTCGTAGATGAGCTTGTAGATCTGCTATTTTTCAATAGCTAAAGCATAACATAATGCTAACACGAAAAGGGGTTCCTTCCCAAAATGGGTTGACAACTTAAACCCTATCGTTATATACTTTGTTGACCGCTGTACCCCAGGGCTCTATCCTTGGTCCACTCCTTTATTCCCTCTATGCAAAATCACATTTTATTTCTGCATGCTGTATTTCTAATGCAGACATTGTACTGTGTATTTTAGTGTTATGGGCCCATTGTTTTGTGACCTGTCACAAGTGGCATTTTGTCTGATGTAGGCCTTATACCTGCTGTTGATTGATATGAAAGGGACCTCTCCATCCTCTGTCCTCCACGGAAGCATATACTTTGTCAGAGGGGTGTCTATGATCTGAATTATGAAATGTTCATCTGCAATCTTCTGTAGTGGGACTGTTCAGGTGTAGTGAAGCGCAGTAGTGTACCACCTGCCCGGTTGCTATGGTAATTTTTAAATGTAGTGTCGATGCACAAGAGCAATATACTTTCCTGTCACATCTTGAGATGGATTTGAAAGACAAGTTGTTATTTAATTTATTTAAAAAAAAAAATATTTGGAAAAAGCAGTACATTGTAGACAGCATTTATTGCGAACGCAGTGATTGCGAACGCAGTGAGCACTTACTATGAGACCTAGCAGATCATGTCTGTCTGTCTGTGTGTGTGTCTGTGTGTCTGTCCCACATAACCATATAAGCAGCTATACGTCCAAATATGGAGTGTGTTGCATCAATCACAAACAAATCACAAATCAGCTCCATATATGGGCACAAAAGGGGCCAGGTCCACATAAAACCTAACTTTAAAAAAAATCTTAAAAAAAACCCAAATATGTACGAGCTGCGTTCGCTTCCCGCATTTGCGCGTCTTACTTGTATATATATACATAGGACACAAGTGCAATTCCCATTTCTTTTTTTTCTTCCCATCCAAGTGGCTCCATCTCCAATGTCTCTGTATAATATCCTCTCTTTTTTCAGATGGGCTACATATGACATCAAGTCCACACTTAAACAGGGGCAACAGGACAATATCGCTTCAGATTGTACATTTCAGAAGGAGAATAAGAAGAAAGAGTGGGCAGAAAAAGACAGACAAAAAAACAACAACCAAATAAAACGAAAGTATTTACATAATTGCTGAGGGGAACAAAAACAAAACAGCTTTGGACTTCGACCATGAGAGGAGGAAGGGTGTCTTAAACATTTTCTACAAAGATCATAAAGCAGGCAATTAGGACCAGTGAGATCACACGAAGTCTGCTCTCAGAGGGGAAAGACCAGTTCTAACCAATAAACAATTGTAATTATTTGTTGACTCCCCTGCTCTTTCAACAGTGTTGTTTTTCCAAGACTTTGTCTGGTATTGAGTGCTTTAAGTCTGTGTTCTCTGGCATATATGCCTCTAGTCTAGACACATGGAGAGCTGTTTTCTCCCCTTAACTCTTCCAAATAATGAAAGGGTGGTTTGCTTTGCTGTCTTTTCAGCTTTACTAGTCGAAGTTAGATACCGGTATGCTGGAGAAAAACAAACAAACAATGTGCTGCTGTTCAAACCCTGCTGTCGCTGTAAGATGTTTGCTTGTTTGCTTGTTGTAATGCATGGACTTTGTGAATCAATTTACACACCTCAACCATGACAACCACGTCACCCATATTGTCCCTATTCTGGGCATGACATAATAGGCAAACATTCTGCAAAAATAGGGGAACATTCAGAGAAAAGTAGTTGATCAATATGTTGCAACGTGTGTTAGATTGGCAATTTTTGGCGAAGACATTTGGTTTATAGTTAATTGACCCTGGTCAATGAAGTATATTGTAGTAAGTCATTTGATCATTTCATGCCTTTTTATTGGCTCTGTTGCATGACATACACTTTAGAGACTATTGGATCTTCTTGCTTAGAACACTAAACCTGGGTGATTTTCGCCCGGACAATTATATTTTTGTAAATTTCATAATGTTTCTGATGTCTGCGGTGGGTGGGTCTTTCGGTACCTTCATGATGCTTAGTGACATCATAGAAGGGTTTGTTTCCCTGCCCACATCCCTGTTTTTTTCTACAGGCAGGTGTTTCTCTTTCTTTTTTTTCTCCAGGTATACTAGAGTAGGAAGTATGTGGTGCCAAACTGAACACATCTATAGTTCTCAGGAGAACTGCACCTGCTCACTGTTTACTTTGTCTGCACTGTACATAAACAATTCAAATGCTACAAACAAACACAGGACTGACTTACTTTTCGGCTGTCAAAAACACTATCCTGACTGGAAGCTGGAAGTCTCTTCTTTGCGTAGGAACAATTTTCTTCAACCTTTGGTTGCTTTGGATGCTGGCATTCAAAGTAACCAAAGGTATGGCTCCCCCATATCTTGCAAGCATGATTGAACCCTACAAACCCTCTCGCGCACTCAAATCAGCCAACGCAGGAAAACTGGAAGTACCCTCACTAAAAACGCCAGGACAACGCTCCACACGTCCCAAACTCTTCTCCCTTCTGTCTCCAAAACTGTGGAATGCACTTCCCGTTGCAATCAGAACTGCAGCATCACTCCCAATCTTCCGCCGTAGTCTGAAAACCCACCTTTTTCAGACTCCATCATGGCCCATAGCACTCACCCTACCCCCTTAGACTTAGATAGCATTTGAAACAGACTTATAGCATGTCATGTAGACAGCACAATAATTGCATTGTATGTAGTCGTAGAACTTCATAGTACATATGTATAGCATAGTATAGTACAGTATGTATAGTGTCATTACATAGATGTTCTAGTTACGTTCTTAGCTTACGTGTGATGTATTCCCATGCCTTTTTGTTCTTGCTTAATGTAAATCGCTCTGGATTAAGAGCGTCTGCTAAATGCCTAAATTGTAAATTGTACCTTTGTTTAAGTCAGTGGGTGCTCGGCTTTCAAAATAACTAAATGAATAAACCAACTAAGTGGAAAAAGCGGCAAAAAAAGATGTAAGACTGGCTCAGAATCGCAATTTCTCATGTTTATTTGAGAACGCTGACGTGTTTTGGTAAACGGCCTTCTTCAGAGCAGACTAAAAAGATCTTTCACGTCTGCTCAGTCAGGAAAATATAATATGGGTCGAGAGTCGACTGGGGAGTCTGACGGCGGGGAGAATTACTGGTGCCCACTGCCTGCATGGGACTGATGTTGCTCGTGTTGGAGCCGAGCCGTGCGAGCCTGTCTGTGTTCACTGCGCAGTGGGCAGCAGCAGCGACACACACAGTGCAGCCTACTGATCATGTGCCATGCATGCGTACTATTAAGACTTGATTATTTTATTGTTTGTTTGGTGTTTTAACTTATTTGTAGCCCTAAAATTGATGAGGGGAAGGGGAGATTGTAATCAAGCCTGCAACCCCCGTTACTACATGGCCCGTTACTGTAATCCAGATTACACTTTTTTTTTAAACAATATATTTATTGCATTTTTATTTTTATTTTTGGACAGACAATACAACAAAACAATACAATACAATTACTTAAAATGAAAAACAAACAAAAAACAAAACACTAACATACAGTACATACATATATAAGTACAGTATAATAAAATAATGGCACTTGAATGGTAACAACAACAGAGTCAAACAACAAACAAGACCAAACGGCTGCAGAGAATACAATTACACAATTTCAGTTTCCACCATTAAATAAGATAAATCATTAACTGTAATATATTGGATAAACCTTCCCCATATCTTATCAAACATCTTCTGTTTATTCTTCAAAGTATACGTGATTCTTTCCAGAGGAAGACACAATGATAACTCCCTAAACCACTGAGCAATACTGGGTTTGCCTATCTTTTTCCACGATAAGGCTATAGCCCTTTTGGCTTGTAGTAAACATAAATCCAGAAATCTTTGTTCGCTACTCTGAATCTTATGGCCAGGTGGGCAAAGACCTAATAGAAACAGTTTTGGGTCAAGCTCAATATCTATCGACAATATCTTCTGAATCTCCCTCCTCACTTCTTCCCAGAATTCTTTCACTCTTGGACATGCCCAGAGACAATGGAAAAGTGTACCTTTGTCTTTACCACATCTGATACAAGTATCTGGAATATCTGCACTAAATTTATTTAATTTCTCTGGAGTGATATAGACCCTCATCAGCCAATTATATTGCAACAGTTTTAACCGAGTGTTACCCGTCTGGGATTGAGCATCCATACAGGCTGAGCTCCATTCTTCCAATGTCAATCAGATTACACATTTTAAAATGTACGTTGCAGTTACCGTTTTTATCCGACCCTCAGAGCACCGCGGCCATCTGGTGTACGGCTCGTGTTGAAACTGCCGCACACCATCCGGTCTGTGAGGCCACCTCTTTATGAAACATCCGGTCCGTGAGGAGGCCACCTCTTTATGAAACAGGACCTTTATGACCCCAGAGCAAGGGAGCATGCAGTCAGAGATCATTACCAACCCCACCCACCACGGTCACCATGTACTGCACGTACTTCTGACAAGACATCCAGTGACCCCACCACCATTACTCCTACTAGAACAGCACCCTGCACGTACCCCCCAACACCTGGGGGGGGCTGTTTATTGTCTGTGGCTCACTGGGTCTTGGCCGTTCCAAATGAAATGAGCACGTGCACCTACAATTGTTTAAAAGTCTTAAATTCTATGAAAATACTAATTTCACAGACACAATTTAGCCATGAGCGAGTTACTGTACTCATCATCTCATCATACATTCAAACAGAGCATACACTCAGCCCAGAGCAGTGTTCTTTAGTCCTGTGTCACTCTCACACACTCAAACGCACGCACGCACGCACCCAAGCACGTGCGCACGCACACGCACACACAGAGCTAAATTTTGTATGACTCCAAGCTGTCTTGTCCTGACATGACGACTAGGCCCTGACTAGGACAGGAGGTCAGACTGGGAGTTGACATGACCCCCCCCAAGTTGTTCCAAACGCTGCACAGACTACAGATGCACAGACTACAGATTAAATATGCACTACAGGAGCAAATCTCACTATAGGGAGCTATATCAACTGTTACAAATAAAAGAATGTCTGTCATCTTACTAATCTTTTGTCAGAAACAGTAATGAGTGATCAAAATCATAAAACAATTGCATCTCTGCTTGAGTTGGATAAATCAGCATAAATCTCTCTCTTGCCCTCCCAAGTTCCCTCATGGCGACACTGCTTGTGTTTGTAGTACCTTCACTCTATCTTTCTTTGTGTGTGTGCAGTCCTATTGCTGCCTGTACTAGGCCAAATGCAAGTGAAATGCTCCAAGTCCCTCCAGTCCCGCTCATCTCTGTCTGCTACCAGTACACACACAGCACATTATACATCCAATTATAGAGAAGATACACTAATCGGTGCCCGATTGCCTGCCAACGGCTTGGTGTGTAGAGGCTGGCTTGTGACGCGCACACACACACACACACACACACGCACGCACGCACGCACACACACACACACACACACACACACACACACACACACACTGCGTGCGCGTGTGTGTTTACATTCACAAATGTCTATTACAAATATAACAGTCATTTGTTATGGCCTACTTCCTCCTTGGTCATGTGACCAGCTGGCAGAGCCGGTGATTAAATTGGAGGACCACAGGTCCCATGATGCCGAGGGGCAGTACACGTCCCACAATGCCGAGGGGCTCCTCTCGGTCTTCCCGGGCCCCTGAGAATCCTTCTGTCAGTAATTAGCGAGCACCACCCCTAGTTGTGTGTGTGTGTGTGTGTGTGTGTGTGTGTGTGTGTGTGTGTGTGTACGCGTGCGTGCGTGCACATGCAAACACAACTGAGACAGTCTATATATTATAGTCAGCGGGAAGATGTTCTGTGCTTTGAGGTGGCATCTTATTTAACTACATTAAATTAGATTCCCCATTACTGATCGCTCCATTTTCTTTTGCCTTGTGGTTATGCATTACACAGCCCACAGTTTAGGTGATGCTATATCTACATAGAACAACATACAAAATGTATTGTGTTGCTCAAGGGCACCTTTAGGACAGTTGATATCGATGGCCTCCCTAGGTGTGAAAGGAAAGGAGAAAAGCAGTGATGGCTGCAGAGCTCATTTAGGGCCCGGGGTTTAACATTTCTTGTTCTCATGTCATGGTCAAGATAAATTACGAATGTCTCTTTTCAACTACAAGAACTAAGTGAACTGTGCCACGCTGTGAAACGTATTTCATGGGTCAAGTAGTTTAGGAGATTGGTTTCCATATAGGCTACGCTATGGCTCGGTTTTAGATAAGGTTCTCAGAACCTCATTTGGACCCTGCTCAGGAGGTGGTACCATGAGTTCAGGGAGCCCACGACATGTCATTTCCACCAGCTCTACAAGCTCCTAGGCTACATGCTGGGGATTGGACAAAGACAATGGAATAAGGCCTGTGTCTTTGAGGAGGATAATATCCCCCTTTTTTGTTTTGTTTTACAGCAGTGCACCCTCTAATATTTATTTTGAAAGGCACTTCATAGATATACTTTACCTTTATAGTTTACCTTACTTGCAATCCTTGCCTTAATTTCCCCCAGGTGTGCAGTGATATTCTAACACTGATTGATTGGTTAGCTGGCGTATCTTCCCTGAGGGTTATACAGGTTTTGCATATGCACACAAGCAATGGATAACAAGCAATAGGACCTAATACGAAACGAATAACGTTGAGTCACTTGTCAGTCACTGTTCCACGCGCCACAGCTTTGTCGATAATGCCAATACTGATTCTGAAGATCAACCTGCGGTGTGCGGGACGTCTCACGCACACACTGATCTCGGCTTACACGGATAATAAGAGAGTGAGGGGATCGAGGGCTCTCCACCTTCCTTGACCAAACTAATTAGCAGGCAACGGGGGAAGAAAATTAAAGTGATGGATTTAGACAGGACTCTGATTATTCCCTTTTCAAAAGACGGGTGGTTCTGTGGTGATGGGAGTGGGGCTTTTTATTTTGTTAGTCTGCAGGTAGCTGTCATGTTCACGGGGAGCACCGCTCCATATCAAGTGTGCCCTTGATACATCACACCGAGTCTGCAGATGCAGTCCTGAATCGCATTATACCTTTGACAAACACAGGGGACAACAATACACAAGCACGGGGACCACACACACACACACACACACACACACACACACACACACACACACACACACACACACACACACACACACATACATACATACATACATACTCTCCACCTTCCTCGACTAAACTAATTAGTGGCCAAGGAGAGAGGAAAATGACAGGGACAGGTTTAGACAAGGATCTGGTTATACCCAAATGTCTCTCCTCTCCCACATGATGGCTTTCATGCTTATCCAATTTGAGTCTGTAACCCTGAAAACAGAAGAGGAATGTTTGTCTTTTTTTATGCTCTCTCTCGCATGCACGCACGCATGCACACCTCTCTCTCTCTCTCTCTCTCTCTCTCTGTTGCCTCCTATTTGTCTCTTGTCTTCAAGCGCTTAATGTTTTGTTTTGTTTTCATTCTTTCTTTCAACTCTCTTCCTTTGAGTTTTTTTTTATTTGTCTGTGTTTACCTCGCACGCTCTCCCTCCCCCTCAACTCCTCTCTCTTTGATATCATTAATCCAAACAGTCTCTCATGTTATCCCCTCTATCGGCTGGTCCAAATGAAAGGAGGAGATGAATATTTAACAAATAGAAGGTGTGACACTCTGCGTACTGAGTGATGCACGTTGGCCCCTAATTGTAAGCTGTAAAGCGCTCTTCACAGGAGCCTTTGATTTCCTGCCTAAACAATCAATACAGTGTCAAGAGACACACGTGTGAATCCTCTAGTAGACGGTAGGTACACAGAAGTCACACATGACATGTGCGTGCACAATGCACAGTTACTACTGTAGCTAAAATTCATCAGGCATTCCATTTTCTTATACCATTGATCAATTATTGGTTTTTTAGAGCTTCTGTTGGCTTTTGGGAAAGCTCATAGGATCATTCAGGATCAATACCATCCAGGCAACAATGGCTCTGACCCGGTGGAAGGCGTTAACGCTCCATCCGTGCACGCATGAGCAGGTTTAGCAATAGCTAATTTAGATTCTGATGGCCAATTCATTTGCAGCTTACCCTGTCCATACATCTAAACCTAGCAGCCAAATATGTCAGAGCAGCACCACACCAGATCAATAAAATAAAACGTTTTGTTATGGCCCCAGATCAATAAAACATTTTGTTATAGTTCATATAAATAATTAAAATTCATAGTGTAATGGTCGTCTAAAAAGACTACTGGGGATTTAATAGCGGTAGCAATAAAGGACTTTGGTGTGCAATGGTTTTGTTCTCCTCGAGGGGCACATTATAACGCCAGTCTGAGGACATTACAGAGAATTCATTGGACAGAACATGGTCAGGTTGGCTGATAACTCCTTTCTGGGCCACCTGTTTCCCCCAGAGGGAGCACAAGTCTCTTCGCTGGGCTCCAATTATCCAGATACCATTTAGGCTATTCTTGTCCCTCACAGACAGACATTCCATTTAACTAGCATGTAAATGGGAAGGTTATGAGACTTTCACTGAATTGATTGATTGAAATGACATAAAATGGAATCACAGACACGAAAAGAGTTAAGCCTCCGTATGAAGTGAATTCTTTAACACTTGACAACTTGAGTTGGGAGTCAATCACTGTTCCCATGTGTTGACAATTTGAACATCTTTGCATGTAATGCTGGCGTTTGGTTTGTTACCATTCTGTCAAAATGAATACTGGTAAGGTAAAGGAAGTTGATATCCCACCATTTCACAAAGGCAAGTATTTGGCACAACCATTATCTGACTCCGAGCCCTGGAGAAGAGACAATAGGGCATGTCACCAAAATAATTTCAAAACATAACTGAAAAATAACAGAAATCCCTGCCTCTATCAGTATTGGATCATATACATAATGAAGAGAGTATTGAAAAAAAATCACTCCTGTGTGAACTGAGTGGTGCAACTCCTCTCTCCCCCTGCCTCTTTCTTTCTCTCTCTCTCTCTCTCTCTCTCTCTCTCTCTCTCGCTCTCTCTCTCTCTCTGTAATTAGCACTAGGCAACAGTGCAACACTATCTCTCTCTGTTTCTGGCACAACAGCGCCACTTTTGCCCCTACTGGTACTCATAGTCACATAGCCATACACATAGTCACATAGGTAATCACGGACATTGCTGTTCCTGGGAGTGGTTGCACCACTCAAATAAGAATGTGAACATTATTGAATATTTTTTAAACATTTAACAACACAAATCTTGTATGGTGGTCCTTGGCACAAATTATTTTCTGATGATCCACGGCGAAATACTGTACTGCATATTAATTTGGAGGTCCTTGGGATTAAAAAGTTTGAGAACCACTGCTTTACACTGATTGCGAACTGATTACGAGCACTTACTATGAGACCTAGCAGATCATGTCTGTGTGTCTGTGTGTGCGTGCGTGTGTCCCCCCTTTGTGCCCATATATAGAGCTATGTCCAAATATGGAGTGTGTTGCATCAAAAATCACTCAGCTCCATATCACTCATTCGTAATTTATTCTAATTGTTATTGCAATTTACGATCTGCATTCGCTTCCCGCGTTCGCGCGTCTTACTCGTATATTGTATAGTCTCATCATTTGCACATTGATTGATGGAGGCCATTGTTTTAATCTCTTGCCAAGCTGCCCTATAAGATCACCATTGTTATATTGCATTTTCCCTTTCCTACAGTATACTTTTTAATTGCTAAAACCTTTAATTTTGGTCTTTCTTATTTTAATTATGCACTTCTCTGGAGACCTTCTTCTCCAGACCGAGCATCACCAGAAGAGTATATTACAGTATATCTTTATCTTTTAAAAAAAAGGAAAAAAAGTGTGCTATTTCTGAACGCGCCCCATACGTTTTTGTCCATCATTGTGTCACTCAAAATCCCCATATATGGGAAAGCCCCCATATATGGTGCCCATAGTCATAGTAAATGTGACCTGCTGTCGCAATTAAGCCATATATGGAGATCCCTAATGTCATCAATATTTGCCAGCAACTCTACATCTGACCTCAAACCTCAAACCCTTAGATCTCCATATATGGATATATGTCAGAAACTGTTCTAACATTCCATATGTTGATACTTCCCCATCCATGCTTCCTCTTCGATGTCTCCCTTTTGACTGATACCTCTCCATTTCAACTCTAGACGGGGCTGCCGCAAAGTTATTAATGCAGCCACGCCCAGCAGCCGGTGAAAACTAGAGTTCTCAACCGGCCCGGAAATGAAGGCCCGGCCCTACCTGGGCCCTCATCAAACCCTGTACATTCAAGACACTGCCCCTGCTGCCACCCTTAGATCTCCATATATGGAGCTGACCTGTTCTGACATTCCATATGTTGATCTGATCTCATCAAAGCCTGTACACTAATACACCCTCCATATACTGTATGGCCAGTACAGAATTCATTCCATAATGATCTGACGTACCCCCCATGCAAAAGCACCAGCGCTCGCCCAGCAGTCTGCTGTCACCCAGGCAGATAGGTAGATCTGACTCCCCATTCCAAAGTGCCAGCACTCGCCATAGTCTGCTGTAAGGGCAAGGTCGCTTCTTGCCCTCAGGTGTCTTACTGGTATATTTATAGCTCTATATTCTGGTAGTACTCATATCGTAGCACAGTAACAGTCTCCATGTCTCTCCAGCTCTTTACTAAAAAGAAAACGCATTTTGAGGTCGGATACCAATTAGATCCACTCAGGAGAAAGAATTCACACAGGATATTTTATACACTCCTCCCAGACCCATCCCATACAAAAAAAGAAAATAACCCAAATAATTCTGGCATGGACTGTCGTAACGTAATTGAGAACTTTTTAGAAAGGTGTGCTTGTGCTAAATCCAACAATATGCCACGTGTGTGTGTGTATGGGGAGTGTAGAGTGTCAAAAATACATGAATAAATAATGATACCGGTAATAATGAATGAAGTCTGCAGTGCAAACCCATTATCAGTGGTGAGAAGAATGTTGACTAATTCAATGGTGCAAATGGAGGTCACTTTAGGAAAAGTGCTGGTCATTAATGTCAATACAGTATTTATGATACTCTTATACGTAGTTACTTAACATATACTTATGTTAAGTAACATGAATGGGAACAAGTAGGCTGTTACAGAACCTAACAATTTTATTCAAACAAGACAATAAGGACAATTAACACAAACCCAATCCATGTGCAGTTTCAAACTCCCCTTAAGCCCCGGCACTATACTAATTGCAATGAATCAATGCCACTTTGACAGACACTTAGACACAGGTGGCATCACTCTACCCTCATTTGGAGATAAACGGTGTCAAGACTATTAATGAATTTACCCTCTCAAGTTCATAATCAGCTTGACACTCCACAAGGCATAAACAAACAACACATATTTGTGAAGTTGTCAGAGACAGTCCCTTACAATGTTAGAAAACCTAACACAAAGACTCACTAGTACTAAGTGAAGACGCATCTCAAACATCACAAATTCACAAGTGTTGAGTAGATTAGGGAGAGGAGTGTGCACCTTCATTTAACCCATTTAGGCTTGACCTCAAAATTAAACAAATAATCTTCTAAATCCTAAATAGCAGACCTACAAGCTCGGTGGTGCGCTATGAGCTTGTAGATTGCTATTTTTCCAATAGCTAAATTATAACATAATGTTTAAAACACCAAAAGGGGTTCCCGCCCAAAATGGGCATATTACATCCCATGATCCCAACATGACATGGATTACATATTGGATGAGTAGAGAAGTATGCTCCATGATATATATACATTTCATATATGGAAACAAATAATTAATAAGGCTGACAATAACATAGAATAACTTTATTGAAATATGTACATATATTATTACTGTACGACAGAATGGAAAATAATAGTGTCAGCTTCTGGATCTTGTCTGCTCTCTGCTGAACATAGAGTTTGCGCAAAGGAAAGGCTTCAAATCGGTGGATGAAGAAAGCCTTTGTTGTCTCTAGTCTGTTGCACATCCCTGTCACTCATTGACAAAAGGCCTCACATTTGGGCTGTCAGGGAAGAGTCAGAACACATTGTTGCCTGAGCTGAGGTACACCCTATCTACAGTACAACATATCCATCAGCTCCAAATCTACTCCCGATAGATAGATGCCTTCCAGTAACATGTGCCGAGAGCCAATTGTACCAAACAGCAGTGTTGCGTCACAGCCATCTGGCCAAGTTTAATCTCTGGAACCCAGTTGGTCGAGGCTCAGAGAAGATGGAAACATTGAACCTGTGATGTTCCAGAAAGCACCACTGATAATGGGTTTTTGGCTGGATATTCATTAATTAGTTTTGTTTGAGACACCGCATACATTTAGCTCCTTTACTCACAGGCTTTATCTATTTGTAGTATTGGATTCGGTTCAACCGCGCCTTTCCAACAATCTGTGCCCTCATCTGTTCCTATATGTATGCATCCATAATTCATGGCAGAATTACAACAAGTAATTACAACTTATTGTAGGTATGTGTTCATACTGTAAGCTGAGGACAGCCTTATGGTCCCTCTGCCCTATCTTCCCCCAGGCTTATGTTTGTTATCTAAAGTAAATTGTTCGACAGACTGGCCTATATGAGTGTAGTGTATAGCCACTGAACAAGGGAAGCACTCATAGTTTGGTACAGGTATTTTTGTATTGAACTTGGTTGGGCATGTTATCCATTCACCCACGCACTGAATTCATAACAACATGGTAATCAAATCTTAGAATGAAGAAAGATGCTTTTGATTACATTATCATTTACATTTATATTTTGATTTGCAAAATCTAATTTGGAAACGACTTTGAAAGAAAGTTGGATGGCATCATGGTATCCAGACTACCATCATCAATTTCACAATCATCCTTCCAGATGCTGGAAGGATGATTGCTCTGTGATTGGCTAGCTAGTTCTCTCTCATAAAGTACGCTGATGACATGGCCTTGGTTGCCTGCCTGCAGGACGTTTCCAGTCCCTCTTACTCCCAGCCCATCGACCGTATTGTCACCTGGTTTGACAGCAGCTTCCTTGACCTTAATGTCACTAAGACCAAGGAGCTGTGTTCGGGAGGGGGTCAAGAGCAGAGGACTCAGGGTCCATCTTTAGACCTGTTACTATGAGTGGGGAGGAAGTGGAGTAGGTCAGTGACTTTAAATATCTGGGAACAACCATAGACAATAAACTCACCTTTCAGACCAATGCAGATAACATCTACAAAAAGGCAAGGCAGCGGCTTTATCTTCTCAGGAAACTGAGAAGTTTTAGTGCCAGTAAACACACCCTGCAGGTCTATAGGTCACTCACTGAGAGTGTTCTCACTTTTAACATACAATTTAGGCATTTAGCAGACGCTCTTGCTCCAGAGAGACTTACATTTAAGCAAAAACAAAAGCATGGCATACATCACATATATAAAAAGTAGTTATCATGAATCATGTATAAACTAAAAGAACGTAACAGTGGAGTATCTATGTCAACTATACATACTATACTATATTATATATTATACAATATAGGATAAACAGGATAAACAAGTGACATTTAAGGTGATGAAACAAAGAAACGAGCAGACGACAATGGAATTGTACCCCCTTTTTCCGCCATACTGTACATGTTTTTCCATTTTTTACTTATATTACGTATATGATAATTACCTGCTATTTTCAAATAAGTGTATATTTGTAGCCTATACATCTTTAAATGTTCTGATCGTAGAATTGATTAATTGAAAATGAAGGACCCTGATGTAAACAAGTCTTAGTGCTTTATTTATCATGGTTCCGTCCTCAAAGTAGCAGTTTTTGTATTGACTTATGCATGCTTTCCTTCTAAATGTACCCATGCAGTCTATATAATTGTAAAACAAAATGCTTTGATCAATTTCAATCCTCTTTGTTTACAATCTTGCATGGTATCCAGAACATAAACAAGCAGCACATCGTTTGTAGTGTATACACGCAGCGCATTTTAACGTGTATTAGTGTCCTGGTTTGGGAATCTCTCAGTTAGAGATAAAAACAAGCTCACCCAGGTAGTCAACCAGGCAAGTAAGATCATTGGAGACAAACAATTGCAACTTCAGGACATATACAACTGCTCCATAACCAAATAAGATTTACAATGATTCTACCCACCCTCTTCGCTCTGAATTTGACTTGTCGCCATCGGGCAGGAGGCTTAGAGCAAAATTAGCTAATAAGAAGGGTTACTTTGTTTGTGCCAACTGCTGTGGACATTTTAAATAAGAAAATGTTTAATGTATTAGTTCACCTAATCCCCACTGTTGCTGTGTTTATGTAAATGCATTTTATATATTATTTTCTAGCATCTGTGTATTTTATGTAATGTTTTATTGTTGTAACTGACTGCCGGTGTCGCGGTGTGCCAAAGACAATGTAAATTTAATGGACAATAAAGTCTTTATCTTTATCCGGCATCCAATTGTCTGGACTCGGAGGGACAGTTGCTCTGTGATTGATTATAGTTCATTGTGCAGCCAACCAGCCAACCAATTGTTTAACTCAGGGGTGTGCAACGAATTTCCCCTATGGGTGTGATTATGTTTTTAAGAATTAAAAAACTCGGGTGAAAACATCCATTCGTATCATCCACCATCCATCACACTCAGGCTTTCTGCTTTGAATGTGAATGTAGCTTTCATTTGAAAGTATCAAAAGTGACCTTGTTGCCTCTTTTGGAATTGCAACCAGCAGCTACCAACCTGGAGCTGGCACTTATAGTTACCAGTGCCAACTCTCACACTAAAACAGATTTGCGTCGTCGGTCTAATAGACTGAAATTGGATTTCACGTCTATTTCTATCTATTTCCATCTGATTCCCTGATAGCGTGTGTGCGTGCGTGCGTGCGTGTGTGTCTGCTGTAGTCACCACACTCGCTCAGCACTGGTCACTAGGACCACATGTTGTTCTTTTTATAGTCCTGTCACACATGAGATGGACACCCTGGCTTCTGATTGGCCGTCTCTGCGTCAAGGTGAGCTCGTCTCTGTCTTCCCGGATGTGGTCGCCGAACGACCCACTGAACGCAGCACGGGGTGGTCTCATAACGCATATTGCACTGTTAAACACTCATCATGCATGTATAGTGTAGAGATGGAACCGGCGTGTGTGTGTGTGGCCAATGGCCATTGTAGCTGTTGAGAAATGTCCTGTTAACGTGTGGGTTCTGGTGCCACAGTGGCCCAAACAGGTTGTATACAGACTGCGTGGTATGACAGCAGTCTCCTGGGTTTATTTTAGTGCATCGTGCATGCTGATAACAGATGGACACCAGAGTTCTGTTACAAACAAGGGCACACAATCCACACATCCTCACCCTCCACAGGTGTTACCTGTCTGTGTGTGTGTGTGTGTGTGTGTGTGTGTGTGTGTGTGTGTGTGTGTGTGTGTGTGTGTGTGTGTGTGTGTGTGTGTGTGTATTGTCATGGAAACTTCACAGGCAGTGAATATCAATATCATTTATATTTCCACAATGGCTAGGTGGGCCACGTGCTCAGTTACGATAAAAAAAACGGTTGTTTATTTATTTATTCCCCATATTTCGATAACATTTCGGGTTATATTGCCCCCAGAGTGACAGCCAGGCAGTTCTTATTTTTACTGGCTTTAGTTAACAAGACCGACAGAGACAGACCCGCTGGAATGCTTCAAAAGTAGTCCATGTTTAGTTTTGCTGTTGGGCCAATGCATGTCATTGTTTACCCCCTACACCCACCCACCTCCTCTTTTGGTTCTAATAATAACCTCATAGTATCCCCCTTATTTCATTATTAGCCCCACTAATGAGCATATGGCGATGTGGGTCAATTCAAACTGCTTGAATCCAATTGGGTGTAGCTAGCTAGCATGGCTCTCGAGACTCTTGTTTCTGTAAGCTCTATACTCACATCCAACCACAACCTCTTTTACTCTCTCATGCTCCTGTTTATTCCATCTCTGTCTGTCTTGTTCTCGCTCTCTTGCTCAATTTCACAATTTTCTCAAATCTCGATACAATTCAGTATTCTCAACTGGCTTGAATGTTACTTGAACACGACTGTCAAAGCCTGCAGGCCTATAACTATTTCATATGGATTGGTTAGAGCGCATAAAACTTCCCCCTTCAAGTTGAGAGCAGCCAACTTGAAGGGGGAAGTTTTAAGATTATTTTAACACAAACACAACATTAACAATCAGATGTCTGTCTGTCTGCCTGCCTGCCTGCCTGCCTGCCTTCCTGCCTGCCTGCCTGCCTGCTCTGCTCTATGTTCTGTTCTGTGGTACCGCTCTCTGGGCCAATAGGTAACCCTCCAACCATCCATCGTACTGCTCTCTGACAGGCTCATCTCCACCACAATGAAAGCCCAACCTATGTTGGAACAGAGTCTGGCCTCTTTTTCTGCTTCCCCAGAGAATAGCATGATGGTGGAATTGTGTGTCTGTGCGTGGGAGGGGGGACTTGTTAGTGGAGGAATAGATCAAGACAGGTCAGAGACGGAGGGAGGGAATGGACGGTCCGGCGGTCGATGGAGATACAATTTGGAGTTGGAGGAGGACGAGAGAGGAATTTGAGGTTAGAGGAATGAGCCCGGGGGGGGTGTGGTGGGGGGGGGGGTGAAGTATATAGGAAGAGGACAGTGTTGGATGGAGTGGAAGGGAGTGATGATTAGAAGAAAGAAAGGTGTAGCAGTGCATGGGGTTGACGTTCCATCACTCTGCTGACTCCAGGTATCGCCACTCGCCTCCAGCCAGAGTTGATTTAGTGCGCCAACCACCAGATGACGACCCTCCTCGCCCCCCTCCCTACCTCCATCTCCATCCCACAGCATGCTCCCAGAGGTGATATTACTATAGCTGAGAGTCAGAGGCACGGGCGGTAGCTCCATTCACCTTCCATTCAGGCAGCAAGAACTTTATGGGCTATTACTGACAGTGAGCTGGGGCATTCCTCAAGAAGAAGAAGGGGAAAAAAGAGAGATGGCACACTGTTGTAGTAGCAAAACATCAACCACTTTCGACCTGGTGTCTATATATATCTTGGGCATGCCGTTATAGGTGAAGATTTATACATATTTTCAAAAAAATAGATATTTTACAAGCCACTTCTGTCTATCTGATGCTATTGGGACTCGCTCTCTGCATGCATGGATGTCTAAATGTGACCGCAGGTCACATTTACTATATGAAAACGTGCATTTCCCGTCAGTCAGTCAGTCCGTCACCCCACGCCTCCATATATGGTCATTCTTTGTCATATCACGTGACATCATCAGGGATGTCATCAATATTAAGCCCATATACTGTATATGTTGATACATTATGTTGATCTGGCCCCCATGACAAAGCGTCAGTGATCGTCTATAGCTTTCAAAAACTGAAAGCCTGGAAGAACACATTGGTCGCTCTGGGCTAGAAGTGGGAGTGAACCCTTCCGGGTGGGCGTCGCTCCAAATTATGTGACGTAGGGCTGCACTGGGGGGGAGAGGAGGGGCCAGGGGTTACTGACAGATCGGTGAGATCCAATCAGGACGTGCGCAAATCTCTGCCGTGACCCGCCCCTCTATAGACCAGAAACCTAACACATTAGCTCAGGCTAGCGCTCGCCCAGCAGTCTTCCGTCACCCAGGCGGATGCGTGCACGCAACCTCGCCCTTTGGGGCGAGTTCGCTTCTCGCCCTCAGGGCGTCTATACTGGTACTGTATACTACTAAGGCAAATGAAGGCATACAGTAAAAGCTGTGTGGTGTAATGCTGGTGGGGTTTCCCTGATGTGACATGCACCACATTCTACTTCATATTAGAAAATGTCACAAAATATGGCCCTGTGTCCATATATTTTGAAGACTGCACATACTGTGTAAGCAAATAAATAATGCATGGTATTATTCCACAGATACAAACGGGGTCCCAAATTTGTGTTCCGTAAAAGTGAAAAGTAGGCCAGATGCTATTATTATAAATGAAGCCAAACAGGATGTTGTCTTTGGATTCATACTGGAACCTACAGTATGTAAAATAAAGCCAACTGTACAATTTTGTTAATACTATAGTTATACTGTTAATACTGCTTGCTGGCATTGCTGCTTGCTGACTGACAATCGGCTACCATTGTCGGTAATGTTGCCAGCCATCCCTTATATTACTGGATGATCCTTTATTGGATGCATCCTGCATCCTGTATATTGAATCTGTAAAGGACAGGACATATTTTGATACATGCAACATTTGATTGTGAGTATAACGTGAAATAACGACCGACAAGTGTGCTTGTGTGAGATTGAACATCAGCAGGAATTGATTACGGGTGAGTGACTAGTACTACAAAGTAAAACGGGAAGCACAGTACAACATTACTACAAAATAAAACGACTGCAACAGGCAATGAATCAATGATTAATGGGATGTTACCGTTACAAGAATAACTGCTGGTGTGATTAATATGGATACTTACCCTTGAAAGAATCTAAGAAGTTCCAATCCATGGATGATTATTTTCTGTTCTGAGAGAGCAAGGTCTTCCTATTGATGGATTGTGTAGTTAGTGCAGTGTGTGTGTGTGTGTGTGTGTGTGTGTGTGCGCGTGTGTGTGTGTGTGTGTGTCAGCTGCGTGTGTGTGTCAGCTGCGTGTGTGCATTTCTGTGTGAATTTGTGCAGAATATATGCAGAGAGACGAGTTTGTCTATATGAGAGAATAAGTTGAGAGAAAAACCAAAATCACGGGCCTGTTAAATTATGTGTTGACCCAGCGAGGGTTTTCATCACCTCAGATGGTTTGAGGGCAAATAGCCTCATGCTAGCTTTGAACATGCACGTCTTACCCACCATGCAATCTCCTCTATGATCTTCAAAGTGGGTGCCGTGGCACCCTAGGCCTATAGGGTGCCATGACGCAAGTCCAGGGGTGCTGCAGAATACTTTGATAATTTATCTACCGGTATTATGACTTCAAGTTTACCACTTAAACCCTCTATATAACCAGTAAGATGGACCACCAAAACCTCCTTGGCGAAAACTAGCCCATCTGTGAGCTTGTAGATCTGCTAATTTTGGTGAAATGTTCACCCCAGAATAGGGATGCTGTGGAATCAAGTGATTAAATGTCAAGCATGAAGTAATTTTCAATCTGTCGTAACGGAAACTACTATTAAAGGGATATTTCACTTTCATTTTATAATTTACTCAGGCTTTTGTGAGCACCCCAAACATTGTTTAGTTGCACGAATATATATATATGTATTTAGATATTTGCTATTCATTTTTGCTGCCCCGCCTCCTTCCTATACAAACCCATTGTAACTTCAAAGTTCAACCATGTCAGATTCATCGAACTCACCCAACTTTTTTTCTGGTGACTGATATACTGCCCTCCTAATACCTCACGTATTTTGTGTTTTTATTTATTACTTTTTTCATTTACACATGTACTGTATCTTAGGGGGAAAGATTTACATATTTACATACCGTATAATATGACATAAATTAAAGGTTCTATAATCTATAAAGTAACAATGTAATTCAGGGGTGCCTGTGAAGTTTAAGAACCACTGTTCAACAAGGTGAAGGCATGTGCCTTTTATATGTCTACCTGTGTCACCTGTGAGTGCACACTGAGACACTCATCTTCTTTGAGAAAATGCTTATTAATGCCCATCCATCACACATACAGTATTGTAAAACCTTCCCATAGCAAGCATAGTTAAGCAAACTAAGCATAGTTTGCTTTTTGAGGAGCCTATAATGTATGCTTTATTTAATAGTGAGGGAATTTTATGCTATTCGTGTGGTGCTGACCTTGGGAGTTGTCACTATAGGCAGAAGTCCATAGGCATGAGTTTAATTACCTTTAGACAATTGTAGACGCTATAGGGTTACGTTTTGGCAGTTTTGGGCATGTCACGGGGACCTTTTAAGGTCTCAACCATTTGTCTCGCAAACAAAGTCAAATAAATGGGTTTCTTTGTGCTTCTTTTCAATGCCGCTCATCCCCTTCTTCTCTTGAACCCAGCCTGCCCTCTCTGTCTCCCTCATCCTGTTTGTAATAACCTCTTTGTCCTCTCCTTCAGCTCCCTTCATCCCCCCTGTTTCTTTTTCATCTCACCTTCCTCTCTCCTCTCTTTCTCCATGACCTTTCTCTCACATTTTATCTCCATAAATCCATTTCTCTTTCTCTCTTTCCCTCGCTCCCCCCCCCCTCATGTCCTCTCTCTCTGTCCGATCCAACTGCTCATAATCTAATGTTATTCAATTTAGAGAGATTGTACTTGCGATGGCTCAGCTGGCGTGTGTGTGTGTGTGTGTGTGTGTGTGTGTGTGTGTGTGTGTGTGTGTGTGTGTGTGTGTGTGTGTGTGTGTGTGTGTGTGTGTGTGTGTGCACTTGCCGTCACATGTTTTGAGGGCCTGCACAATTTTATTTTTTAAAGCAGCTATAACATGAATTTTAAAACAGTTTTTAATGTTTAATATCATATTGTCTATGTCCCTCAAACTTATTTCTAATGGTTTGAGCTTCAATCACCACTCTGATATAACCAGTCCAGTTAGCTGCTGTACCACAATGTCCTGAGGTGGTGGGGGTGCTGATATGCAACTTATTTAATATTTGAGTCATTATAATACTGATGCTATAAACACAGGCTTGTTTCCATTCCATGCCAGCTTGGAAAATCAACAATGGCGGACATTGTAAACAAAGTGGAAATGCAAATTTGGAACTGAAGACTGTAGAGAGGGAGGAATTATACATGGATGACATCACAAATACGACCAAATCAGTTGAGCTGTTCCTGAGAGAAATTTCCATAAAAGCCCCTATATGATGAGAAATCCTAATTGTTCAAAATTGCATATTTGTGGGGATAGAAAATACACAGGGGAGCTAAAAAAACACAAACCATTTAGAAAAAGTTTAATTTTAGGTTTTATGCCTAAGAAACACACCATCAAACCAAACAAAGAGAGACTTTGTCCAGGAAAATATGTTCCAATATTATCCAGACTATTCTGATGGCTTAGACCAGAGGTACTCAAACTACAAGCTCACAACGCATTGCAAAATGCCGTGATCTTTTGGGTCTCAACCTGAGAAAGTTTAGGAATCCATATACTGTAGGTTAGAAAGATAGCAGATATGGAGATTGAACGCAGCAGTGCAATATATATTTAAATTAAACCCAGAAGACCTACCCCAAGTTCCTGGAAAGAGGTAATCAAACTTAAAACATATGGATTAATCCCACTAGAGGCAATTACTTTCAAGCAGATTGTGAAAGAGAAACATCGTAACATAAAATGACCTTAAACATTTCCAAGAGTGAGATAAAAATAAGGTAATGCATGAAAATAAAAGTAAATAGAAAATCCAACCGAAGTAATCTTGCCAAGGGTGGATTTAGAATGGCTGTTAGTTTTATAAGCAATTGAAACATAATGAGGCCCTGGCCTGATGGCAAATTTCACAAAAGAGAAGCCAAAATGCTTGCCGACTTCTAAAGGATTTGATGGTCTCTTTTTTTACTAAACAGATTTTGACAATGCTGTTAAGGCCATTTCCATCTTTTACTGTGCAACCAGAAGATTAAAAGAAGGCTATGACGGGCCTGGCACAAAGACAATCTATTTTACATAGAAGGTGAATTGCTGTTAAATGGTAAATGCCTGGTGCATTTATATAGCGATTTTATCCAAAAGTGTTTTACATGGATTGTGCATTACATTCACCATTCATGCACAGATGGTGGAGGAAACCATGCAAGGCACCAACCGTCCAACCTACACATCTGGAGCAATTAGGAGTTCAGAGTCTTGCTCAAGGACACTTCGACAATAACTTTGGGGGAGCCCGGGATCGAACTGGGAACCTCATGATTATGTTTGTCCACGCGAAGTCTCCGTACCTCGATGGGGAAAAGAGGAAGCGGTGTGTTTTGAGAACAGTGTTCATTGATTCCTTTAGCTACTCTACTCCCTGTGTGTTGCCAACCGAATAAGCCAACAGTTTGCTAACCCTGTCTGATCCTTGGCCTACAGTCCTACACCATACCTGGACAAGTTTTTATAGAAAGTTTGTTTTTATTTCACAGTGCGTTTAAATGTGAACTGAAAAAGGCATGAAAGCCATTTGAAGCCAAATTGAAATGAAATGCATCTAAGCTCTGTTTCTGTTGAGAGAGAAAACTATGGAGGCGTTTTTATTTCTTTTGATGTACAGTACACAGCTGTAAAAGCGAATCTGTTAGAGCCTGTGGTTTAGGTGAAGCAGCAGTGAGCTTTAAAGAGTTGTTGTTTTGTTAGAAATTGTTCAACACCATGCAGCTCTGACACTTCAAGGAAGCTTCAAGGTCAATGCAATTTTCAAACTACTGTTTCAAAATTAGAGTTGATGGCTGCGGAGAGACTTCCCAGCATGCCTCGGGGCACATCTGTATGCATTACTGTTCTATGATTGTGTTATCATGTCATTGTTTGCCTTTTGTAATGCTTTGGAGGACGTTATGTGTCTACTGTGATTACTGTCAATACAGTATGTTTTGGGGCAAATAAAGCACGAGTCATAGATGTTTGGTGTTTTGTATGCACAAATAACAAGGTGTTCCTATTGAGAGAACCCAAAATTAATTACACAAAATATTCAATACCATTTTCACAATGCAGTCGAGAACATCGCACAAAATAATGTTACTGTGCATTCAACGATTACAGCTACATTTTAGGCAATTAGCAGATGCTCTTTATCCAGAGCGACTGACATAGTGCACGATCAGTGTAAATGACATGAAGACCAATCAACAAACATAAATGGTCACGTAGATAAAAGAAAAACAATTTAATGCTTCATTGCTTTTAGTCGTGAATAGCACTTAAATTAACCTCCTCGTTTTGCAGTTTTATAAGATTTTAGTTACTGGCATATTTTTGCGGCCGAATCATTATGGAGAGGACAAAGATAATTTATATTATTTTGGGACAATTACTGTGTGTGTGTGTGTGTGTGTGTGCGCGTGTGTGTGAACTTATTGAGGTGTATAATCCCCCAAGGTCTGTCTGCGGGACTGTTAAATCTTATGGTCAAAAAGAAGCGTTTAAAGACCATGAGGTCATAGCACCCACATTATGGAATGCGCCCCTCCCCCATGTCAAACTGGCCCCCTCCATCGAGACCTTTAAATCCCGCCTTAAGACCCACCTTTATACCTTGGCTTTTAACCCTGGTTGAGGGTTTCTATGGTCCATGTTTTGTGTCTCCGTTTTTGTATTGTTTTTACTGTGTGTTCTTGCTGTTGTGTTTCTGTGTATTAGCTGTACAGCAGGGGTCTGCCATGTTTTTATTTTCTAGATCGTCAGTGTGCCAATTAATTTTAATGACACCACATGAAAAAAATCCAACATATTTTGATTGTCCACAAGTTTATCCTTCCTTTTAAATATTTTCTTTCACGTTGTTATGATCATTAGATCATTAGACTGAGAACAATAACAGAGTTCAGTTTTAATGTAGAATGCAGGATGTAATTTACACACAAATGTGAGGGACTTATTTGACTGCATTTAAAAAAATAGTTTAAAATAGATTATTTAAAACCAAAAATACTCTCTCACACACTTGCCAGTGTGCCAGTGATCACCCTCCTTTGTGCCAATGTTGGCACTGGTGCCTAAGGTTGCCTACCCTTGAGCTACAGTGTATTTATTTTTTTATTTTTCTGTACAGCACATTGTAAACCTTGAGTTGTAAAATGTGCTTTATTAATAAAGTGTATTGGATTGGAGAGAGAGTGGGGATTGGAAATACTGCAGCTGAGAGTGGGAGATTCTGTTATCACCAGAGTATTTTGGAATACTCGCTGTCAATCAATCTGTAGAGCCTGGTGGGGAAGCTCGCCATCAATTGTAAAGGTCAGCTGGAAAAAGATCCAATCCAACAAAGAAACCTGAGCGATTCTGTGTGAAACAGTGTTCTGTGCACTCATATGGGCTGTCTGTGGCTTTTTTTCTGTCTCCAACCCTCAACAGCTCAACTGACTCTAGCTTGATTGGACCTTGATTAGTGCAGAACTGTAGCCTGGGATCAATACCATTTTCAGGGTTCTGATCCGCTCGGGAGCAGAAATAACTTACTTCATGTTGTAGTCACTAGTTTGTATACTCATGCTGGAAGCACCAAACCGGAACTAGAATTAGTACCAAAATAATTCCCCGCGATCAAGGGCATCATCATTTAAAATTTTAGGGATTATGCAGACTGCTGGGCAAGCGCTGGCACTTTGGCATGGGGGGTCAGATCAACATATGGAATTAATTATGTACTGTCCATATATGGAGCGTGTCTTGAGTGTACAAGGTTTTATGAGGTCAACATTATGGAATGTCAGAACAGGAAGGACCGGTTGGGAAGGATCAACATATGGAATGTCAGAACAGGTCAGCTCCATATATGGAGATCTAAGGGTTTGAGGTCAGAAGTAGAGTTGCTGGCCGGCTACATATATGCAGATCTAGGTGATGATCCAGTCTCCTCCATGTTTATCCAGTAGAGGGTTTGATGATGTCAGATTGACATATGGAGCGTGTCACGAGGCGTGATGTCACGAGGCGTGATGGACTGACAACCATACGGAGATCTAAGGGTATTCATGATGTCACGAGACGTGACCATATATGGAGACGTGATGTCAAGAGGATGAGGTGTGACCATATATGGAGACGTGATGTCACGAGGTGTGACCATATATGGAGGCGTGGGAGACTAACTAACGACCGGACGGATAGACAGACAGACAGACAGGAGATTCAAGTTTTCATAGTAAATGCGACCCACGGTCACAATAAGTGACAATGCCTGTGCAGCAGCAATGGGGAGTGTAGTTATTGTATTATATAAATAAGTGATAATGCCTGTGTGTCACCAAAACTGTCACGGCGACAGGGTTACAATGTGATACTCTGGCCCTGTCAAATTCATATCCAAATTCACTATTCATGAACAGGGGATTTCAGCTGAGCCCTGGGGCTCTGAATTCCTTTTGATGCTTGACATAATGATGTACAGAGTTTCAGTGTGCTACAGTATAATGAAGTTTTTAGGTCTACCCAATTTATAAGCTGGTTAATGTCATATGCTCTAGCCTAGAGTCTCAGGGAATAGCAATGATGCCAGCAAAAAAAAGTAATTAAATTGTTTTAAATAAACCTCTTACAGGCATCTGTTATCCGCATGAGGCATGCATGTGTGGTTATAATTCACTGTGGCTGTTTGACTGCTTAGTGCACACGTTCAGAATATTACTTGTGAAAGGCTGGCTGGGTCCGAAAATAGCGTTTGGTTGGTTTTCACCACCAAGTGTCATTGTTGCGGACCCTAACACACACACACACACACACACACACACACACACACACACACACACACACACACACACACACACACACACACACACACTACAGTACAGTAGAGGGACCCCCCTGTGTGGGCCCCCCCACATGGTAACTCTGTCATTTCTCAACCGTTTCGGACGCAGGGCGGCGAGCCGGAACCGGGCTGGCACCCTGACTACGTTTTGTAACAGTGCTTGTTAGGATGCTTTCTGTAGCACAAACCACATGGATTGTCAGACAATCACCCAGAGGATGTACTGTTTAAGTCGTCACTTCAAACCTCGTATCTCCCATATTTAAACTTTTTGCGGTTTTTTCCCCCCCTTTCATCATATGCAAAGATTGTGAAAATAGCAGATCTACAAGCTCACAACCTTCCACGATGCAATGCATTAGGTTGTAGATCACTTTTTTGAGTGGTGCCTCAAATGACTATATGTCTGTATGAGATGGAGGTGTCAGGATCTGCCTTCCGTGTGTTGTGTTTGGTGTTCCTGAATCTTATTTTGAAGTGATGCTTTTGTGTTTCCTGCCATCCTTTGTAGTAGTTTCCTGCCTTGTCTCACCTTCCCTGATTTTTGGTTCTTTGTTTCACCGCCTATTTAAGTGTTCTCTGTTGGATTATTGTTTTGTATCCTGAGTTCCAGGTCGGTTTTTGTTTGCTAGTGTTAAGCTCCTGCTTTTCTTTGTTTGAATAAAGAGTTCCTCTAAGATCCCTACTTCCCTGCATTTGGGTCCTACTTGAAAACCACCTCCTGACAGGAGGATGACTGATTTAAGCAGTCACACCTGGCCTGAGTCAAACTATAACTATAACTGTTGTTCATGGACTTAATCAAGGCACAACAGGATAAACAAGTCATCTCCACAAACACTCTGTGAGCCACTGTCCGGACAGAGGAGAGTCATCTGCTCTCCCGTGTAAAATATTACTGTGATGCTTTCAAAATGTTATTCCCTGCACTTAACTTGGAGGAATAAAGCTCCAAACTTAACACAAGAGACCCAGCCAGGCAGCCAGGGACAGACCCAGGCAGCCAGGGACAGACCCAGGCAGCCATGAGACACACAAAGCTCCGTAATGAAGACCTGGATACGACTGCACGGCTCCAAGAGAAACAAACTAATCCCAAGAGGTCTACGGATCAACAAAGAACCGACACTCGGAAGACAAAGTGAGAGTCTCTGCAAAAAGTGGTGCGAGATGCTTCACATCTAAAGGTGTGTTATTTATTCCTTTCAAAAATGCTGACTCGTTTCAAACAAGAGTAGAACTTTTCAAAATTTTCAGGTCTGTGAAGTTGAGAGCCTCTTTTGCTAAAGACGCTCCGAATACAAGTAGTGGACCAGTCTAGTATCAACACAATTGCAAGAACCTGTGTTTTCTGAATTCACAAGAACATAGAGACCGAAAAGCTTGTTTATTCCTCCTACCTTTAATTACTCCGTTGGCACACCATTTGAGACTGGATGGGGCAATAGCTTCTGATGCTGACTGCATTCTGTCGGCAGAGATGACAGACTGGCAGCTGCCTGGCTCAGACTATAGAAAACTAACTGGAGCAGCTTATTAAGCCATCGTGGTGCAGAATCCCTTCTCGCTCTCTGTGTGCGTGCGTGCGTGTGTGCGTGCGTGCGTGCGTGCGTAGTGTTGTTTATTACTTTTTGATTGAACGTGTGTGTCTGTGTGTGGGCAGAGTGAGCAGTAAACACATGTATATATACATAAGGGGTTTCAGCTGGTTAAAAGAGTGAGAATGAGTCATCATATACTCCCTGCAAAGTGGACATATTGTGATCAGTATTATCCTGCCTTCAGACACACAGATCCTGTACTATTATACAGTATTTTGCAGCTACCGTAGCTACCAGTTCCATTTTACAGTGATGGCTAGCATGCATAAGTTATCAATTCTCTCAATTTGCAGTAATGTAATGATTGCTAATAAGGCTTTACAGGTGTCGTGTTTGGGTAATCCGCCATGGTGCTCCTAAAAGCTTTCCTCTATTAAATGTGGTGACTGGTAGAATTACCGTAGAATTGGGCCTACTCATATGCACGCATGCACGAGCGAGCTCGGCGAACAAGATGATACCAAGGCAGCATCACACCTGACATGTTCTGAAGGTTATTAAACACACACAGAGAGAGAATATATATTCATTTGCTCAAGCCACATTTCATTCCCAGAATGTGTGTGAGTCATAATAACTCGCAGAAGAAAGGACAGGATGTGAATAGGAAGAGATAGAAAACAAGATCATGCACTGTAGCAAGCAGATGACAGTTGTGCTTCAATAGTCACATCCTGTGTACTTGAGCCTGCAATACCTTAATGGAAAAAGTGATGTCTGAAATATATACTATATTCTTGCTTACACAGTTCAGGAGGGAATAAGTAATGTCTGTATTATGCTGACACAGCTTAAGCCTGATACTGAAGTGTGTGAGCACACACACATGCATCACGATGCACCGTGAACTGTGATTTTTCACGCTCAACCCAGACCTACGATGGAGTCAAAATGATTTAGGTGTATAGACGGATTTTCTATTGTTCACACATAGGGATGCCAGGGTTATAATGTGGTTAAGAGTGATTAAGTCTAGGTATGAGGTTATTTACAGATACTGGGATGTGGGTCAAACCTTGTGCTCGTTTCAAAGGGACGGCAGTGGCTCAGGAGGTAGAGCGGTAGTCTTGGAATCAGAATGGTTCCCAGTTCAATCCCTGACTTATCCTGGCTGCGCCTGAAGTGTCCTTGAGCATGACACTGAAGGGCTGTGAATTTTGGGGTATGCCACGATTCAATTCGATTCCGATTCTTGATTCAAAATCGATTTTCCCGATTCAAAACGATTCTCTCTTCAAAATACATACTGTAGGATTTCAGCATGAACTACCCCAGTCTTGTGGCAATGATGCCGCATTGAGAGCTTGTATATTGGCTATATTTTCACTAGTTCTTAAACATTTGATTTCTAATTTATGGAAATGTTTTGAAATACGAATAATTAAAAACAAAATGTATACGGAAAAAAAAAAAAAAAAGAGACCCATGCATGAAAATGTGTCCACGACCCACAAATGGGTCCCGACCTTGGGAACCAGTGCCCGTATACAATTTACAACAATGGGACAGCAGCAGAGCAGAGTGAATGCAGCAGCCATGATGAGCAACCCAGGACATAATGGATAATGTATCCAGATACAGATTGACACACATTTGCCTCCACATCGCATTTCCCTGGTGGGTCATATCATGTTTCAGATGGCTACAGTGCTCATGATTGTGTATCATATGCATGTGTCATCTTTACACATTATTCTGCGACTTCACAATGACATGCTCTTACCCTTGTGGTGTGATAAATAATGTCTCTCTCTCTCATGTGGAGTCGCACTTAGGCACGCGCAAGTCTACCCTTGCACGTTTGGCACATTTTCACAAATGTCTAAAAGTTAAATCCACTCACTGTTCCATTATTCATGTGGTGTTGGCAGCAGGGGCAGATTTAGGGATTTATAGATCCGTTTCAGACTGCCATTGTGGGGTCCCCTCATGCACTCACACAGTACTCCACAAAGAGTATTTAGTTGTGTTTCACGCATTTCCCCTGTGAGCTTGTGTGTTATGTTCTCATGCTTGATAAGGCCGTACTGGATGTGCTGATCCCTGCGACCAAACTGTGTATGCCTATACAGAGATAAACACATGAAACGATCTCGCTAATCTGGCTTGCATGTTGTTTGCTAAACATTACATATGGTAGACTAGAATGGCTAAATTGATTTGTCAGGTGAATCAGTGCTGTGGACTCGCTGGAACCAAGGTGGATGTAGTTTGAAGGAATTGCAGAAGATAGATTTTTATATAAAAAACAACATAATGTTATTGCGACACAGGTCACAGTTAACTATGGAATCGTCACTCAAAATCCCCATACAGCCCCCATATATTGTGCCCAGGTCTCGTGACATCACTATGACATATCCGGTATATTAAGCCCATCTCCCTTTTGACTGATACCTGTCCATATAAACTCTAGACTCTAAACTCACCAGATCAAAAACTCACAGAGGCCAAGTTCAGAGTGCTAAACAAACGGCACTTTTATTTGTTTGCCAAACAGAAATATAACTCAAATGTCAGTCTTTGTTCGCCAGTCTCTTTCCTTCCTCGGGGGAAGAAGATGAGGAGGAGGAACAGGGTCCAACCGTTAAACAAGGGGCTTTAACTCAGGGGCTCTTTGTACAACAGAGCGTGTCATAAACTTAGGTCTCTTCTGTATAATCCAAATATACGGGTTACATAATATCCCATAATATTATCAATGGGGGGGCTAGGGGCACTCCAGTGTCCCAGCCTGTGTGAGCCTCCTAATTCCCAGAGCCCAGCGGTCACTTCCACGGAGGAGGTATAGGTGAGCCTGAGAGATGAGAGATTCACACAATTAGTATTTGCATCACATCAAATGGGATACTGTGAGAAGGAATATGGACTATATTTTTACCGGGTACCGCACGCCTGCAGCCCGTCTCTCGGGAGAGTCTCTGATAGTGTGAGCAGGACAGAGCCTTTTAATCTGCCTGGGTGTGGACGCGCAACAGGTGGCTCGTTAAGACAGACGAGGAGACGGGCTGGGATGTACCTTCCTTCCCGGACCCGTCCTCGTTGCCGTTGGCGACGCTTCACTCTGCCTGTCTCTCTCCCTCTCTCCCCGAGGTGGCTATTCGGTGGCGCGCGGTCTATACTCAAGACACGCTCCATATATGGCCAGTGCACACTTCTCGCCCTCAGGCGTCTTGCTGGTTAGTATATATTTTACTTAGTGTATTGCTGCAAGTAGGTTTCATTTTAAGATTCAGTGCCAGCCCAGCCCGTTTGTATATAGGGTTTTGTTCCATCTCACACACATCCTCAATCCCGCTTTGATCAGCCAATCATTATGTCACTCATTCACTGCACTCTCGCTCATGTCTGCACTCGCGCTCATGTGCGTGCGCACGCATGCACGCGCACACACACACACACACACACACACACACACACACACACACACTGAATGTGACTATTTTGGTATATCTATAGTCCTTCAATCAAAGTGGTGAAATGGCAATTTTTTGAATATTCGCCAACAGTGCATAAAGCACATCATTTATATGCTAATGAAAATGAGCATGGATTTGGATTGGAGGGATCATTTCATGTATCATTCATAATATACGAACATGGTTGTGATCTGAAATCATAAACTCTCCTCTTGTGTGGCCCTGGACAGTGCAGGTGGGCACATATCTTAGAAGAAGACGTGAGTCGCTGTAACAGGCATCTCTGAGTCTCACCCCTGCCAACTCATTACCAACCATTGAAGAGTGACTTGACCGTTCAGGAGGGACAAGAGGATCACAATGTATTATGATGGGGTTGTGGGTATAAACAGCTTTTGCTGCATGTGATGCTATTCAAATATTTTGTGTCCAGTGAAAAAACAACTAAGGGACAGAGTCCCTAGCTTGAAGCTGCATCGTACTTGTGCCACGTTCTGAGAACTGATCCTATTGTAGTGGGATGATATGCTCTGTGTAAATTTCACTCGGAGAGTGTAAACTGCGACGTGCGATGTGACACAGGATTTGAATTATTTTCTCTCATCAATACATTGTTATTTTTTCTGGTCTCTAATCTCGTTTTGGCCGGAGTTGTCTTGTTTGGTCCTGGTCATTTCCAATAATCAGTTTCCATTTAAATACAGGAATCCATCTATCAACATGAGCGTGAACTTGAACTATAGTCACAAACATAAGCCAACATTCCAGACCCATTGTTATTCTGTGATGAATACGGTATGCTGTTGTATAAGGCATGGGGGAACATGACTTAATGATCACTCATATATAACCTGACCTTGACCAGATGATTTAGAAATAATTATGATGGTAACATGAAGATGACATGAGGAATGTTAAGCCCCTCACATACATTTTTATCAAGGTCTCCTTTCGGTATTGATTGGGGGAACTCTGTCTTCTGTAGTAACATTATACATATAATCTGTTTGTGTTGGAGGAGTAAGAGGCTCTGTAAACTGTAGAGTAGAACATACATGCTGAGCTGGTGTACAGTATATGAGGCCTGGTACATTTGATTGCAGACATGGATGTCTTTATTGATCGCGCATGGCAGCCGACACCACTGCATTGTTGTACAACGCACACACACACACACACACACACACACACACACACACACACACACACACACACACACACACTCCACTTGACCTTCTCCTCTGTTTGGGATGCTTGTAAGGCTGTCTATTGTCAGGCCTTACATAAGAGGTTACAAGGCTTAATCCTGTGGTCTGAGAGTGTAAGTACAGTGTTGACGACGACAGGCCCGGAAGAAAATTCCCCATTCATTTTTCCCATAGACGTTTCAAAAAGTCATTTAAGCCTCAGACAACGGCAACTCTTATTGTGACAAATCATGACAATAAACACAATGTTTTGAACCGATTAAATAATTAGAAGAAAAACGGGGGGGAAAACGTGTTGTACCCCGCCCTTTTCTCCTTCTTCTTTCTAATTATTTGATCGGCCCAAAATATTTTGTTTACTGTCATGATTTGTCACAACAAGAGTTGGCTTTGTCCGAGGCTTAAAAGGCATTTAAGTAAATACTTTTTGAAACATCTATGGGAAAAATTAATGGGGAATTCTCTTCCGGGTCTGTCGTCGTCATGAAAGGGACATTGCACATTGTTGTACTTCGCCCAGCAGATATGGGAGTTTTTTGTCATTGGTCATGTTTTCAAAATCTCCGTGTGTGGTTGTAATCTGTGGGAAGTATGTGTCTCTGATGTCTTGCTACAATGGACAGATGGTTAGGAAGTGTAGCTCGGTTTCCACTTCATTTAGTGTGCAGTGGGTGCATAGTCTGTCTTCTCTCGGGTTACAGGTCTGCCTATGACGGCCTTTCTCGATCGCGAGACTGTGCTCACTGATTCTGTACCTAGTTAGGATTTTTCTTTGTTTTGGGTCGGTCACGGTGCTCAGGTATTCTGCCACTGTGTATTCTCTGTTTAGGGCCAGATAGCATTCTAGTTTACTCTGCTTTTGTGTTGCTTCTTTCCAATGTGTCAGATAGTTTTCCCTTTGCTGTTTTATAATTTGGTTTAGTCCAATGGGTTTTCTATCTCGTGGCTCTGTTTGTGTTTGTGCCCGGAGTTCCAGGGCCAGCTGGCTGAGGGGGCATCTCTCTAGAGTTTCACTGTGTGTGAGTGCCTTGTTATGGAGTGCATCTAGGTCACTTTCTTTTAGGTGGTTGTAGAACTTAAGTGCTCTCTTTTTTATTTTGATTATGAGTGGGTATCGTCCTAATTCTGCCCTGCATGCATTATTTGGTGTTTTTTTTCTCTGGGTACGGAGAATGGATTTGCAGAGATGCAAGTGCCTTATTGTTTGTTTCAAGGACAACCAACTATAGCCATAGCTTGGCTGCAGAAAATCAATGAAAGTATGTGCAGTGTGTGTGGTGTGGGGGGGGGGGGGGAGTGGAGAGAGAGGAGAGAGAGAGAGAGAGAGAGAGAGAGAGAGAGAGAGAGAGAGAGAGAGAGAGAGAGAGAGAGAGAGAGACCCCTTTAGGACCATGGCCCCAACTTTGAGAACTTGTGGTTTACACTCAGGAAGAGGAGACTGATGATCTGTTTTATAGCTCACTTCTTATGAAAGTGTTGAAAAGCCCTGGGGAGGACTAGTCTTATTCCTTATATCTTATTAATGTGACTGCAATGCTAATACTTACATTTCCATTGCTTAGTGATCATCACCATCGCTCTGTGCTTGAGCCAGGAGCTGGCTGCCCCCCCCCCCCCCCCCCCCCCAAAAAAAAAATAAAAAATAAATAAAAAATAAATCAGTATGCTGGACATGTAGTACCTTACAGTATCTGTCTGCACTAAATTGGTTTTCTGTCCCAACACCTGCAGGTAAAACGTGCGCAACTCGTGTGTGATTCTGATTATCACACACTGATGCACAGCTGTCTTCTCCCCGGGGGGTAATAGCTGACTACATGTCTATGGGTCTGAATGTAAAATGGACTGCATGCGTTTATAGGCTACATGGGGCCTTTTTGGAGTATTTTCGACCACCCTCATGTATACTGTATTTGGCCTACAATGTACTTTCCCTTCACCAATTTTACACATGCACAATGGCAGAACTCTGGTGGGTGGATTCACGCAGAGACAACCATGCAAAGTTACTCATCTAAGGTCACTTTGACACACAGGCAGGAGGAGCTGCATGGGAACCTTCCGGAGCCCTATTGCGCTGTTGAATTAGTATGCTATAGCCTACGTATAAAGGATGGGACTTTTTATTATTATCAAAGGGACATTTCACCGCTGGAAGAAACTGCAGTCACTCAATGTTAACGGTGTATTCAGTGATTTCACTCAATTCAAATATCACTTATTTTTTGTTTTGTTGTGATAATCCTCTCTACTATAGAGTGTGCTGACCATATAAGGAGTTCCTCTAAGGAGTTGGCCTTCCGCCAATCATGATTGAGCGGGGGCGGGCCTTGGTGTGTGTGCTGTTGGCCCGTCGCGTGTCCCCCCACTGTAGTGCGTGCACATGTGCACATATTGTTACCCAAATCACTGAATGCTCCTTTAATAGTATTTGTAGTAGGCCTAGATAACAGCACATTTTGAAATGCGCACCGGTGGCCAGAAGAATAATGAAGTCTGTGCGTTTGACTAGGGTTTGACTGGATTGCTGAATTCCTACAATGACCATATTGCTTTGGTGTACTGCCCCTCCTTGAGGAGATGGGGGAGGCTGCATGGAGGTGTGATTTTGTAGTCCAGGAAGGAAGTGAGACCACATTTTCATTTAGTCATGACTAAAATATCTAAAAACAGGAAAGTGTTTTGTCCTAAACATTAAAATAAGATCTGGTTGCAAAAGGGGTGAAGTGGCCCTTTAATTAGTTCCAATTGTACAGACGGTTTTTGTTTGTTTCATTTTATCTTGCACTTTTTTGTGTGAATTATCCAAATCATCTATATGATTCCGTTTTGTTTTGTTTGCACTCTGCTTGGCTTGCTCTTGGAGCAGAGTTCTGCTCCAAGGTTGCCTGCAGCAAAGTGATAACATACATAGTTTTGGACTTAAGTTGTCCTCTTTCTGAGGTCAATAAAGTTAACTTTCCCACCTTAACACTTAATCTTACAGTATAAACCATAAATGTTCTTTTGGGTTATCGATTTTCGTGTCCAGAGTATAAAGGTATATCGCAGACTAGCACCATGGACAGCGATAATGCTAAATACTATCATACATAATTCCTTCAGCACCATGGACAGCGATAATGCTATTACGTACTATAGTACTACAGAGTGGAGAAAGTCCTTCAGCACCATGGACAGCGTAAACGGAAATCATTCAGCACCACGGACAGCGCTACAAACCAATACTGATTTTGTGACACTAGAGGTGCCATTGGCACTGCTGCCTGCAGGTGGACATGAGGTCAAAACGTTCAACGCTCAATATATGACCTGGAGGCTGGAGCCTTTTTATTCCTTGTGTAGTGGAGCCATTGAAAACCTCGGGTAGTCCATTCATCACGTCTACAACGCGCATGGAACTACAATTACAGGGTGATGTATAGCCCCCATGTATAGCCCCCCTCACGTGTTGTATACTTTTCATTATGTTTCTTTTCCTGGTCGAAAGACAGAGCGCAGTTTAAACACGCCTGTGACACAATTACAACTCCCTGAAGCAAAATCCCAGTGTATCAAAAACCGCGTGCGGGGAAATAATAGATGGAGCTGTATAACACGCGCTTAACACTTTTTAATTATAGCAAGGCAGCAGACATGGTATTCAACCTAAGGCCTGCATCGAGCTGCTTTGTTCCCGTGGGAGGGGAGGGATAGATGCCTCTGATATTATGCAATTAGCTGGTAAAGAAAGTAGGGTGAGAAATAGAGAAGAATTCTAATCAGAATGCGCAAGAGGAGCTGCTTAGTAGGCTACAAACCAGCCCTATCAGAATTACAGAATATGGCGTGGTGGTGGAAGGAATCTGGGATTCTCTGAATTTTATATAGTTTTGCTCCTGAGTTAATGTGGTCTGCACAATAAGTCATTAGACACATCTTTCATGAGTTGGGACTCCTGGGAGGCAATGAGTCAGTCAATTAAGCACCGAAAAGGTGAAATAGAGGTACTGCCCCTGAAGAACCGGATACCTTGAAAGATCTGTGGGTCCACAGATCCAGAGATACGCATTAATTGCTTGCACTTTTCCATGACCTGTGTGAACTGCTCTCGCTCTCTCCCTCTCTCCCAGCTCTCTCTCTCTCTCTCTCTCTCTCTCTCTCTCTCTCTCTCTCTCTCTCTCTCGCACACACACACACACACACACACACGCACGCACGCACGCACGCACGCACGCACGCCTGTAAATCGCAGTTGGTTGATTGGTTCCCAACTTGAGTATAGCTGCGCGCTCACCTGGGTGCCTGCCCCTGCCCCGCCCTCGCCAGCCTCCACAGATAAATGCATGGTTAAAGCTGTCCCTGAATGCAGGAGACAAATGCACAGAGCGACGGGGCATCCCTTCCTCCTCCCCTACCCAACCACAACTGTTTGATCGATCTGTGCTCAAGAAGCTAAACACGGATGTCCTCCTCCGCCTGTGCTCATTCCGCTTGTTGATTCGACAGTATAGGCGATAGCAGGAGATTTATATAGAGGCTGCAACCTGCAGCAGCAACCTCTTATCAGACCCGTGGGCGGCTGGGTGGCGCGTGGCTGTGACTCGGTGGGAGGGGGATTATTGGAGAAGATTTGGTTTCGACACCCCAAAACCCAGACGATAGCGATGTGAGATCCAAAGACCGATGGAAGACCTGCACTGATCGCCCATATATGTTGGAGAAGAGCAGAAGGCGCAGTGCAATTTTGGCAAATTGAAATGCCTGCCCAAAGTCTGAGGTGCAGTCTTTCCTTATATGGGTTCCAAGATTCCTTCTGAATGAGTCTTTGTCTTCCAGACGAACTCCTCAACAACATATAGCCTATGACGGATGCGAGAAACTAAACAGTTCTTGGCGATTGAAAAGCACCTTCAACACCTCCACTCTGCAGTCTCGGCGAAGGGTTGCATCTTAATCCAGCACCGCGGTTTAATTGGCAGGTAGGCTATATTCCCGACGGTTCGGTTCCTTTAATGACTTCCCTCTCTGGCGGGTCACATCTCCTTTCACTGTTGAATGAGATAACAATTAAGATGCAGCCATTCTGGTGGATTAACAGTCACTGTCACTTAGTACAGCTGCATGGGAGGTAGCCGTCCTCCGCACCTGTTGTGACCTAACGGGGAGATAATGGGCACGTGGGAGTATTAGCCCACTGATTGTTCTCTAATGCATTCTGTGTAGTTAATTCAATTCCAGCAGCTGTGGTTGTGTGCGTGTGTTTGTGTGCGTGTGTGCGTGTGTGTGTGTGTGTGTGTGTGTGTGTGTGTGTGTGTGTGTGTGTGTGTGTGTGTGTGTGTGTGTCCGCGCGCGCGTGTGGGTCCAATGTGATTTATGGTGTGGCTGTGTGATAATAGGGCCATGGGAACAGGGCTAGTGATTGTGATACTCATGGCTATATACTCTATAGCCTATATATAATTCACGTGACATGCACTCATAGTGATGTAAAGGTCCCATCTCATATATATATAGGGACAATTAACCGCTGCCTCACTCCATCACTTGTTCAGGCATGTATGGCTCACATTCACATCATCCTGATGAATGGCATGTTGTATGCCGTCCGACATAGTGTTAACTCCCCCCATTGCCAGATGCTCCAAAAGTCCACAGACATAATAAACCACGATGGTCAAATAAATCTCGCCTCGCGCACATTCATCATGATGCCACAACAACACACACACCCCCCTGAGACGCGACTCGAGGCTGAGCGCGTATATACGTCGGAGAGTGATAATGGATGGAGTGTGCGTGAGTGTCCTGAGGGGGACGGCTGTCGCTGAGCGAGTTGTTCTCTTCTCACCCCGGTGACTTGGTGGGATGGAGCGACACGGCGGGGCAGACGCTCTCTGACACCACGGGTTATGTTTGCGCTCGGTTTTGGAAAGCTTAATTGGACTGGACGTTCAACTCAGTTTCCTGCCATATAGGATATAGATTATATAGGCCTATTATAGGACCCTGGAACCAACACATTTTTTTTGACCATGCACTGACGGGGGGAACGATCAAGGGCATCGCGCACTGCACCCGCACATCTGAAACAGACAGTGAAACCTTGTGAGAGAGGTCGAGGATCGATGTGCCCTCTATAGTCTTATTAGTCTACATTTATTTTTTTCGTTGTTTTGTTTGCTTGTTGTTTGTTATTTGGAGGAGGTTATAGTTAGAGGAGGTTTCAACAGGACACGCGCTTTAACCATGCGACCGGACAGGTCCATTCTCGAGGAGTTACCGCTGAGTTCCCTGTCTGTCCTGCGCTCACCTCCTCCGCCACAACTTGCCGGCGGGTCGCACGCGGTCGGCGGCGGTGGCATGATGGATAGACCTAGACCGGCCAGAGACTCCGTCGAGGAGACGATGTTACACAGTCTCGACGGGTAAGACGATATCTACGGCGTCAATGCTTAATATGCTCCAAGGTGACTTCTTCGGTCACCAAATGACAATTCAGTGCAATATTGAAAGCACACAGAACAAATTGGAGCCATTGCGACCTAATATCGATTTTCATTGTAGCCTATTTGTGATTATAAGTTAATGTGCGCTGTGATAGTGTCCTCCCCGAATGCTGCTGTGAAGGTTGAGCAGTTTAGGGATCACTAAGGTGATATATTATATTGATCTTTCTTAATGCAACAAGGTTTTATTTAGTTTACTTTGCTCTTTGGAGGAATGGAAGTTAACACTATACCTTCTGTAACAAAATGTAAAAAAGCTATATTGACGTTTTAGTGGTTTCACATAAAGTAGACCTAGCTGGTAATATTAATAATAATGGATTGCATTTTTATAGCTTTTCTACGCACTATACGTGCTTATACTCAAAGCACTTACAACGGTATACATTGGGAGGTGAATGCGGTTAATGGGATGTAAATGAGGTGTATATGTAAATTCTATACCCACATTGATGGCAAAGGGTTAGAGCAGTCAGCAGTGGGTTTGAATCCCATGCAGGAACACCATGCGGGCGGCGGCGGTGGCAAGGTTGCCAGTTCGAACCCGGGCTCCCCCAGAGTTAGTGTCGAAGTGTCCTTGAGCAAGACACTGAACCCCTAATTGCTCATGATGTGCTGGTTGGTATACCTTGCATGCAGTTTCCGCCTGCACCATCGGTGTATGAATGTGTGAATGTAATGCACAATCTATGTAAAGCACCTTAAAGGCGCTATATAAATGCACCATTTACCATGTGGTCAATGAGGAAAGCTCTCCTCTCCCTGATAAGGCAGCTTGTACAAGGGCAACTGGGCAAGGCACCCTTGCTTGCCTGCCCCTATGGAGCTTCTTGTGCTCTGCAGCTTAGGTGTGTTGTCACTTATAGGCCTACATGTACTATAGTCTATACCTACAGCACATGTGGAGTTCTGAGGGACTGCAAATTATGTGAGTTATAGTGCTCTATATAGTTGATATATTTGTAAAAATCATCCTCTGGCTGTAACTGTGTGTGTGTGTGTGTGTGTGTGTGTGTGTGTGTGTGTGTGTGTGTGTGCGTGTGTGTGTGAGAGAATGTGTGACATTGAAGTGTACAATATGTAACTCTCTCTCCCGTTCTCCTGTCCTGCATGTCGCTCCTCCTTTCACTGCTCTGGGATCAGTTGTGACCTGCTCTGACCTCAGCGCAGTCTCACAGTTCAAACACTGACAGTATACAGTATTACACTCTCAGCCCTTCACCCTCTCCGTTTTGTTCTCTATACCTCTTTATTCAATCATCCCCTATACTCTCCCCCCACCCACTTTTCATCTCCCTGCTGTCACTTTGCCCGTTTCCCCTCTCAACATCTATATTGTATAACTTTCGTTGGGCCCCCTGGCCTGCTCGCTAGAGAGAAACAAACTTCTGAAGGGGGACCTCATCACTTCTCATATCTGACTGACTGACTGACTGACTGACTGACATGCAATTAGCATGAACCCTAGGCGACAAATGACAGACATCTGAATAACATACTGTATGTGAACAAGTCATATATCCTTCTGCCTAGCATCTAGCAGCTATCCAAAAATTGGCGACAAGACGTGACACAAGGAGTGCTAGGGTGTGTCAGGTGGAGTCTGAAGAGGTTCGTTTTTCATACTGCGGTGACAAATGGGGAGTGATTCTGCAATCCTGACTGTAGGGGGGAAGGTCATTCCACAGCTTGGGAGCCAGGAGGGAGAAGAGTCTGGGACACTTATTGGAGCATTGGCCAGGGTGTCTTAGGGAAGCGGTACAGTGGGTAGACCGATGTTTCCTGATCTAAGTGTGCAGTAAGGGGTGGATGAAGTCCTTTGATTGCCTTGTAGGTCCTAGCTTGTTTGATGTGAATATTAGGAACTGCATGGACCCCCATAACTCTGACAGTTATGAGGGGCCCACTTTGAGAACCATTGGCTTAGTGGGTAGAGAGGCCGTCTGGTAACCAGAAGGTCACAGGTTTGCGTCCAAGCCTGGCCATGTCTATGTCTGTCCCTGAACAACACTTAACTCCTAACTGCACACCCGAGCACTCATCTGAACAGCCTTCAGGCAGGCTGAATATAAAAATGTATTTCCTCTGCTAGATTAATATATACGGCAGAAGTGAAGGAGACATGAAACTTTATGGAGGCAGAAGCATTTGAGCGAGCCTGACAGAACCATCGAGGAGGGAGTTACTGCACAATATTCAAGCCTGGAGATATGGAGCTGGGCAGACTCCTTGGTGAGCGAGGGTCTGATCCTTCGGTTGTTGTGTGCCTTGAAGCAAGTTTACTGCAGTTTTGTGGTTTCCTGTTTTCAATTGGCGTTGCAGGTTTTTTTCTTTTTGTATAAAAACATAGACATACATAGGGACACACAAAGCGCCGTAATGGAGCGGAGGCACCGCTCAAAAAGCTAAACACAAGCCAGGTCTAGTGAGTCACGGGTGTGTGCAGGAAACGAGCACGCCCACTTAAATACGCTTGCGTTGTCGCCCCTCAACTTCTCTCTGCGTCCAAAATAAATGCACACCTCTCATTGAAAATGAATTACTACTAAGCAGTCACTCCCCGTCTGGAAACAAGTGTCGGTTAAAAGATTAAAGCTCTATCTGTATCCTGAGTCCTGATAATCATTGTTGGTCTAGCGTGTTTTTCCACTAACAGGGGTCTCCTCATCTCTCCAGCTCTTTAATATAAATGAGCTTTAATTTCACAGTGTTTCAATTCCAAATTTGTCTGCCCTTTTCTTCCTGTCCCTTCCCATTTCTCTTGTTTATCCTGTATCCTCATGAGTTCTCTCTCCTGATTGAACGAAATTGGTATCCTAAGTAGCCTATAGGCTACCTGATCTTATCTTTTTAGTAAAGAGCTGGAGAGACGAGCCCACATTAGTCATTAGTGAACAAACTCTAGAGTAATGATTACTATGCAAATATGTAGTTATTTAACATTTATCATGTAGAGTAGACAATCCAGTCTCAATATACAATTATACAACAATGCCTCATCATGCTTGCTGTGCTTGCTGACGAACTGACCGAATTGAGGTGTGTGCGTGTGTGTGTGTGTGTGTGTGTGTGTGTGTGTGTGTGTGTGTGTGTGTGTGTGTGTGTGTGTGCGTGCATGCTCCTTCATCGAGGACATTTTTTGCAGACTGCGTTGGTCTTATGAATAATTGTCAGAATAGAAAAGTAAGAAATACAATCACACAGCCTATTCATTTGACCACTGATGCATAATCAATGATTCTTGCGTTTAATGTGCTTAGTTCAAGGATTTCATAGTCTGTAAACTGAATATTTCTGAATTGTTCAATAAATCAAGGCCTGTGCAAGGTACAGGTAGGACAGGATTAGAACCAGGAGCATATGGACGGATGAGGGCTTCTTTGAACACAAACACAGACATACATACGTACATGCACTCATGGAATCAGTTTGTCTCACTCATACAATTTACAATTTAGGCATATGGCAGACGCTCTTAATCCTGAGCGATTTACAGTAAGCAAGAACAACAGATGGTAATAGCATCAAATACATTGAAATAGTCATCAATAATCATAAGCAAGCTAAGAACCTAACATCTGTCTAACAGTAGAATATCTGTACAGTGAAGCTACGAGTATACACTATAGAGTGCTATGTCTGCATAAAATGTAGTAACTAAATTACATACGTTTATAGCCTTTGCATACGCCTGTAAGGTCGTCGAGGCTATAGTGCAAGTGCTACGGGCTAAGATGGAGTCTGAAGAGGTGAGTTTTCAGACTATGGTGGAGGATTGGGAGTGAGTCTGGCAGTCTGCACTCTGCAGATCTGATTGCAATGGGAAGTTAATTGCATCGTTTTGGAGACAGAAGGACGAAGTGTCTGGGACGTGCGTCGTCCCGTCCCGGCTGTATTAGTGAAGGTTCTGCCAGCCTCCCTCAGGCTCCTTGTGTTGGCTGCTCTGAGTGAGCAGGGAACAGACTTGGAATGGGGGATCAGACAGAAGATATGGGGGTGCCATGTGTTTGGTTGCTTTGTAGGCCAGCATCAGTGTTTCGCGGGCAGCAACCGGGAGCCAATGGAGGAAGCGGAGAAGAGGGGAGACATGTGAGAATTCTGCCTCACACACACACACACACACACACACACACACACACACACACACACACACACACACACACACACACACACACACACACACACGATGCATTGTACGCCCCTGTGTCCTCTACTGATTAGTCTGTCAACCCTGCTCTGTTAACCTTTATGTAACCTGTAAGTGACTTTGTTTTTAGAAGCAAGAGCAACAGAGAATCACAGACATGCACACAATTTTGTTTGACGCAAACAACATCGTGTTGTTGTTTTTTGCATCTGATGTGATGAATAGTGCTCTCTGTAAACAATAGATGGAGCAGAGCAGAGCAGAGGAGGGGAGAGGAGAGGAGAGGGGAATGAAAGGAAAGGGGAGGAGGCGAGATGAGAAGATAGGAAGATAGGCCCTTTACTGTTTGACATGCAGTGTACCAGGTTCACATGTACAATCACACAATCTTTGGATTTGTATATTTCACCAAAAGAAAAGAACATTAACAGACAAACTAGACAATTTCAGGAAGTATATCTTGTGACCTGAGGAATCCACAGATAAATCATGTTTCTATGATACTCAACTGAACACAGAGGTATGTTTTATACACGTGTTGCTTAAATTGAACTTACATTTTTAGACGTAGACATGGCCAGGCTTGGACGCAAACCCGTGACCTTCTGGTTACCAGACGGCCTCTCTACCCACTAAGCCAATGGTTCTCAAAGTGGGCCCCTCATAACTGTCAGAGTTATGGGGGTCCATGCAGGGCCTAATATTCACATCAAACAAGCTAGGACCTACAAGGCAATCAAAGGACTTCATCCACCCCTTACTGCACACTTAGATCAGGAAACATCGGTCTACCCACTGTACCAATTTTATTTTATTTTATTCAGTGTTACACTGAATTACATTTTACTAGGGTACATTCCTATGAATGGTAATAAAATAGAATTATATTGGCTTTATTCTAATTATTTTTATTACGAATTAAGAACTCATGCGAGCTCAACCCCCCTGGCAGATGACATAATTTTGCCAGGAAAGATAACCCCATCCACTTTCAATAGGAAATAATCACACCCGTGTGAACTGAGTGGTGCAACTCCCCCCCCCCCCCCCCTCTCTCTCATTAGCAGGCAACAGTGCAGCACTCTCTCTCTGTTTCTGGCACAACAGCGCACAACAGCCATCGGCCATCGGTGTATATATGAATGTGTGTGTGAATGGGTGAATGTAATGCACAATCTATATGTAAAGCGCCTTGGATAAAGGCGCTATATAAATGCAAATTTTATTGGCAAATTTAACATTTTCCAATAATATCAAATTTTACTTTTGTTTTATTGAAAAAGTTACACATATATAGCTTTAAGAACCATTCATCCATATTGCTGAGTGCTATACGATAGGATAGACTTTATTGTCCCTTAGGGAATTTTGTCACGGAGGCATGCTAAAAATACAATGTTGTGCGGTACTACACAGAATGCCAATAAATGCCATTGAATGACACACTCTAATCTACATAATAGTAAGTATAATCTTCATAAAATATTACATGCATACAATTAGAATACATTAAAACACAAGCAGCATTGCTGGAGTCTGACTCTGGCTGGCTTATCATTTAGGGCTTTAATGGGCAAAGGAGTGCTTAAAGCTGTTCATCTTGCTCAGGGAGACTCTGTGTGTCTGCCTAAGAGAAGAAGCCGTTACTCAGGGTGGAGGACATGAGGGGGGTCTCAAATTATCTTCTGGACCTGTCTCAATTCTTTCATTATAAACAGTCTGGAGTGTGGGATGCTGCTGCTATATGCTTTTCACGGCTCTTTGTGTTAGCCGGGTAATCTGGGCTTTCAACTGTACACTAGACTCCCAAACCGGGCTGAGATGCCACACTTTGATTGATTGATTGAATCAATAGTTTATTGAATGTAAATGTGAATATAAATGTAAAAACAGCATCAGTATACAGTCAAACACTCAGTTCAAAAGGGATAGCACCAAAAATAGTCCTTGTGGTCTTGTTTCCATTTAGGCCCTATATGCAATCAATATGATGACATGAAGAATAACAACATGACATGAAGAATAACAACAAAATTCAATAGCATCAATATTAACAACACAAAAGGAAAATCATTTCAGGAAAATCTTAAAACTGTATGGATACAGAGGAGGGGGGGGGGGGGTTGATCGCCTGTTTAAGAGGGAAGGATCATTTCCTCTCCCATGCAGCTAGCCTGCTGAAAGGTGGCCTGTTTTAGAAGATGTATAATAAAGTGATCTGAACTGACACTACTGCACTCTCAATGGCATGGTAGAAGAGGAGCATCACCTTCTGGTTGACCTCAGGTCAGCCGCTGTTGGACCCGGGTGTAGACATTTTCTACCGGAATTCTAGGTGTATGCTCTGTAGAAGACGAGTCGACCTGGGTTATGTTCTGGTCAGATCTGGGGTCGAATAGATGCATTTCCAGACAACGTCACACTGATAAGAATCAGTGTGTGGCTAGTGCAGGCTGGGGCCCGAAGAACCGCTCTTTTGCTGCAATGTGAAGGTGGTCACATGATCAACACTCACGTGTAAAAATGCATCCCATCAAACGTTCAGATGCTTGTTTTCTTCTCATTGTGGACCGGAGGAAGGTTTAAGATGTTTACTGGGATCTCTCCCTCTTGTGTGCAAACAATTATAATGATTCACAAAGCAGTCACAGAGGGATTTCTCCATACGATCACAGCACCATACCAGAGCCTGCTTGATCACGCAGCTGTATCCCCTCAAACTTGATTCATGCTCTGCCGTGTGAAGGTGTTGCGTGCAGAGAACGGCCGAGAACAGCAGACCTCCAAGCTCAGAACGGTCGCATCCGCAACGCGATGTGAGCTTGTATGTCAGCTGTTCTCGGCACGCACTACCGTTGTGGCGGGGTGAAGTACAGTATATATGTCTCGCTATAGGAGCGTCTCACCAGCCAACACACAAGAGGAGGTTGAATGAACAGAATCCAACTGTCCCCGATACAACAGGTTTGGGGATCTGTTGGGAATTGATTACATGAAAACAGAAAATCTGTCTATAACACCTCTTCTGGATCTAATGTTTGTGGGCACACTGTGGCCTGCAGTGTCGAAGGTGAAGTCAATCGGATTAGCGGTTCTCTAAATTCTACAACACCGCCACATGTCCCGAAAAAAGTATGGAATTACTAGTGGTTGCCTATATGGAAAACAATTGGCTACTCTAAATGTAGTAAACAAAAGTTATGGTTTCCACATGGAGCCAATGTAAACCTTCCTATACTTGTTTTGACAACACACCATTTGTGTCAAATCATTGCTCCATGCCCTTCGATCCTCAAGAAGCAATTTATGAATTGGAACTCGATCGATTTACGGGTCACGGCGGAGTGAGGATTCAAGGAGGCGTAAAATTGAGTAATGGGATTTTCCCACTCACTCACTCACTCTCCCTCTCTCTCCTCCTCTGTTGCTCTCAGATTAACACTTGCGCGAGTCTAATCTCTAATCTTGCATAGATGGCTTTGAATCTCTCCCTCTCTTTCTCCTTGGTCTCATTCTTCCTGAACTCATTTCAACTCAAAGAGTTTGCTGTGCACATGTGTTTTGTTGTGTGTATGAAACTTGCCTCATACTGTAAAGTGTTAATTCAACTCTGAGCTACATTGAAAATGAGGGCTTGCCCTCAACTGTATTCCGAGTATAAATAAAGGTGATGATGATGAAACCCTTATGGCTATTACAGAGTTAAATTGAATGATATTAACACCCACTGCGTTGAATTGATTACATGATATATATAAGTTTCACTGTGGGGATTTACACTAACCTTTGAAGCATCTCGCATGTATGTCCGTTTCATGAAAATCCACCTTAAAATGTCGTTTGTCGTCGTGTTGAAAAATTATCCAAACTGCGGATCAATGGCTCCGCTGCGCGCCGCCATTGCCCGTTCGAAAGCATTGCGCGTCAACTTCCCAGAAGCCCCTGCAAGCCAGTGATAAGTCGATTTCCGGTTACGTCATCCCAAAGAGTCATCCTCGTCGCTCTGTCCGAGGGAAACTTGTCTTAAAAGAAAATGGCAAATTAGCGTGTTCCGCAGTCAGACTGTTATTAATAAGATTCAACTGTGGCTGTATTTTGTCTTGGTGCTGTGCGTGTACGCCTGTACACAGCCAGGTCGTCCATTAAAAACCCAATTATTGAAGCATAATCCGTTGCTCTCCCCAAAGTTTAAATAGAAACAAATAAAAAATAATTAAATCTGCTTCTATCTATAAATGCACCAACTCTCTGTACATGTGTAATCCACGTAACCGTTAGCCCCACCGACTTCAAATTCGACACACACGTTCCTACCCCCACAGGGAGTGCAGTGCCTGGCCCCAAAAAGGCCTCTGCCTGGGCTCTGGACAGGGTCCCTGCCCAGGGTCCATATATGGAGCTGATCTGCATAGACTCCATATTTGGGCATGCCTGACAAATATCTCCATATATGGGCATAAAAGGGACACAGACATAATATCTGGGTGGGGCATGCATTTCCAACTTGTATCGTTCCAAGTAGGCCAGTGCCCAACGGACACCGCTGTAGAGGCCCCACGGGCCTAGATGTTATTAATAATACTTGAAAAATAAAATACTACTATAAAATGAAGCAAACTGTCTGTCCTCATACATTTTCAATTGTCCAACAATGAATTTGTTCAATAGCATTATTTCCTCTAGCTATGGGATCTGTAGTTGCAGTCCATAGCCATTCTTTTGGTTGTTGTTTGGTTGTAAGGGTGACTGTAGCCTGGGAAGCTATAGATATTTAAAAGAAAATCTATGCCCGCTGCAGTTCATTGCAGTGATGTGTCTCCAGCGTAAGGAGTATGAATCCGACACGTTTCATCAAGTACATCTTGGAATAATTCCTTATCCATATTTTATTCCAACTCGTACTAGACAGGGTTCATTGATAGGCAGGTGTTTCCAGTTGTCTAATTGTGCTCTATATTGGGCTCAAAGTTGTTGATCAGTTGTCTCAACATCTGGAATTAGAAATGATCATCCATGCATTTGTGTCATCACATCTAGATTACTACAATTCCTTCTTCACATGTCTCTCTAAATCATCATTAGACCGTCTGCAACTGCTCCAGAATGCTGCTGCCAGATTGCTGACCAGGTCAAGGAGATCCTGTCACATCACACCCATCTTGTTCTCCTTGCACTGGCTCCCAGTAAATTATAGAATCCAAATTCTCCATGGCCAGGCACCCCCATATCTTTGTGACCGTATGTCCCCAGAGGGCCTCTCAGATACTCATCCCTGTTGGTTGTTCCCCCACAAAACTAAAAACTAAAGGTGATCGAGCCTTGCCTTGATTCTTACCATTTTCTTACCGTTTCTTACCTTTCTGTCTCCTCCGCTTTATTGTTTAATTGGTATGTTTTGATTTTAATGTTGTTAAGCACTTTGTGACAATATCTGTGAAAGGTGCTAAATAAAATGTACTTACTTACTTAACAGGCACAAAGCCAGCAGAGAGAGAGAGAGAGAGAGGGAGAGCTCAGTGGTGCAGTTTAGTTATAAAGGACTTTGATTTAAATGCATAGCAAGCAAGCAGACCCAGCAATGATCATGATATATAGACTTAAGCTTTAATTATGTGTGGTCCCAAGTCTACGTGTACATACTTTGTAGTGCACACACATCCCCTGGTATACTTTGTACTAGTGTTTGTGTTTGTTTTCACTAGATAAATAGAAATACACAGATGAGAGATGAGAGAGATGAATAAATAGTAATGAATCAAAGCTTAATCAAACTAGAAAAAGTGCCCCTCGGGGCACGGGTCTCCACCAGGCCAGGTCAGGTTGTGGCCTCCTCCATCATAGGCATCCGTCCGTCAGTGATGACGATGGATTGCGCCTGGGTGGTCATGTTTTCTTGCAGCGACGGCTGTGGCTGGACAGCCCCGCAGTCTAAAGCGCAGTTGGCGCAGACAAAGCGAGAGGGGACTGGCACAGGAGTGGGGGCTGCTTCACGCAGTTTCCTCTTCTGTCTCTTCGCCTGCAACAAGGAGATGTGAAAAGGGTGCCATGTGTTCCTACACCATTGATGGCAAGATTTCACGTAAATTGCACGCTGCATTCATGATTTGAGGCTTTTTGTTTCAAAAGGGCCAATCCTGCAAACTTTGAAAGCCAATGTTAGCCAATTAGGATGGAATATGAAATATCGGACAGATCCATCTTGAACACATGACTATAGAGATAGTGTGTAACGATTTGCGGGATTTTTGGACAGAATCTGGAGGAGTAATATAAAAAAAAAATGGGGCAGAGGTTCATTGTTGGCATCCAGGGAGTGTGTGTGCAAAATTTGGCATCGACCAGGTGAACGGTGCCGGAGATTAGCTGGTCACAGACGGACGGACGGAATGACGGACACACGGACGGACGGAGTGCAAAACATACTCTCTCCCCAAGCCTTCGGCCTGGTGGAGACAATTAGTTCAATTACTGCAAAAAAAAACAACCACCACTCCTAAAAACTCCACCCCATAAAATGTAAAACCTAGATATTCCCCTCGCCTTCAGACAGATCCATTTCCAAATGTTTGTGTTGGCATGGATGTCATTTGCAATGTTGCCAAAGCAAAATGTATCTTTCTCTCTCTCTCTCTCTCTCTCTCTCTCTCTCTCTCTCCCCCACCCCCAGATCAAAGACAAACACACTCATCTCTCCATTTCCATTCAATTTAATCTCATATTGGCAAGTATAGCACAAAGACAACAACACCAGAGCAATTGGAGAAATATGCTCAATTTATGATCCGTGGTACAACTGGCGAAAATAAATAGCAGATCTACTGTATCTCCTGTTTTCGGCACAAAACCATTGTATAACAAAATATAAATCGGGATATAGTCAATATAAGGAAAAAAACCAACAACAGGAGGTCCCTGGTGAATTCCATGCGTGTGTTCTCAGCAATGTCCCATCAGGGAACAAGCATGATGGATGCCCTGCCTACCCCTGAGGTGTCTCATTGAGCCGTGTCGGTGTCTGGAGGGACAGCAAGTCAGCATATGAATTTAGAGGAAGTCATAGCCTGTGTGACAGGACATTGGTGCATTTGTGCCTGCAGATGGCCTCGGAGAGACTGAATGACATGAGAAAGAGAGAGAGAGCGATTGGGACAGACAGATAGATAGAAAGAGACATGAAAGAGAATGATATATTAGACATATTAGACTCACGGCTCACTGATTACATTGCGTCTGTATTTATCTGGAATCCTTTTGTTCTGATGACTGCATTGAATTTGATCATGCATTGCGTAATGTGTCAGCGGGATGTGTTGTGGAGAGGTTTGCAGCATGAAATCAGCATTAGTAGTTGAAGACAGTTTGTATTTCAAAAAAGGTTTTTGAGGCACCTTCATGGATGATCTCAACAGAAATGAAAACGCACACACACACAGGCTCTATATATGCACAGCAGCCACATTGAAAAGAAATTGGGCCTCTTCCTTATCATCCCATCCATCATGGGTCTTACCGATAATATACTAATTGTCTCCACCAGGCCGAAGGCATGGGAAGAGAGTATGTTTTGCACTCCGTCCTCATCGGACGCGATGGACAGCTAAGATGAGATGTGTGTGTCCGTCCGTCTATGGACAGCTAATCTCCGGCACCGCTGGCTTGATCGCAGCCATACTCTGCACACATACTCCCTGAATGCCACAGCTGAACCTCTGCCCCAAGGTTTTCACATTGGCCTCTTATAGCGCCACCAGGAGGCCACTTTGTGCAAAAAGAAATATTGGACAGTACACCTACAGATTTGGTCCAAACATCACGCAAATTGGTACACAGTCTCTGTAGAGCCATTCAACGAAACACGTCTTTCAGATTTTTCAGACTCCATCCTGATTGGCTAATATTGGCTTCCAAAGTTCGCAGGAGTGCTCAGGTTCAAACAAAATGCCGCAAATCATGAACACATCGTGTGATTTCCATGAAATTGTGCACGCACATTCCCATAGGCAGAGGAAGAAATGCCACTGGAACATTTTCAACTCGGCCTCATGGTGGCGCTATAACTGGCCGATTAGTGTTTTTACCTCTAACTGCATGGATCTGTGTAAAACTGTGTATGCCTCCTTAGAGGCCAAGGAAAAACCTTTGCCTGGTATTTTTCATATTTGCTCTTTATAGCACCACCAGGAGGCCGACATATGTAAAACACATTTTCTAATATTACTCCTTCAGATTTTATCCAAATTTCATGCAAATCGGTAAACATCCTCTCCATAGTCATGTGATCAAGACGGGTTTGTTTGATTTCTCAAATTACATCCCGATTGGCTACGATTGTCTTCTAAAGTTTGTACCCGTTTTGTACAAATCGCTCCAACTCCTCAACACAGTGTCCGATTGCGGTGAAACTGTGCATGCACATTCCCACTAGCCTCGCGTTGCGATACCAATATACCACTGCGCTGGGCTACCGCCTCGGGGGATATGCATATGCATATGCAATAGGGGCGGGTGAAGTGTGGCTGCGCCAGGCTACATTCCCACTAGGCTGAGGAAGAAATGCCACTTGACAGTTTTCAAATCATGGTGGCGCTACCACAGGCCCAGTCGTGTCACACACGCACACGCGCGCACACACACACACACACACACACACACACACACACACACACACACACACACACACACACACACACACACACACACACACACACACACACACACACACACACACACACTCCTATCCTCCGCCCAGAAGTGCACTTTTTGTAGTTATGGCTCTGTTTTCATTCTGGCCAGACAGGGTGCTGATATTGTGCATGTACCAGACCAATTCACAAATGTAAATTACTATGGAACCTCTCCATTAATTTTCATTGGGCGCAGATCATATTGCCAATTGGATACACCAGCAACAAACATGATGTTATATAAGGTTATTATAGTTACAAATACTAACAAAATAACAACAAATTTGAACTACTGTAAGTGAATCTGTATTGTGTAATTAAAAAACAAGCTAAAACTGTCATGGTTTGAGTCTCCCCCTGTCTGTATTTCCACTTCGGCCACTCCCTCATCCCATTCCACACTTCAGTCCCAGTTACACACCTGGTTCCACTCTCATCACCCCAGCCCATTACACACCTGTGAACACTACTGCAATCAACCCACCACCTATAAGACTGGACTCATTGCGCAGACACCTTGTCGGATCATACATTCATGTCATGTTGTTGTACCTGGGAGCTCTTGCCTTGTTCCTGGACTATGCTTTGAAGCTTCTGGTAATTTGCTTGTACCTCTTTGTTTTTTGAATTTTTCGACTGCTTAGTTTCTGCCAGTAGTTACCAGTTGTATAAGTTTGCATTTTTTCTGCATTATTTAATAAATGCTTTGATTACACTCTGCCTTGCTGGTCGTGACTCTGCACTTAATTGGGTTCAGTTCACCGTGACAAAAACGAAATAAAATTTCCTTTTTAATCCATTTCCATTTTCTTTTTAAGTGGTGCAACCACTTCTACAACCAGCTTGCAATGTCCGTGTACCTGTTTGTTTGTTTGTGATGTTTTTCATTTATTATTATTATTTTAGATGTGCCAGTCTTATGCCCTGCCAGTCTTATGCACCTTATGTTCTGGCAGCAGCAACAAAAGTCTGGAGAATGAGCTTGAGTCCCATTTGGGATTACTTTGAATTTGACAATATGTGTCTGAGATAAGAGCTGTAGTGGAAGGTGATAAAGTATGTGGAACATTTCTCAAGGGGAAACATCCCACAAATCTGAAAGTCCATTTGAAAAGCTCACACAAGCGGCTGCTTGTTGTAGACTGTTGCTACTGCTGCTGCTGCTGCTGCTGCTGCTGTTGTTGTTAGGATCATCGGATCGGGTGATCGGAAATCGGGGGCCGATCACGTCATTTTTAAATGATCGGAATCAAAAATCAGAGCCAAATGTGATCGGGACATCCCGATCATGCCATCATAACCCATTTTGGGCGGGAACCCCTTTTGGTGTTAGCATTACGTTATGCTTTAGCTATTTAAAAATAGATCTACAAGCTCATAGCGCACCACCGAGTGGCGCACTACAAGCTTGTAGGTCTGCTATTTTTTTTAAATCGAAGAGCGACTGACAGACATTTATTAGAATCTGATCTCAGGTCAGAATGAAAACTGTCAGGCTGTAGAAGACATTTTTAGAATGTGAGCTCAGGTCAGAATGGGTTAATATAGCCCCATATTTTCTCTGTGTGTGTGTGTGTGTGTGTGTGTGTGTGTGTGTGTGTGTGCATGCGCAGGGGGACGATGCCGTTCCATCATGTGCGAGCGGGTCTGCTCTACCCTGACAACCTCCTGAGCAGCTCCCTGTCTGACAGCAGCCAAGGCTTCCAGCTCAACAGCATCTCCACGGAGGAGCTTGGAGGTGAGAGAGAGAGAGACTTTATTCAATTACTACGGAAATTCAGCTCCAAACCACAACCATTACACACTCCATTAAACCTTGAAATTAATCATTAAATATTTTTAACTGAAATTTAAAAATGAAGTCAAAACTAAATATATATATTTGTCTTTTTTTTATTTTGTATCTGTCTGTCCTATTTTGAAAAAGCTTAATAAAAATATTAAAACACAAAATATATATATATATATATAATAATACATTTATTTTATAACATTCATGCATTTAATGTAAACATTCTGAAGATACCATGAATAGTCATATGATTGACAGCGAGAGTGAAATAAGATGGGGACAGATTTGTAAATTAAACTTGGGCCAGTTGTGGGGGGGGGAGGGGGGGGAGAGAAATAAGCCAATTTATATCACTCCCCTTCATCTGTGTATGAGGAAATATTGTAAAATGTATGAGAAATGGCTTGTGTTTTGAGTGTATCCCCTGAGATGCATCGTTAAAACAATTAAAACTCTCCATTACCAAAGTACAGTGACAGAATTTAACAACATAGGAAATCGATGTAATCTGGCAATTAAGCGCAGCATCAGGACAGACATGTTGAAACACTGCATCACTGAGCTGCAGCAGGGGCCTTTTAATGGCTCAGTGATATTCTTTGAATCGTTCAATGATTTTTCTGTAAGCTTATATAGATATTGAACTCGGGGGCTTATATTTCACAATATAATAATGCTAGACTAAAGAACTGTGGCATTTGTGAGCACTATTATGAGGATGCCGTAACAGTATAACACTACCAAAAAGCTGGCCTTCCTTTAATGAACATGATGTCTTCATTAAAGGGGCTGTTTTACCAAATCACACACTAGTGATAACATTCAACACTTACCGACACACTTGATTACATTTTAACACACTTAATTGACTTACATTTTTACCTCTGCCATTGAATTTGAGCGTGATTGTCTGTGTGTTCATCAGTGTTTTTGTCCGTTAGCTAATATAGCAGACCACTAAGCCGCTTAGCATTATATTATGCATGTCCTAATGTCTGCAGGCGGCCGTGCACATTCAGCTTAGTGTGAGCTGTCACAAGTCAGAGAGCATGATGGAGAGAGGGTTGACAATGAAAGCGTATACTATGAAGGCAGTGTTGTATGTTTCTCTTGACACACAACATGTTACATTTTACATTGGGGCGGCAGTGGCTCAGGGGTAGAGTGGCCGGTATATAGAGAGGCTCGATGCTGGGCATCCCCCGAGTTGGTGTCGAAGTGTCCTCGAGCAAGACTCGAAACCCCTAATTGCTCCCGATGTGCATGTTGGTGTCATCACAATCACATGCATGGTTTCCTCCGCCATCGGTGTATGTGTGTGGATGGGTGAATGCACAATCTATGTATGTAGTGCTTTGGATAAAAGCGCTATATAAATGCACCATTTATTTACCATTTGCATTGCGACCTACAGTATAAGTTTAATTTGTCCACTTTCAAGTTGGTTGCTATAGTTACACCGGAATTGGTGACCAACTCGATCAGTAGCCTTCTTACTTTTTACTTATTTTTACTTCTTACTAGAGTGTAGCATTAAAGGCTGCTCCTCTCATTCAGGTCCATTTAGTTTAAACCATTTTATGATGGATCAGCTATAGTTGGCACTCTTTGGCTGCATTATTCATCGTTTAAACTGTTTTTGAGGGCCTCCTATGCCCAGCTTTCCGGTTTTGTTTAACACAAACATTGGCTGATCACTCCATAGCGATGATTTGATTGGCTGAGCAAAGTACGTATTGAAGATAAAAGTGAGCGCAGAAAAGTGAAGACAGAAAAGTGAGGACACATTGTGATTGGCCAGACTGAGATGATATATGATGATGTATGATGATAAGAGCGCCCCTGGGTGTCAATTTGGACAGATGTGGGCACCTGTCATTTAAATTCCTGTGCTGATTTGTGTTACCTCTCGCCACTGTACAAACATAATTCACACAAGGCATTAACAATCGGTATCTCTTGTCATAGCCCTCACCCGTTGTCACCTCCCTTTTCATAAACGTGCACATCCAAAAAACATTGTCGTCGTGTGTGTCCACGTAGCTCAGTCGGTAGAGCTTGGTTTAATTCCGGGCATTGCCAATTTAGAGCATTTAGCAGTATGGCTTGAGTGAGGCAAGATGTGTGGTAAGTGCCGGGAGCTGATTGTAGGTGTTGCACTCCACCTCAGCAATCCATATCCCAGGGGTCTATAGCGCATTGAAACGGGGATAGACTCCCGCGTTCTCGGGTACTGGCAAAGTCTCTCTGACCTACTTACAGCACATGCAGCAGAAAGATGGAAGGAGGTACAGTAGTGCCTCCTGGCGGGGATTTGCACTACTTAGCGCCCCTTTCTAGTTTCCATCTTAATCCAGTGTCCCTATAATAATCAAGCCATCAGTCGATTCACTGAACACTTGCTTTTGCAAAACAAAACTGGTATAGACAGTCAAGTATTCACATGCCATACATGAAGCCTTCAGCTGTTTGGCAGCCGTTCTTTGGCAGGATTTTTGATGTGCTGCTGCGCTACTGGCCGGCTCAATGCAGGCAGTGCCTGATCCCACTTCAGAGACACACGCAGTCTCTTCCAGGATCAGTTAGCGCAGAGAGAAGTCTAGTTTATCATCCCAGAGATCATCCATCACCCTTATATGCTGTAACCAGGATCCCGTGTGTGTGTGTGTGTGTGTGTGTGTGTGTGTGTGTGTGTGTGTGTGTGTGTGTGTGTGTGTGTGTGTGTGTGTGTGTGTGTGTGTGTGTGTGTGTGTGTGTGTGTGTGTGTGTGTGTGTGTGTGTGTGTGTGTGTGTGTGTGTGTGTGTGTGTGTGTGTGTGTTACATTCACGAATACACACTGAAACATATACAGTAGTGGAAGACATGTAAGTGCGTGTGTCTCACGCATGCAGTATGTACACATTGCATTGCACAGTAAATGCAGTAATCCATCAGCTCTCTGGGATTCTATTGAGAATGAATGCACTCCTCTCTATTGAGAGAGAAACAAATACATCACCCTTTGTTTTTGGACAGAGCAAGCCTCAGTCTCAAGACAGATTTATGCTGTCACATGCCGAAAATAGCCGATCGACAAGTTCCCAGCACGTCGTGTCGGATTGGGCACTTTCGGAAGACAATACCCTCATACGGTGAAGCATGAATTGTACTTCACTCTCTTGTGATGCTTGCTGTGCTTGCTTGGTAATGGGGAGAGGGGGGAAAGAAAGGAGAGAGAGAGAGAGAGAGAGAGAGAGAGAGAGAGAGAGAATAGGAGATAAGGTCATCTTTTATTGTCCCCAATGGATATTTGCCTGCAGCTTCACAGGTTGGTTAAAACACACCACAGTGAATCACAATACATAACAGTAAAACACAAGAAGCAACCGTCAGACAGACATTGATCCAGCGTGACATACAGTATACAACGACAGACATTGATCCAGCGTGACATACAGTATACAACGACAGACATTGATCCAGTGTGACATACAGTATACAACGACAGACATTGATCCAGCGTGAAAACGCCTTTCTGTGTTCATGGATTTTGTTTTTAAATACTTTTTGAAAATATTCCTGGTTTGCTGCAGTACTGGCCTTATTGTGTCTTCACAAGAGTCGTGTTTTCTTTCAAGAGGGGACGAACAGGACCAGACGCAGTTTGTCTGGCTTTTTGTTTCACCTGAGTTTTATACATACAAAAGCAGAGAGATGAAAAAAACTGAGACAGAGAGAGAGAGAGAGAGCGAGAGAGAGAGACGATGGCTGTGCTCTAGTTACTAGCCTTAGGGGGTATTTACTGACTAAGACGGAGGTTGTTGCGACTGAACACCCTGACTAGCAGCAGCAGACTGACGGAGCAAAGGCGGAAACAAGATCCATATCTGTGACTGGCTTTATACCGCAGGCAGACAGACAGGCAGGCAGACAGACAGGCAGACAGACAGGCAGGCAGGCAGGCAGGCAGGCAGGCAGGCAGGCAGGCAGGCAGGCAGGCAGGCAGGCAGGCAGGCAGGCAGGCAGGCAGGCAGGCAGGCAGGCAGGCAGGCAGGCAGACAGACAGACAGACACAAATAGGATTAAATTGTTTGGATTGTTTATTGTTTTATCTTGATGTTTATAGGATAGGCATTTATAAGCTTTCAGCTTCAGCCTATTCCTTTTGATCACCTCCAGTTCCTTTTTTTTTTTGTTATGTAACCGTGTGTTAACAACTAAGCTGTTTTGTAACTGTGAAGATGATCAAATAAACTAAACTAAACTAAAACTGATCAAATAAACTAAACTAAACTAAACTTGTCAGGAAGAGAATTATTAGTAAGTAAGCAAGTAAGTAAGTACATTTTATTTTTAAAGCATCTTTCAAAACATTGTTACAAAGTGCTGTACAATGGACAACAAGGTAAAACAATACAAATTAAAACACAAGAGCAATAAAAGTACAAGAAGAAGGGCAAAACATTTAACAGTAGAAAAGATCATAAGACAAAATTCTTACGAAATAAATACGTTTTTAACAAGTTCTTAAAACCGTCAACGTTCCACAGTGTGGGAACATCCACTGCAAAAGCCCGGTCCCCCTTAGTCCTAGGACAATATCTGGAAACCTGCATGAGAGGGGCAGTGATTGGCCACATCACTGCAACTGGAGAGTGTTGTGGTTAAGGGTCGAAACACTCAAAGAAGGTTGGGAACCACCCGATGACCTCTCTTCCTATAGCCTAGGCTTTATCCATTATAGATGGATTATAATTGCATCTTTGATGTATTTACAAACTGAACTCCCTGGGCAACCAGTGCCCTCCAGGAAAGTCTGGATGGCAACCGCGGAAGGTTGGTGACACTGGAGAGACAGCTGACTTCCAGGAAAAACTGGCAGAGTAACAGGGGCCAGCAACCCCTGTTGCAGCACTCGCAAGAGGGCACCAAGCAAGCTACAGAACTTACAAATGAGCAATACCCCCAGTGTATTGTCCAATTATGGATGGACGAGATCATGATCCAAATTGGGCATGTATTTTGTGATTATGTATTATGTGGCCAATCACTGCTGACCCGCCAACTGGAGAGTGTTGTGGTTAAGGGTCGAAATAGGTTGGGGACCACCTGATAACCTCTCTTCCAGGCCAAGGCTTTATACATTATAGATGGATTATAATTGCATCTTTGATGTATTTTCAAACTGGGTGTCATCGGCGTAGCAATGATAGGAGACGTCTTCGAAACTATTTATCAGAGCACCAAGGGGTATAGCATATAAAGGGAGAATAGGACTGGACCTATAGAATGAAACCCTGGGGAACACCACATGTCAGGGGAGCAGAGGAGGAGACATATAGCTGTCGACAGCAATGCTTCTCCCCGACAAATAGGATGAGAACAAGGCCAGTCCACTTAACCCCGCCCACTGTTGGAGCCTCTCGAGGAGGATGGAGTGGTCGACCGTGTCGTATGCTGCACTTCAATGGAGCAGCATCAAGACTGAGCATTCTCCGACATCGCTCTTCGTGATGATGCCACTAAAGTGCCGTTTCAGTACTGTGTTTCTGGCGGAAGCCATAGACTGAAAATATAATACATTAGTATGGTTTAGAAATTGTAATGGTTGGTTACAGACAACTTTTGAGATAAACGGGAGTTTAGGGATAGGTCTGCTAGTAATTACTGTGGACTGTTGGTCAAGGCTTGTATTTTTCAGGAGAGGTTGGATAATTGCATGTTTGAAGTTAGCGGGTACAAGACCAGAGGATATAGAACTGTTAATGATGGACAAAATAATGGGGGTAGACTGTTAAAAACTGCTTTTGAAAGTGCAGTGGGAATAATATCAACAGATGAGGGATGCATGTGTGAGACAATAGGTATAAATTATTCTAAGGAGAGTGTAGTTGTTATCAGAGTAGACAGGAATCGGAGGGGAAGCTGGATTAACTAGGGTGTTAATAACAGAAAATAACTTTGGCCAAATTTATTTTTTTATTTATTTGTGTATATTGTTGTTCTTGCATTTTCAACTTTTTGATTAAAATAATTAAGAGAGACCTTCATTTGGTTAAAACCCAATGGTAGGTTGGACTTTTTCCACCGGCGCTCAACCTTTCTGCACTCTCTTTTCAGTATGCGGATGTCATCCTTCATCCTGGGGGTTGAATTACATGTAACAGCACTGGCGCTTATCTTTTTAATTTTGAGGGGGGGCAACTAAATCAAGGGCGGACAGACTGATGATTAAAATAGCCGACCAGGTCATTGGTGTCAGTTGGAATTGACCCATCCTTACTGAGGTCTGCAAAGACAGAGGAAGATCTGTCAGCAGAGTGAGTGAGCGAGAACGGATTGGCAGTGTAATGGGTAAGGTCTCGGGATAAAAATAATATATGTCTGGCCAGAACAAAGAAATCATCTATACATGAAGTATTTATGTTCAAACTTCAAACCCAGCGTGAAGACCAAATCCAGAGTGTGACCCTGATCATCAAGTCGGCCCGATATATGCTGAGTCAAATTCAGCAATTGAGTAATGTTAATAAAATCCTTAGCAAAGTTATCGGAAGCATTGTCTATGTGAGCATTAAAATCACCAATCGGGGTCAGGTTATCAACGTCGTCACAATGGACGATAGAAACTCTGTTAAAAACTCACTTTTGGACAAGTGGCAGAGGGAGATGACAGACAGACAAAAACAACTGGCTGAAATGCTTGTGCAGGTAAATTCATTTCTGGAGTTTTAAAAGTAACTTATCTGGGGAAAGTCACAAGCCGATTTCTATTGTGCTTTCTGTCTGTCTGTCTGTCTAAAATTGTGCTCACAATATTGTACTAAAGTATACTGTACAGTAGGTGCGTGTGTGCGTTCGTTCGTTCATGCACGTGCGTGCGTGTGTGCGTGCGACTGCGTGTGTGTGCGCGCGTGTGTTTAATCTCATCATTTGACAGTTTTCCTGCAAACTGGTAGTGGATATGCATGGGGATGCAACAGATTAGGTCATCTTTACAGTAGTAGTCTGTCATTATAGAGTACAACTACCTCTACCTTATAGAGTAATCAGCACCCTACCAATATTATCCTGACATGTGGTGTCTTCTTCATTGGACACAGAGATTGTTTACATGAGTTTGCCCCAATTTGTAATCCACAATGCTGGAAGTGTACAGTGTACGTTTCAGATCCAGATTCTGTGACACTATGCATCTGTGCCATATTGTATTTCTCCTCCACTTCACCTAATCTGCTTATAGTGCTGTGTTTGTGCTTTGAATAAACTTTGTACTGATTCTCCTACTTACTTTGTCAGATACTGCAGTGGTTCTCAACCTGTGGGTCGGGATCCCAAGGGGGTCCCCACAAGATGTCAGTGGGGGTATCATGTGGGGAAGCTTGCAGCTGGTAAAATATGACTATGGCATTTTGGGCTTGTTTTTGTTTTAGTAGTTAGGGAGGCAGACTTTTGTTTTGGTTATGATTAGTTATGATAGGCCAGTGTGTCTTTTCTTTTCTTACTGCTTTATTGTCTCCACCAGGCCGAAGGCATGGGGAGAGAGTGTGCTGTATTTTGCGTGTCTTAAGTACCAGGTCTTATTACTTAACTTAAGACCTGGAGGCGTGGTCAATGCACACATTTGTTGATATTACTCCTCCAGATTCTGTCCAAAAATCCCGCAAATCGTTACACACTATCTCTATAGTCATGTGTTCAAGCCGGATCTTTCCAATATTTCATATACCATCCTAATTGGCTAACATTGGCTTTCAAAGTTTGGAACAAAAAGCCTCAAATCATGAACGTAGCGTGCAATTTACGTGAAATCCTGATTGGGGTCACAGGATGACTCACGTCAACAAGTGCTTGACTCCAATATGCACAACGCACACACTCACACATGCATACACACACACACACACACACACACACACACACACACACACACACACACACACACACACACACACACACACACAGTAACTATAACAATAAAAGTATAGTTGTTTTCTTGTGCCTGGCTGTAGGGCACGTAACAATGGAAGTTGGAGATCCATGCCTCACCCGGCTATGCAATACCCGTTGTACCCGTGTCAGAGTACCTGTTCCACCCATCTGTCTGTGTCCCTTTTATGCCCATATGGAGATTTCTGTATCTGTCTCTCTGTGTCCCTTGCGTTCGCAATGAAGTTCTGTGTCAGGCAGACCATGAAGTGTTGTGATGTCAGAACAGGCCAGCTCCATATATGGAGATATAGGGGTGATCAGGTCCAGGGCCCGGGCAGAGGCTTTTGTGGCGATACTGGACCACCGTGGGTCCGACAGACTCAACACCGGGCACTGCACTATATATATATATATATATATATATATATATATATATATATATATATATAATCTTTTGGTGCAGATATATATTTCAGTCAGACAACTCTTATAGTGAATTTAGAATGTATATTTTTTGAGCATTATTGCGCATAGATATATGAAGCATAGATTGGCATCAGGGTTCTGTCCCTATTCAATCCCTGTAACATTAACATTTTACTTAAGTTAGGTTGTAGGGTTGTCCTGATTGGATCGGGTGATCGAATGATCGGAATCGGATCGGCAGCCAAAAAACCTGATCAGGACATCCCTAGTATCAACATTATATCCATATCATGATATTAGACTGGATATTGTCTGTGATTTCTACTATTGTGATATGGCATAAACGTGTTCTATAAAATATATATATATATATATCGGAATTGCTTTTTGGTATTCTCAGTGTGAGTTAGCCTAAAGAAGAGCCACGCGCAATGTGATTTAGCTTTATCTCTGCCATGGCAGTATAACATAAAGCAGTGCGGCTGTTTGATGTGGTCAGCAAAGCTACCGCTACTGGCCCGCTCAACGCGAGCAGTGCCTGTTCCTGATCCCACTTCAGAGAGAGATTTCACACACTCTCTTCCAGGTTAGCACACAGACAGACAGTAGTTTATCAGCCCTGAGGATTACAGCTGGCGTCTCTGCTTTCTGAGTCATTGTCAACATCACTCTTATATTCGTGAATCAGGACCTGCAGCAGTTATCTCTCTCTCTCTCTGTGTGTGTGTGTGTGTGTGTGTGTGTGTGTGTGTGTGTGTGTGTGTGTGTGTGTGTGTGTGTGTGTGTGTGTGCTAGTCAAACTAATTGGGCTCATAGCAGGTGTGACTACAAACCTGTTGGGCATTGAGATAATCGATGCACAGCTGATAAATCAGCCATCCCCAGTTCCCCACGCACATTCAGGGGAGAGCTCTTCTCTGTGCCATTTGGTTTTGACTACTACACTAGCAATTATGTAGACAATAAGAGAGAGCTTTGGTCCAAAAAATAACACTGTCATCTTCCCAGCTGCTGCACCATGTTTGCATCACCAAACGTACCTTGGTCCCTAGCTTATTGGCCGGTGGACAACACTGACATACAGCCCCTTATTGGCCGGTGGACAACACCAACATGCCGATTTGCTCGTCCACATATGACGTAAATTCTCCATTCATTGTCAATTTGAATTTAATGTTTGTGTATGACGAGAATCTACACTAATAGCTGAATATAGGAGGGGCGCTATGTAATACATAGACATACACCAGGTGTGAATCGGCACAATTAAGTGCAGCACAATTGATTTTGCTAATTTACAACTCAGTTGTCATTTTCATGCCCAGCACCCATGCTGTGTAAGAGCCAAATGTACTCACGCCAATTTGTACACCAATGGGTGTTTCTTCCACTTGATATGTTGCAGTGAGAGGAGAGCTGTTTCCCCATCCCCTGACATCATTACAGTATATCTCATTATTCTGCTCTCGCAGATGTTTATGTGCTTCAGCCAGGTCCATTTTCTCAGCAGAAAACTATTTGCTTCTCCTCTATTATTTAAGAGCAGTTGCTCCTGGTTCTTAAAGGGACACTTCACCCTTTTTGCAAAAGAATATATGTTAATGACGTTTAGAAGATTTAGAACACTTTCCTGGGTGTAATATGTGGTTTTAGATATTTTAGATTTTAGCAGTGTCTCTGATGTCATCGACACTGGGCTTACTTCCTTCCTGGACTACAATTCCCATAATGCTTTGGTGCACTGCTCCTCCTTGTGGATAAGGGGAGGGCTGTCTTACTGACATCAGAGACACTGGGCTCACTGCTAAAATCAAAAATATCTAAAACCACATATTACACACATAAAAACCCTCGGGAAAGTGTTCTAAATCTTCTAAACGTCATTACATATTTTTTGGCAAAGTTTCCCTTTAAAGGGAATGGGAAAAGACACTATAGGGCTCCATTTTCGTTTGATCTTTCTAAATACACTGTTTTGGGATTTAGCAGTGGGGAAGGGGTGTTCCCCCACTAAAGTTGGTATTTTGGTTACCTGTCTAAATCCCTAAAACACCTCCGTTACCCATTATATTATGCATAGGTGTGGTTTGGGCATTACAATAATTACACCAATCACCAGTCCACGGTCCATTGCCTTTAAGAGATCCCATTTCCCTTGCCTGTTATGCCCAGTTCTATGCTTAATAGCCTTACGGTCTATAGCCAATGGAAGAGTGATGTGCTGCTGCCTTGAAGTCTCACTTGCACCGTGCTCCACCGCACAATGCCTGGCACAAATAACTTATGTGACTATACAACTATATAAACACAATGGACACAAGGAAGTGGCAGACAATCACTTCTGCTGATTATAGGAAAATTACAAACAGCTAAATTATGAATAAGGAGAGATGAGGCAGCCTGACTAGTCTGTGCCTGGACTGACATCTCCATTGAGCCCTATGGGCTCCATTTTTGTCGCCGCCTTTACCTGTGACGCGGCCCGCAAGTCAACCGCTGCCTTAAAATTACGAGTATAGGAGCTTGCTGTCCCTTAATGGTATTTTGGTCCAGCGTCACCCTCTTATCTTTTTTGCTGACACCGGTATTTGCGCCTAGAGGTGTGGTCATGGGCATGTTGGCACGCTTTCCCCTAAATTGCTATTTTGGTCACACACATTTGGGAAGGCGATAGTGGAGTTTAAAAGCACCCCTAAACCGTGCAAAATTAGTTTGGAGCCCTATGATTCACCTCCCTATGTATGAATGAATGAATGAATGAACCATTCATTGTAAAGCGCTTTGAGCACTATAAAAATGCAATTCATTAAATGCAATTCATTATGATTGGTCAAATGTATTGTTTCTCCCGGTGCCTAGGCTTCGCAGAGATAAAGTATCTGCTGACCACCGCAGAGTGTAGGAGGCCAGTTTGGCCGATCAGCTATATATTTGAACAAACACATTGCCCGGTTCGGAGTAGGGAAGCTGGGCAGGGTGGTATGTTGAACAGGAAATAATATCATTTGTAAATGGACTGTCAATAATTAATATAGAATGAGAGACTTTAAGTGCACTGAAGTCTTTCAGGGGGGGGGGGGGGGGGGGGCTACCGGGGGGGGGCCAAGGTGCCTGGACCGATGAGCCACGGCCCGGGCCAACTCCCGGTCTTTCAACCATTAACAAACAATGATTATATGAGTGAATGTCAGTACGTTTCAGAACAGCATACCCTTAATTAAGGGGATGTACACTGCAGTTCTGAAATGTACATCCCATATGTAAACAATACACATGTCCTATATGTCCCATATGTACACGCATTGCATGGTAATCCATCAGGGAGAAGCTCACTGCGAAACTATTGGGATTGCACTCCTTGCTATATTGAGCGAGAAACAAATAAATCTCTCTTTGTTTTTGGACAGCTCACTTGCTTGGTTATACAGAGGGGTGGGGGTGGGGGGGGGGGAGAGAGAGAAAGAGAGAGAGAGATGGCTGTGCTCTAGTTACTAGCCTTAGGGGGTATTTACTGACTAAGACAGAGGTTGTTGTTGTGACTGAACACCCCGACTAGCAGCAGACTGACGGAGCAAAGACGGCCTTATACCACAGACAGACAGACATACTAGGCGGAGAGAAAGAGGGCAATAACGGACCGAGAAAGAAACTGAATGGGCTCCACTGCGCCATTGATGTGAAATTCATTGTTGGGAGTACGGGAAGTCATGATCGAATTTCTATTGTGCATGCTGTCAGACGTGTTGCTCCATAGTGTGGGACACTTCTCTCTCCTCTGGTGTGGGATACAATGACAACCCCCCCTCCCTTGAGCATATATGGGACACTGTGTAGATTGTAGAAGAAGTAGAATGAATGAATCACTGGATGCCATTCGAGTGGAGAGGAGAGGAGAGGAGAAGAGAGGAGAGAGCGGGAGAAAATCAAAGAAATTGGTGCCAATATGCAGGAAAACCGTGTCAAATGATGTCAAAGAGATTTCACACACACATGCATGCACGCTCACACACAGGCGCGTGCATGGGCGCGCCGCATGCACGCGCACACACACACACACACACACACACACACACACACACACACACACACACACACACACACACACACACACACACACACACACACACACACACACATTGCAGCCTTCATCAATGCAGCATCCACAACACAGACGTACGTTCCACCCTCGATCCCCCCCCACCCATGATTGGCAGGTAATTAGCAGGAGATTGACCAGACAGCTTTGTGAGGAGGCAGGTGTGTGAGTGTGCCTCCAGCTCTGGCTGCCTGCTGAAGATGAGGTGTGTTGTGTTTACCGTGTGGGCCGTCTCTAATCATCATTTCAGGCAGCTGAGAAGCCTTTCATGTCTGGGGTGGGGGGCTGTCATATGAGGCTGAAGGTGACGCATCGCAGCATGAACGGATTGAGACAATGGGCTCCCCAGAGAAGAGGAGGAGGAGGAGGAGGAGGAGGAGGAGGAGGTTAAATACAATAAGATGATACAGAGACGGAGAGAGAGAGAGATGAGGTGAGGAACAGAGGGAAGATTAGAGAGGATGGAAGCCAGAGAAAATGAACTTTTTTATTTTCTTCATTCCATTAAATGAAATGATTCTTCTAGTCTGATTAACAGACTGAAGCTGTGTGGAGCTTCAGGCAGTCCACTCAGAGTGGGCGGGGTCTATGGGCTGTGGGCGGGGTCTATGGGCTGGATCCAGGCTAGGACTCAGAGCAGATGTAGAATACGCACATCGACAGGCTGGGTGCTGGGCTAAAATAAACTTCAGTAGATTGGATGGAGCTCGCACACCACAGGTATATAAGCAAGACGTTCTTTATTTAAATACTGACAACGTTTCAATATATTTGATCCTCATCAGGTCATGTGAACATGGATCCAGGCTAGGACTCTTCGGCAGAACAGTCAACATTCGTGCCAGTGAATATTGATTTCACTGTTTCAGTCACTTAAGTGGACTGTGACAGACAGACAGACAGACAGACAGACAGACAGACAGACAGACAGACAGACAGACGAGAGACGGGGAGAGGGGAGAGAGAGAGAGGAGAGAGAGAGGGAGAGATACAGACAGTCAGAAGGGGAGAGAGGAGAGAGAGAGATACAGACAGACAGATGGGGAGAGAGGAGAGCGAGAGAGATACAGATGGAGAGAGATGCGGAGAGAGAGAGAGAGAGAGACACAGACAGACAGACAGGCAGATGGGGAGGGAGGAGAGAGAGAGATACAGACAGACAGATGGGGAGAGAGGAGAGCGAGAGAGATACAGACGGAGAGAGAGATACAGATGGAGAGAGAGATGCAGAGAGAGAGAGAGAGAGAGACACAGACAGACAGACAGGCAGATGGGGAGAGAGGAGAGCAGAGATACAGAGAGAGATAGCACATCAACTTATAAATAATAAATTGCCACCAGATGATATATCTTGGGGGACAGGCTGTAGGCCTACTACTAATGTCAATACGAAAGCGTATCATCAGCATTAGGGAGGTTCTTTCAAGATCTTAATTAATCTACCAATTACGGATGTTTCAACAGGATTACATGCTGTAATCCTGTTGAAACATTCCATCCCAACTACTTTCAATTACTTCTGATAGAATATGAAGTGTAATTCATATTTGCACGCACGCACGCACATACATGCATACATACATACATACAGTACATATACTGCAGTTACTGATGACTACATAGAGGCGGACAGACATTTAGATCTAGAGAATTCAGTTGTAGTTGAATCAAAACACTGGTGAATGGTGATGACCTACAAGGTAGTCAAGGGCATGGAACTCCCTAGCCTCAATTTGCAACACTAGATTTTTTTTTATATTGGATTGAATCTAGAGTTGCAACACCCTCCATTGACAGCCCATTCATCCAAATAGAAAAGTCTGATCTGCTCCTATTAAACGACGTTAACTCACCAACATTGCAGCTGTAAGGCAAGCTTGAATTCTCCTCTTTCAGTCTGCAAAGGCTAAAGTGTTTTTGTTTCATAAAAATCCACCGTACACATGTGAGCTACTTTCTGTCAAGACATTCTATGCAGGTGATCATTTTTCTAAATGTTGGAATTTGGAATACAAACTCCAACACTTTGCAACTCTAGATTCAACCCATTATAACCACACCAGTGGTGCAACTATACATTTATTGTTATAGTTACTGTACTGTAGTAAGTAAGTAAGTAAGTAAAGTTTATTTATAGAGCACCTTTTACAGACAATTACAGTCACAAAGTGTCAATAGTAAGTAAGACAAAATAGAAAAAGTAGAGTAAAAATAAAGCAATCAACATTTAACCAGGCCGGTTAAATGGAAAGGCCTGTTCAGGCCTGTGCTCTGAACTGTATTGTAGTGTACTGTGCTCTGTACTGTACTTTGATGATGTTTGGTTACCGTGAGTTACCGTGTGGGGGTCCCCGGGGGTCCCCCACAGCCCACACGAGCCTTCCCGCGTCCGAAACGGTCGAGAAATGACAGCGTTACCGTATTGCAGCTCTCCGTGCTCGGACAGACACAGGGATACACATACATACAGTACATAGGGACACACATAGCTGTGTAATGGAGCGGCGGCGCCGCTCAAAAACCTAGTGTTGCAAATTGTGGTGAGGAACCCGCCTACACCCCTCCCCCCCCCTACACCCCTTCCCCTGCAGTATTACTGAGGGATACTCAATAAGGACAAGGGACGAGGGACGTTTATTAAACCGTGTATATTTCATTGACCAGAGTCCCCCAGGGGTCTATACTAGGCCCCCTCCTTTTTTCACTCCAAACCAAAAACCCACACCTACAAGCTGACACCATACGCCTGAGCTGACGTTGAGTGCGTTGTGTTGCGATGCATAGTGAGCCTGTAGATCTGTTATTTTTGCGTGTTCAACCTATAGAATAGGGATTCTAAGGCTCGTGTGGTTAATATGATTTATACTTTGTCGTGTCATGTGCTGAAAATAGCCAATCTACAAGCTCACCAGTGCACTTTGCAGTGTGACGCACGTGTGGCTCGTACAGTAGATCGGCTATTTTTGTGCATGAACCAAGCATTAGTTTCCTGTCTCTCTAGTCTCTCCACTGTCTTGTCTAAAAGAAGCAAAAACACCATAAATAAATCATCCGTGAGTGGGCGTAGTGTGTTCACACCTCATGCCACAGCTGCAGGGCAATGCCTGACAAGCCCATCAAATCCCATTTTTTATCAGACCACCATCACCATCCAACCCTGTGCTTCTAGGAGGCGACCAGCACTGACAGTCTGCTGAAGGTGGTACATTTGTTAAATTTTCACATCCTTTTGACATCGGACAACTCTGTCAGTCATTCTGACATTCCATCTATTGTCCTCCTCGGTGGGTTGACCAATCGATCTGAACTGAACATTATGCATTGCATTGACAATTTGCATTATGCAGGTACTGAGGAAGTGATTTGTCCAGTTTCCCAAATTTAAGATGCAGCTTTTGAGCCCGATCGATTTGAATGGCACATGCAGGGAGCGACGAAGGCAGCCTTCCCAAGCTGATGAAGATTTTTCACTTTTTGTCCCAAATCTGTTCTCTGTAGTCATGCATTTTTCTCCTCAGTTGGTTGGACAACTGAGGAATGGCCAACTGTGCACAGACTGGTTGGTCTGTAATTGCTCATGCATTTGCATTTACTATTGCAGAGACTGAGGAAATAGATTTTTCACTTTTCCAAAACGTAAGCAAGGGAAAAACTGAATCCATTCTCTTCGGATCAAATAGTAATCTCAGCAAGGCAGATGGCTTCTTGGTTAGAGTGGGTGACAATATTATCGCACGAAAAGATGAAATTACCTACCTAGTTTCCATCCTGGAGGCCAATCTTTCCAGTGATAAAATGGCCACCAACATAATAAAAAAAGTCAATCAAAGAACATTCCTTTACACTAGGATCTCCTCACTGGTCAACAAAAACACCTTGAAGACTTTAACAGGAGCCCTCGTACAAGGTTTCTTTGACTATGCATGCACCTCTTGGTACCACAGCACCTCAAAGGCCCTTAAAACAAGGCTCCAGACCTCCCAAAACAAACTGGTCAGGCTCCTTCTTGGCCTCACCCCCCGAACCCACCTCACCCCTGCCCACTTTGACAGTCTGGGATGGCTTAGGGTCGACGACAGAGTACAGCATAAATACTTCCTTAATGTAAACGAAGTCCACACCCACAACACCAGAGGGAGTGCAACAAACCATGTACAACCCAGATTCGGCACAAACAAGGGACTAAATAATTTTCGCTCCTATGCCACCAAAATGTGGAACGCCCTACCAACAGTCATAAGACAATCCCTTGACTCCTTCGAAACTGCTCTCAAAGGGCACCTATGGACGGCTGCAATTCGAAACTGGCCCCCGTAAAATCTGAATCCCCCGCCACTGCCACCCCCCCCCCTTTCCCCTCACTGTATATGTTTCTTTTCCCTTTTTGCTTCCTTTATGATGTTCTGTTCTGTTCTTTAACTATATAGAAGTGTCTATTTGTACGTCTCTAAATGTTTTGATGAATTGAACATGGTGGACCCTGTTGTAAACAAGTGTAATGCTTTCACATTGAGCGCTCGCTCCAGCATGGGTGGTGACTATCTGTCTAACGTAATTTGTCCCGTGTCCTTTGTATGATATATTATAGTATCCTTCTGTAGCACTTGTTTTCGAAGGACTGTATCCTGCGCTCAGTGTCTGCTGTGAGTGTCCAGCTCTCACAACCATATAGTACAAGTGACTTGTAAAGCCTAGTGTCACACCCAACCTGGGCTATATAGACTTGGTGCAACAATATAATAGTGAAGTGCAGAAGCTTTATTTCATATTTTTATTTCTTTCTGCAATAACCCACAGTAGCACTCGGCATGCAACACTGATATAATGACCAGTAGGCCAATGGGGACATTTATACAGTTACGTGGCCATTCTCATGCATTTGTTTCTCTTTAGTGGGTTGGTCAATCAGACTGAAAGATGTTTGAGTATTTCTGCCACAAGCTATGGGATGTGTAGGTGCAGTCCCAAGTCCCCTGGTATGGACTAGTGCAAATGAAACGGAAATGCATTAGCTACAGTGTATGTGATGCATGGGGGAGCAAAATGCCATAATAAAGACTCCACAGTGCATTTTTAATTAATGTCTCTATAGGATAAGATACCCTCCCACCATAATCCTCATGTTAATTAACTACTTGAACCCTAACATCCTATTCTGGGCATCAAAGTCATTCTGCAAAAATAGGCAAACATTCAGTGAAAATAGCAGACCTGCAAGGTCTGTAGATCTACTATTACTAAGTTTGAGGGTAATCACACAAGAACAAATATAGCTTGATTACAGTCTAATTAACTGAGGTGGATTAAATCACGATTGCTCTGGTAATCACATTATTGTAATCCTTTACCATCTCATTTATTCATAGCCCTGCTTACGGTTGTTGTGCGAGGACATTCTTGTCAAGCGAGAGGCGGGAAAGAAAAAGAGATTCATACAACAATTAAAAAATATAAAATGTCATGTCTTGTCTTGCAGAGATCCGTGAGGCGTTTCGTGTTTTGGACCGCGATGGGAATGGTTTCATCTCCAAACAGGAACTTGGCATGGCCATGCGCTCTCTGGGTTACATGCCTAGCGAGGTGGAGCTCGCCATCATCATGCAGAGACTGGACATGGATGGTGAGGAACACACACACACACACACACACACACACACACACACACACACATGCACACACACACTTGCACAAATGCAACGCACACACACAAACAAAGACACACGTCTTTGGGGAACCAAAGTTGTGTAACAGTATGCATCACCTACTGTATCCCAACCCTTAAATGAACCTTCTCTACAACACGACTAACCTCATTCATAACTCATACTCAAACTCTTATAAGCTCTGAACGTAATGCAGCCACTTATCCCAGAAAAATGTCCTCATGTGGGAAGGTCTTCCAAAAAGGTTTCTATCCATGTGATAATTGTTTGAAAGCACTCTCTTCTCCTCTCTCTCTCTCTCTCTCTCTCTCTCTCTCTCTCTCTCACACACACACACACACACACACACACACACACACACACACACACACACACACACACACACACACACACACACACACACACACACACACACACACACACACACACACACACACATTGAATTATGATGCATTCTGTCAAGTTCAACCTCCTTTTTGACGGGTTATCATTTTAAACAAGCTCACATTGTTGATGATTCTCATTTTTCACTGAGCGCTCTGCGACATCTGCAGACATCAGTCGTGATGAAGGTCATTGACAAATAAAGCTGAGAAATGTGTGTGCAAGACTATGCTGCCCCTTTTCTAAAGACATCTGCAGACCGTCATGCATCTCGTTCATGATCAGCTCTATCAGTCTCTGTCTGGAGAGCATGCACGCTCACATAATTGCAGTTTGGTGGCCCCTGTTAAAACACATCTGTCCCTCGACTGGCTTTGTTTACAATTTGATTTATTTTAATTTGTGAATGTGAAGTGCTCGGCTGCCTGCTGCTGGGCTGCTGCATGGAGGGTGACTTTGGAGAGGTCGAGCTTCAGTAACGTGTTCCATCGTTTGCTCACAGCGGGCATCATGGACTGCAGCCTTGGGAGGATGGTGTCAGAGACCTGTTGAGCGGAGTCTGACACCAGATGTTTGTTTTGAATCATTATACTCCCATTTCCCAAGCTGATCAGGAGATCAGGAGGTGGAATGTTCTCCCATGGAGTATTCTTCCAAATCGGTCGGTTGAGGTTGCATCTTTGAGTAAGTGCAACTCACCGGATATGTGGGTGGATACGTTGCATGGGACAGGGAGCCAGGTATAGCAGTGTTGAGCGTGGGTCAACGGATCAGCATTCACATTGTGCCCGAGTACTCACGTGCGCCTGGGGAAGATAATGATCCTGCCAGCAGACTGAACTCTCAGAGACGAGTCAGACACACACACATGAGAGCCAAGTCAAAGAATACTATAGTAGTACAAGCCGAAAGCTGTACATTTTGATGTATTTGATGTATTGAAATATCGAAACCTCCTGATAAAGATACGCGTGCGTGCGTGCGTGCGTGCGTGGCGTGCGTGTGTGGCGAGCGCGCACTCACACACACACACACACACACACACACACACACACACACACACACACACACAACTCTATACCTTATTCATAACCTTGGCTCTAACTCTAAACCGACAACCTAAGCTCCCACCCTAATGCAGGCTCTTGTACCAGAAAAATGTCAGCATGTGCCATGTCTTCCTCATTCTTTTCTATCCATGTGACGATTTTTGCTTGAAAGACAATGAATGCTACACTGAACTATGATGTGCTTTATTCTATATTCTATTCTATGCCAAGATAGAGACAAGTTCAGCATCCTTTTTTTGGCAGCCCATAATTTTTAAGCAGAAACTGACGGAATTTCAAATTTTTCACTGAGTGCTTGGTGAGTGGTGACATCTGCAGACTGTCATGCATCATGATCGTCAGTTCGGTCAGTCCCTTTTTGGCGAGCCCACTCCAATGGACAGTAATTGGCTGATCATTATATCATTTCACTCACATAACTGTTGAAACACTGGCCCTCTGCTGGCTGTATTTACATTTTGGTTTATTGGATACATTACATTACATAATGGGAAGTATATCAAATGTGCATGAGTTAATCGCGGGGGGTTTACACTTACAGTCACCGTCTGCAACCAGGCTGCCTATGGTTATTGTAATACTTGTTGGACAATGATGAATAATGGCCAGACCCAACAAACATAAACCCCTAGCATTAACATGTACCCCCTTTCCCCCAACTCAAATAACACAACAGTAAAAAAAATAAGTGTGCAATATTGTGCACATATCAACTGAGGTACAGGAGTCATGAGCTGAGCTCACAAGGAACAGAAATCAACGAGCTGTGCTTAAAGCAACTGAAAGCTATTTTACAAGTGACCCACTTTCGGGCCAGCCAGCCAGCAGTCTATATTAAACATTTAAAAAAGTCGTATAATAGCTTAGCTCTGGTCCATAGCTCTAATTCCGTCACATTTGCTATGTTACTGTCGACTTCCGAGGCTCGCATAAATGCAGACGAGTCTCTCTTCTGTAGTGAAAATAAAAATAATGTTTTACCAATGCAAAGACGGGTTGTGTAATTAGAAAGATTTTATGGGGGACAGTTTCGAATTGCAGCCGTCCATAGGTGCCCTTTGAGAGCGGTTTTGAAGGAGTCAAGGGATTCACATGTCTTAATGACTGTTGGTAGGGCGTTCCACATTTTGGTGGCATAGGAGCGAAAATAATTTAGTCCCTTGTTTGTGCCGAATCTGGGTTGTACATGGTTTGTTGCACTCCCTCTGGTGTTGTGGGTGTGGACTTTGTTTACATTAAGGAAGTATTTAGACAGGTACATGGGTATCTTGGTGGTGTATCGAATCTTGTGGACCAGACCCATTGCAAGATGCTGTACTCTGTCGTCGACCCTAAGCCATCCCAGCCTGTCAAAGTGGGCAGGGGTTCGGTGGGTTCGGGGGGTGAGGCCAAGTAGGAGCCTGACCAGTTTGTTTTGGGAGGTCTGGAGCCTTGTTTTAAGGGCCTTTGAGGTGCTGTGGTATACTAGGCTCAGACGCCTAGTGGTTTATTGGACTATTGGACACTATTTTTATGCCATGATGGAAGCAAAGGGCCCAGCCAACTAACAGCATCTCCCTTGAGTAGACAATATGTAAGTCAAAACAAAGCTAGAGCAATCTCAGTGAGCTCAGCTGAAGCTGCTACACCAATCACAGTCCCCAGAAAGGAGACCATTTACAGAGGAATACACTGCAGTCACCATTAGAGCATATGGGAGTCTAAAATACAATCAATGTGTGTCACAGCTATTCTGTGGTTGTGTTAATGCAAACAATATGATAATGCTGACAATATGGATGGGGTTAAACAATTACTAAAACATATAGCCTACCTACTGTAAAAACTTTTAAACATTACTGTATGCCTATGGCCCTGTGGACTTTCAGGACTTTCAAAGACAGGGTTAGAATTTTGTTTGGTCAAAAGACTCTCTCTCTCTCTCTCTCTCTCTCTCTCTCTCTCTCTCTCTCTCTCTCTCTCTCTCTCGAATATCACTCTGTTGTGTTTTACTGTTTTTTCTGTTATGTATTTGTATGATTTACTGTAATGTGTTTTTACCAACCTGTGAAGCTGCAGGACAATTTACATTGGGGACAATAAAGATGACCTTATCTTCTCTCTAGCTCCTGCCGTACTACCATACTGCTCTCTCTCTCTCTCTCTCTCTCTCTCTCTCTCTCTCTCTCTCTCTCTCTCTCTCTCTCTCATGCACACGCACACGCACACGCACACACACACACACACACACACACACACACACACACACACACACGCTACATTCACACCGCCAACCAACCTGCACCACCCCAACTGGGAGACTGAAGTGTGCAACCTGTCATTGACTTCCATCTGTGAATTCTGAGGCCTTTTATGACTCACAGTGCTGCTTCACCCACAGAGGCTACGTCAGCCTGTTTAATGGAACACCTTCCCATTCTGCCAGTGCTTCCAAATATCAAGGGTGAACCACAAAGGCTGTTCTCTGCCTTGCCTCCATCACCGTGCGCCCCAGAGACTGTCAGTTCCAGAATGTCTCTCATGGTCCTCTCTCTACCTGTCCCCGAAATCTTTTGCAAATTCCCCAAAGAGGACGTTGACATAGTTAGCCCAAGGATATTTATCACATTTACAGCTCGTAACACTTAAACACTATACTTAGCGGACCAGATTCCCTATAGGGCTTCATACCGGGCCCCCTCCTGTTTTGGCTCTACGCTCAGTATTCAGTGGTGGGAAACGTACTCACACTTTTACTTAAGTAAATGTATCAATACTGCAATGTATACTCAAGTAAAAGTCTGGAATTAAGAATTTACTTGAGTAAAAGTAAGTATTGGTATAGTGGAGTAAAAGTACAATAAATGAAGCATAGCGTTAGTTCATGCAGGACACGTGTGTCAGCACGCTTCAGGTGTAATCAGCTGTCAGTCTGCTGATTGCTATCAATCAGTCACGCTGACCTACACATCACACCACCTCATTCCCTCGACAAGGTGGTCCGTTTAAATCAGTGGTTCCCAAAGTGGGGTCCGGGGACCCCCAGGCAGGGCCGGTTCTAGGCATAGGCGAACTAGGCGGTCGCCTAGGGCCTCAACCACTGAGGGGGCCTCGTCACAGGGAGAAGATTTTTTTTTCTTCATGTATCCCTTACATGGGCTACTGGCCACATGTGGCCCCCACCTAGCTTCTTAATTTTGATCTCAAAGTGCACCAGATTGAAGCATTTTCATGGCAAATTTACAATTTTTATCCGGCGTGGCAAAGCAGGAGGGGGGGGGCCTCTGTATAATATGTTGCCTAGGGCCTCAAAAGGCCTAGAACCGGCACTGATGGTCGGGGGGGTAGGACCAAGGGATTTGGGATTAGTTTATAAACATTTTGGTATTTGTTTATAAACATTTGTGATTTGTTTATAAACATTTGTGATTTATTTATAAACATTTTGGGATTTGTTTATAAACATTTGGGATTTGTTTACAAACATTTGGGATTTGTTTATAAACATTTGGGATTTGTAAGTCTCATGGGGGGGGTAGGACCACTACCAGTCTCATGGTCGGGGGGGTAGGACCAAGGGATTTGGGATTTGTTTATAAACATTTTGGTATTTGTTTATAAACATTTGGTATTTGTTTATAAACATTTGTGATTTGTTTATAAACATTTGTGATTTGTTTATAAACATTTGGGATTTGTTTACAAACATTTGGGATTTGTTTATAAACATTTGGGATTTGTTTATAAACATTTGGGATTTGTAAGTCTCATGGGGGGGGTAGGACCACTACCAGTTTACCTCTAGTAAGTCTCATGGTCGGGGGGGTAGGACCAAGGGATTTGGGATTTGTTTATAAACATTTTGGTATTTGTTTATAAACATTTGTGATTTGTTTATAAACATTTGTGATTTGTTTATAAACATTTGTGATTTGTTTATAAACATTTTGGGCTCTGTATAATATGTTGCCTAGGGCCTCAAAAGGCCTAGAACCGGCACTGCCCCCAGGGGTCCTTGGGGGAGTTCCAGGGGGTCCCCAGCTAAATGATAGTTTGGATCCAAATGTACCCTTATTGGCCTGTAACACTGGAACATAAGGGTCGAAGCAATTAACCAGGGTCCACTTTGTTACTGCTGCTGAAAGTTGGGGTACCATTATCAACCAATACGGAAAAACATTCCAAATTGTATTATACTTTAAGTGAATCCATTGCAAGCATTAGTTTTGTATGAAGTTACTTTGTCAACATTTATGTAGAAAATAGCCAATCTACAATTCTTGTCAAATGTTCTCCCCAGATTAAGGACGCCCTAGGGTCCAGCTGGTTAATCACTTTGACTATCTCTTCTTTGAAACATTATCGTTAAATCCTTTGTTATAATATATCTGTCTGGATCGTCTGTTCAGCTCAGTAATGAAATCGCGTCTCCAATTACAATTTACAACGTGATATATTTAATTAGGATTGAGATGAAGGGAATGTGAGTCACAACCTCTGCCAGTAATTTTTTTTAAGTAAAAAAGATTAGTTACAAATAAGGAGAAGGATTTATAGCCCATGTAACACAATACAGAATTCTCTCCTAAACCCAAAAATATGAGCATGAATAAGGCATGCAGTGTGCCGCTGAAGTACTGTGGCTACAGAGTAGTATCAGAGATATCATCGTGTCTGATGCTATTTATGTAGTGCCAATGTTTCTGTAGCCTACTTGTGCAAGAAGCATTTCTACCACATTTAATTCTATTTTGAACCGCATGCATGATTATGTATACCGTATCTGACATTGTATATCTGGCATTATTTTCCTTGTTTATGTCTTTCTTTGTCTATTCTCAGCCCTTGCATAACTCTTTTCTTTAAAATGCTAAATGTTGGGAACTTTTACACCTAGAACGAAAATACATTGCTTGGATGCAACTGGTACGTATCCTCAGTGATGTATCCCAAGGTCATCGGGGGTTTCGGGTCTCGCAAACATCATACCGCTCCCTCACTCGGGTGACCAAGTCCCGACTTACATCCCAGTAGCTACCCTCAATCAGACCCACTAGGGAAAGACCAGGGCCACCCAATCCATTGGATCCACTCCGGAACTACTCTGCCGGGACTGGGAGGCACAATTCTGGCATGCCGAGGGACTATAGTACATACATTATACTACTAGAGTAGTACTAGTACTACTATAGTAGTATAGTAGTCAAGTGGTGGTGGTGGTGGTGTTGATGTTTTACTGATCACTAATAGTGGTATTAGATTCAGTATTTTTGCTACACAGTGAAATAGCATCAATGGTAGCTTTTCAGGGGTCGGCAACCTTTTTATCAACATTACATTTAATTATGGCACCACATCTTTAAATAACAGATTTGATTGTCCTTAACTCCATATACACAACAACCTTATTGCTATTGGAACTATATAGACCTGTACGTGCCCGTCGGCTACTGGCCTACTTGAGAACGATGCAACTTGGGAACCTAATAATATCAGTTGTCAACTTGGCACCCGTTTTAACTGTCTGTCTGTGTGTGTCCCACATGGAGATGGAGATCTCTGTATCTGCCTGATCTTTGTATCTGCCTGTGTGTGAAGACTGGGCAAATTGACTGACTGTGAAAAGGGGACTGGTTAATCAATTGTCAGGTGTGGGGTTGCCATGGCAATCAATTGGCTGAGGCAGAGGCTGGAAATCGCACAGGTGAGGGGATTTAGGCTGATTAGGCCCACTGGCAGAGCCTGAGCAGAGCCTTTTGTAGTGGTTCTGGAGAACCGTGGTCCTGATACCGGGCACTGCACTGCAAATTTGCATACAGATGTGAGGGGACTTCATTGAATTGACTACATTTAAAAAAAAAATATATATATATATATATATATATATATATATATATTTTTTTTTTAAATCCTCTTTCTCACTCTTGTGCCCGTGATCACCCTCCCCTGTGCAAATGTTGGCACCCGTGTCTAAAGGTGCCTGCCCCTGTGTAACTGAACTTATAAAGCGCCGCATTTCTAGTCCATTAAATCAGAAACAACACTGCAGCTCCAGCCTCCGTCCTGCACGGTGTTGATGCTGTGAAGCCGCTCAGAGGGCTTTCATTCCATGGTACATTAACTACTATAGAACACTGTCTGCTCTAGTGATTACAGCCTGCTATACTGAGTGCCTGATATTGTTTTCAGCTTGTGACTCTGCTGCGCTGTTATTTGTCCGTGGTCAGAGTTGGTCCACGCCAATAGCGATTGATTGATTGTTTGATTGAATTTTTTTATTTCACAGTATGCGGAATTGGGTACATTTCAAACGAAAGTCAATACAAAAACTGTTACTGAACTTGGGTTGCACGTGGTTTGTTGAACTCCTTCTGGTGTTGTGAGTGTGGACTTCATTGACATTAAGGAAGTATTTGGACAAGTACATGGTTATCTTGGTGGTGTAGCGAATCTTGTACACCAGACCCAATCCAAGATGCTGTACTCTGTCGTGTCGTGAGTGTCGTCAACCCTAAACCATTCCAGGGGTGCAAGATGCATTCATGAAACTTACATCTGTGTAATTCCCATCATAATGAAGGCTGTGTTTGGTATTGGGTGTGGTCCGAGCTAGGGGTCCAACAGTTAATTGAACTAATCTATTTAAGACAAGTGATCAAAAATAATCAATTTGAATAAATAACTGGAAGGTGGGCAGCTGGCCGGTGGACAACATTCGCTGATGTCAGACACAAACAGAAACCGTTGCCTAACTCACGGGAGACCGTGAGACCAACTCACGGGAAATGCACAATTTCATTGTTAACTGCGACCTGCAGTCGCAACAAGCTTCCAATGGACATTTGTCAATAACCATAATGCTGATAAAAAAAAATGGTTTTCAACTATTTGACCGGAATGACCGCTAAGTCATACTAATGAGTAATATCAGCAATCGGTCTTCCTAAAATTGGCCATACAACTCCTTGCAACATGCAACTCACAACTATTATCCCCAATGGCAGTTGCAAGGAGTTGAGCTTAGAACTGTTGCAAGGAGCTGTGACTATAGTTGCATTTGGTGCGTCTGGGCTTTAGTCTTTACCCAGAGCTCAAGGACAAAACACCTGTTTTATGTCAGACCTGATGTATTAGAGCATCAAGCTCTGGGTGACACCAAACACATGGAAAGGAAAAAAAAGAAGGAAAAAAAACTGGACTATTGCAAGTGAAAACTTTACGCAAATACTCAAGTAAAGTACAGATACTCAAAACATTTACTTTAAGTAAATTTACTCTAGGGTTACACAGCCTCATATTGAATAATTAAGCCACAGTTCACCTGTTTCACCAAATGCATTTTTCTCGTTATATGTTCCATTGCTCCATACTGCCAGAATTGGCATCGCGGCTAGTGTGATCCACCGCAAGATGGGCTCTAATTTGAGGTTTTATCATTTTTTTCATACCCCTCATGTACACAGACAGACAGGCAGACACATGTATATGCACACACATTATGTGGAGGGGACATATTATCAGACTTTTCATCCACCTTGGGGGCTCTTGGCTCTTTTTCACAAATAGACATAAATCCATACACACAATGCACTAGAAACCCTAATCTGGCCCCTTGTACGTTTGTGCTTCCATCTGTCTCCTTTCCTTGCCAGTCTGACATTAAACCTGTCTAATCTGCTATCTATCTATACGTCTTTACTATGCATTCCTCTTCTGTTTACGCCAGATTTATACTTCACTCGCACAGATTGGAAGTTAACAGTACTCTATTTCTAGTCTATTTCAGTGCCATGCCTTTATACAGTCTCTTCCACCAAAAATAGGCAAATAGCCAATCTACTAATGTAGATGTAATGTAACACCATCGTACAATGGAGTATAAAGGCAGGGCACTGAAACAGACGCGTCCAGTTCACTTCAACGCGTCATGACACTGCTGACTTGTATACAGTAGGCCTACAATAATAAGCAGGACTTTAAATATTACAATAACTACTGCAAAGAAGGAGTTCACAGAGTTTCAGTATAGAGCTGGCAAGAGAAACGCTAGGCTATATGAAGTCATTGACAGCGACAATGCGGCAATGCGACATTGACAGCGACTGTGTGCTTGTAGATCTGTTATTGTACGCACCACTGTTGTCGTACGATGGAGTTTAACGCATTTGTGTCGCTTTAGTGTTTAACCACTTTACCCATTATTTGAAAATTATTTTTAAACATATTTTAATCTACAAGATCACAGCTTGTAGAAATGTGTGCAATGTGTGCAAAATCTTAAACAGTGAACGTTTTTAACTCAAATATTTGCTTCTGGGGGGCGTCCCGTGCACAGTATATTTTGAGTCCAATTGACCTATATAGCTAAGCCCCTCCCCAAACTGCTAGGTCCAATCACAGCTAAGCATAACATGGGTTAGACAAACCTCTCCACCAATAATTTTCCTATATGACAAAACATTGTTCTAAAAAAGAAATGCCACACACATATTTTTTCAGTGCATAATTATGGCAGGCCTTGTTGACGGATTTGGAAGAGATGTTGAAGGTCTGGTTCCAAAAATAAACCAGTATTTAATGTGTAAAATCCATGATATTTACATTGGAATGGATGAGCCCGGCTGGAAAGTGTCCAAGTGGGAGTGTCTAAGTGGGAGAGGCCAGGTCTTGGCTATAGGTGAATTACATATAGGCCTAATTTTTGGGGTCCTTTGGGGACATGAAATAGTTTGAGAACCAGAGACAGAGACATATACTGTAGGTTTTTCAGAATACTGTCAGGATTTAGAAGACACTTGTTGGAATCTGGTCTCAATCCTAAATGGGTTAAATCAGGCAATTACTCGCTCTCCTTTCCATCTCCAGGTGACGGCCAGGTGGACTTTGAGGAGTTCATGACGATACTGGGACCCAAGCTCCTCTCCTCTGACAACAGAGAGGGATTCCTGGGCAGCACCATTGACAATATCTTCTGGCAGGTAAGAAGAGCTAGAGAGACGGATAAGCTCACCTCGTCCCGGTTTGTCATATTCCTCTTTGTACCCTCTCAGGCTCCCACCAGCCCTGGGTTTTTCTTTCTGCAGCAGTGGCGAAGAATGGACAAAGGTTGACCCACAAGGTAGTCTAGTCTATGTTTTGCTCAAATAGAGTCTGGGGACAATCTCCCATTTTTTCATTGCTGAAATTGGTGGAAACAATTAAGTTAAAACTCCATCGCAGAACCAATCCGACGTCTTTAGGGTGGTCCTTCATATTAGGGCGGTGACATAAGCAGTGAGCATGGGTTCATAATAGTGGCTGTTCTTGCGAGAGGATCTTGCCGCTGTTGTCACATTTAGAAGTCCTCTAGGCAGATATAGGCGGAGATCTCTGATCATCTGGCAACGCAAAAGTTAGAACTGTCATGTAAGTTTTTAGCGGAAGGAGATGCTCTCCTCTCCAGTAAATTACACAGGAGACTATATGGAAATTGTATGGCCGTTGGATATTTTTTGCCTTTTCAATTAATTTCCCTTCTATCTCAATTCATTCCCCTTCTATCTCCATATGGCTCCCTGCTGTGTGCAGTGCACTGCATATATTCAGCAATGAGTAAGCCAAGCTCCTCAACACTCACAAAGCCTGGTTTCCACAAATATTGGAAATAGACACAGACGTGCTGCTGATGCATACACAAATATACACATTGACGCACAAACACAAGCATGCAAAATACACACACATGCACGCGCACATTCATGCAAACATAGGCTACACAAACAAAGGGATGCTTATTTTTCTTGGCTCTGGGCTTTGAAGGCAAAGAACCTGCTGGGAATTCAGTCTGAATGTGTGTTTGTGTGTCCCCGCATGTACGTGTGTGTGGTGTGTGGTGTGTGTGTGTCTGTCCGTCCGTGCGTGCGTGCGTGCATGTGTGTGTGAGTGCATGTTTATTCTTGAATGGTGAGTACAGCATTATAATAGTGACAGCATAGTGCATAACCAAAATATAGATTTCAGTGAAACAACTGTTTGGAGACTGCAGATATTTAAACCTGCACTCGCATCGCCCCAATGGTGATTATACCTGAAGCCTTACTTTTCAAATTGTTCTTCTTCTGTCGTATGTCCTCTTAGACCTTCAGCTCCGTTGCAGCAAGCCAATCCAGTGTGTCATTGTCTAGGTCAATTAACCCACGATCACATTTGGTGGCCGGTATATGGGACAGCTGGTCAGCATGTCAAATGGTTGTGTTCAAGGCTTTGCCATATAGCTTAGAATTAATGAATGAATGAATGCTGTCAAACCATGTCTTTATAGTATTCAATCCCCTCTCTACTGTATACATATAGGAGCTGCTATAAGAACCAGAGAACGGACGGTAATGCAAATACCAGATTTGATGGCCAGGAGGACATGGAAGCTTCAATAGGCCTCTGTTGGCCTTTGGGCTTTCCCCCCGCTTTTCACAGTAAGCTAAACCCTATAGGCATAAAAGTGGTCAAGGTGGAAAGCTGCAGGGACATTTTTACCTCAAGGTAAAATATAACAAAAAATGCTGCCAGCCCTCTTATTTGGGATTGGAATCAACATTACTTTGTTTTTATTTCTAAATTTGAAAACCTGCAGAAATGACTAACCAATCAGGAAGTAGACGGGCAAATCGACCAATGACAAAGCTTCTAGGAAATTCTTTGAATGCAGATTATGGCCCCTATAGATCTGTCACAGAGACTACATTCTTTTTCGGAGCGTTTTACCCATTGCTGGCTGTCTGAATACAAAAAAAAACACATTTTTAATTCTCTTTATTGCTAATGGGATTTAATGTTTGTGTTAGGGACAAAACAACCATTCATTTCTCTTCATTGTCAATGGCGTCAATGGCTAAAAACAAACATAAAACCTGTATACAAGTTCAGTACTCAAGTAAATGTACTTATGTAAATGTACTTTAGACTTTACACCCAACAGTCATCAGTCTCATATAGTCAACTTCACCTGTTTCACCAAAGTCTTTTCTCATTGCAGATGGTTCAAACATGTTTTAAATTTAAGATTGATTTTATATAGGCCTAGCCGTGTCTTGCCAAAAACACAAATGCTCAAGTAAAGTACAAATAGGCTACTCAAATAATGTACTGAATATGCAAGTGTACTGTCCAGCACTGGGACTAACCCCTGTAGAAATATTTGTCCAAAGATACAAAAATAAAACGATAGTTTATAGAAAGTTGCTGCAGAAATAAAAGCTAAAACTATTGACCTTGCGGATGCAGAGACCTAGCAAAATAGCAGTGCAAGAGCAGTGCAAGGCAGTGAAAACAATGCAATACATGGCACGGTATGGAGAAATAACAGCATCAATAACCACAGTCAATCCAAACACACAGTGTGTGCTCTCTGCATGGCTGTGCCTGTGTGCGTCTTGCTTGGCACTCCACCAACAAGATGTAAAGAATAGTCAGCATAAAAGAATAACTGCACGCAGACACACTGTGCTCTGCGCATAGAGATCCACCTGTAAGGCATTCCATCAGAGTGTATTATATATTATTGATTAAAGTGACTTCAAGACAGGAACAATGTTGCACTCCTAGTTCCCCACAACTCCCAGACGTGTTGCATGATTCACGATTCAAGAGGTTTTTATTCGTCACTCACTCATACAAGTTTGTGCAGTGGTGTGACAGACTGCTGAAGCCATACCGTGGAACTTTTTCCATTAAATAAAAGAAAGTTTTTATATAATCTTTCACTGGTTTATTTTTCACAATTACCCATAATTACACATGATACGTAGCTTGCGGAGTTAGTTCAGTCAGATATATACTCGAGGGGTTTCATGCTGTGCTCAAGGGCGCATTATCATACATAATAATACACTATGCAGTATATTAACCCCTTGAGTATAATATACTCAAGGGGTTAATATACTGCATTATTATGTGGGTGTATTCAGTGTGTGCAAGACCCACACGTCATTCACTGATGTGGCAGTCAGCTGACCAATTGTGTGGGCTACTTAAGCTCACTAGTCTGCATGCTCTTCCTGCCTTCCTTCTGCTATGGTTCCTGGTTGTTATGTGATGTTTGCTTCCACCACCACCCCAGCACCACCGGTGGGCTGCCTCTGTTATTTATGTTCTCCATGAGGGGTTTATTGTATATCTATCTCCCTGCTCTTAATGTTTAATGATGGTGTTTGTTGTGCCGAGCAGGGAGAAAATGCAGCATTCTATAATAAATATTGGTTAAATCTATTCGTGAGTTGTCTGACTGAAATACAGTTATGTGTTAATTATCTCCAAACAAAAGGTTTTAGTCACAACTGGTTCTCTGACCCAACACCAAAATGACGCAGGCTCCGGAAATGCACCGAAAATGTTTTTATAATTTTATATATATTTTGAAGTTAAAGCCGCACTATATAATTCGTATTCCTCTTGTACTCTGATTTTGAACCCAGTTTCCTACAAGTGCTGAAATGTTTACCATTAAGCTACTAGAGCTCCGCTGTCTACTTGCTCAGGAGATAATTATTGAATCTTGAGAATCAGGTCAAAAATACATATCAGATCCTGTGTCTATGTGAGACATGACCTTTGACACGATCTAAATGTCTCAATAGAAGAGCAGGGAGACTTTATACAACCACCCCAATTGTATAATTTAAATTGTATTAACATACTCTACTATACAGACTGGACAAAATTACATTTTATTCAGTATGGAGGGTAATTAAGCGCGTGACATCATCATCAATTCATACCCGGAAGTTATGCGGGAATGCCTACTGAGTGTCAAAAAACTACTTTCTGGCAGCTCATACATCCAAACAGAAAAGTCCTATTTGATTGCATTAAATGACTTTAAACAACATTAAATACACTTTGTCACTCACTTTGCCACTCGATTTTCCACTCAATCTGCCATTCACTTTATTGCATAGTTCTGTTTTAACCGCGCTTAAAGGCACTTGGCACCTATAGCTTTGGCCATGCTGATAACATGGATTCACTTATACGCTTCCTCCCCGGTATCAGTCTTGATTTCTTCCCATAGGCACCTTGAAAAGTGGGCGTAAGTAGTTGCCTTGACAGACAAACTCATGTAGCTAATCAGTGTAACAATAAGCTGACGTCAGCAGTAGCACATTACATAAGGTAGTTAATGGTCATCAATGCCTGTGTGGAAATGAAGAGCCATTGGTGCAGCCAGCAAGGAGCAGCGACAGAATTTTGTACAGGAATTCTTCAGACATCCATTCATACAGACAGACATTCTCTTAATTATATATGTTATATAAAGATTTTATTTAATATTTCGGATCTCAGTTACCATTCCCAGACAGTTACCCATTCACGTTCCCATGCAGTTATAGCCTATATTATTATTTTTCTGCCTGTAGCCTATAGCCTAAACCAAATGAAGTGTAGCCAAAGTGAGGTTTGAGCGGGATTGAAATGTAAATTGATATTTAAAAGACAATAAAGCGCCATTGGATGCAACGTCCAGTATGTGCAGGAAACTGGTGAGCAAAAGCAGAGTTATCATTTCAGAATATTATTTCAGAGGGGGAAAAAAGTGGACAATTAAGTCCTATTTTTTTTTTTTAATATCTAAAATAGATGAACTATACACGCTCGTGATGAAAGACGTTGGTAATTTTCAGGACTCGGATAGGGGGTAAAAAAAGGCTTTATTGTGTATCTTTGTGATGACTTTGTGTCAAAGATGGATGATGGATTTCTGAGGTGATTACTGATACGATAAGGCATAAAGATGTGCCATCTAGCCACACTGTCATTCTCTTCAGCAGAAAGTAGCATGCAGCAGCGGCTTTACAGACAGCTCTATGGGGGGGGTGGGGGGTCGACGGCAAGTGTGAGTGAGTCCAGAGATAGCGTGGGTGGACGAGGGCTGAGTCTGAAAGGAGGGCTGGCTGAGTGAGGTGACAGCTCTCTCGGGAAGCAGTTCAGCGGTTCCCTAGCTGCGACTCAAATGAGAGGAGAGAAGGATTAAGATGACTCACTGAAATGAGGAGATGTGTGTGAGGTGTGTGATGCGTGATGTGTGGTGCGTGCGTGCGTGCGTGCGGGCGGGCGGGCGGGCGCGCGCGTGCATGTATGTGCGTGCATGTGTGCATTTATCTCAGGTTAGGAACAGGTTTTCAGTTCCACCTATGAAAAGGGGTCTTTCTCTAGTTTCTACAGTAATCTGTATCTGCAGCATTCAAACACAGTACATTAGTTGATATTTGTTGTAGAAAGAGAGAAACTGAATGTAACCCTGGATACATTGGAGTGCAAGCCAGCACTCTGACAGCAAAAATAATAATGCCTGAGGTTTCATCAGTTGGAAAATGATGATGATGATGATTACACTTTAACATAACGTAACGTAACAATCTCATAATCACATATCCTTACAATCAGATTAGACAATGAGGCCCTTCAATGTACATTTAGTGTGGTTGGTATTGCGGCTGTATAGGCAGTTCAAAAGCCATGAGCCGAGGAGCTAAGCATGAGAGTATACAAGACACTTGTATGACGTGCACGCAAAATAATTCGGGTCCACTCCAAGCCGTCAGTTTGACCATTTATTCTTCTCCGCAGCACAGGTAAAATACGACAGTTCCCATCTAACTATTATATTGGATGTTAAATGTTAAGATGCGTTGTTCCAGTCAACAGAAAATGTCGACTCCCAGCTCACCCCCTCTCCGTCTACTTTAATCTGACTGACTGCCTCTGCGCTCATTCCCCACTGACTTCTGAGAGGGACAGTTCGGGCATGCTCAGCATAAAGCAATATCTCGCCCATTCTCTCACCCCAGGCTTATATCCATGTTAATGTGAGCATCATATTAAAGTCCGTCCTTCTCCCCCTCTATAGGTAACCCGCCACCCCAAACGAATCTATAGCGACTACGAGAGAGAGAGTTCCACTACCCCAGGGGAATATTGACAGGGAACAAAGTACCTGTCAGACCCGGGGATTCTGAGTGTGATTATATAGCGGTGCACTAAGCGAAGTTAGGGAAAAGGACTCTATAACTGCCCCGCCCATTCCTGCCTGTCTGACAGACGCCAGGAGAGAGAAAGATTTCTGTTGTTTCGAAGACATTTTGAGTTTGCATTTAATGCCGCGCTCCTGAAGCGAATCTGTAACGGCCATGGTGGCCCACTCTGATCCTGCCTTGTGTGTTGGTGTCCGCTCAGTGCTCACAATGTCTACAGTGGATTGTTATGAAACAAACACTTTGCAGGTAGAAAAAGGATGATGCAAGCTTTTCGTACATGTGCAACGTTGGTGAGTTTGACGTTGTGTAATACAATCAGATCTGACTTTTCTATTTGGATGAATGGGCTGTCAATCGGAAATTGCACCTAGTTACCACCTTGCTGGCCAGATGGCAACGGTGTGCATAAGGTCAATATCCAGAATGCAGAAGGGCGGGTGGGGACCCGAGGCAGTGACAAGTGACAATACACCTTAAGCTTATCTGAATTGGGTTTTAGGAGTCTTAATGGAGGATTATTCAGAGATTTAGGAGAAGTGCTGATATTTAACAGGATCAGGCTCCGTAGACTGCAGCTCCCATGCCTGCAGAATATAACAATCCATAATTTTCCAGGGGCACGCCTTTATCTGATCCAATAATGTGTCGTCTGCACAACTGCAATGACCATGGTTCCCTCTAGAGAAGGAGCAGGGATTCCCATGCCAGAGTGCAAGAGCCAGTTGCACCACCTCACGCTAAGCCTGTTTCAACTGTTTTCAACGTCATAGTATCTGAGCAAATAGACATGTTATGTCATGATGATGTACGATGACAAGAGCGCCCCTCACTTCACACGGGAGTGATTCTTTGTATCCATCCTTATGTGGTAAGCAATGCTGTCATAAGCTCCCCAACAAACTAACCTGTAGAAGTAAACAATTGCCGAAACACAGAATCTGCGTCATGAACCTGCATCGCTTGGTCTGACGCGGATTGTGGCCTTTATATGAGCATGTCATTTTGGAGAGTGTCAGAAGCATAATGAATGTAACACACCAGAATACAAGACCACAAAGGAAAACAAGTATTAAAGGAGGAGCGTAATGTCGAAGGAAGTGTGTGTGGGTGTTTGTGTGTGTGTGTTTGTGGTGGGGGGGGGGGTGGCTAATGACAGACGAGTGTGATTCATGAAGGTCGCAGACAGCGTGCGTCTCTGGAGTGATTTAAAATGCTCACCTCAGACTGAGATGAGGGGGTGGGGGGTCGGAGAAATCAGGAAGAGAAGAGAAGAATGAGGTGCAGAATAACAGCGGGAGGGAGATAGGGGAGAAGAAGGCAGAAATAGAGAACGAGAGAATGTGGAGAAAAAGTGTGTGTGTGTGTGTGTGTGTGTGTGTGTGTGTGTGTGTGTGTGTGTGTGTGTGTGTGTGTGTGTGTGTGTGTGTGTGTGTGTGTGTGTGTGTGTGTGTGTGTGTGTGTGTGTGTGTGTGTGTGTGTGTGTGTGTGTGTGTGTGTGTGTGTGTGTCGTAGTGTATGTCATGCGTGTGGATGAGTGTGTTTTCTGTCACTATGCTTATTGCTTGTATGGGTGTTTTGATATTTGTGTGTATTAGTATGCGCATGATTTCTTAGGTGTGTGTGTGCAATGTGCATGTTAATACTGCTGTATGCATACATGATAAGGAGCTCATACACATGCATACGCGTGCGTGTGTGCATGTGAGAGAGTGTGTGCATGTGAGAGAGTGTGTGCGTGCGTGTGTCTGTATGTGAGCACTTGCATACTAGTTGTTTGACCCTTCTCCTACCCAAGTGTTCTGGTATACTTTACACCATGCAGCCCTGCTGAGGCCAGCCAGACAGAGCCTTAGATACTCAGACTGAGATATTGGCTGTTTGGAAATAATCGTGACTCAGGTTGCCAGAACTCTACCCACGGTTGCCAGGTTTCCTGCTGCTGACAGTAAGAAATAATGGTATTCTCTGGCGATTTGACTCCAGTGTCTATGACCACAGAACATACAATAGACGGATGAATAATGTATTCACAGTATCCGAATCTTGATACTGTGTACACTGTACTGTATATGACCAGACTCGCCAGATTTATTGGTGGTCAGATGAGGTCTATAGCAGATGCTGTGACAGTTCTTCTCATCCAATCAATCTGAACCCCAAAACCTGTCTGAGAAGATGTCCTGACTTGATGGAAAAAACTAACTAAGCTTTGTACATTAAGTACGATACAATGAGACGGGATGAGAAATGATTATCATGAGCCTTTATTGCTCCCAAATGGTACATTTGCGTGATTAATTGATTATGTGACAAAAATAACTAGAGATAGAAAGTTAGAAACTCGGGTCGTAATGTTCTCCTCGAGGACATTTCAATTGCTTTTGTGAACTCACTTTTGAAATCAGGTTTAGATGACAAAGACATATAAACAACACTGTGTCCTCTGATTGACTCATGCAACACACGCACGCACGCACACACACAAAATACTCCATCAGGTTAACTTTAAATTCTCCTCACGCCTTACTTGTCTTTGTCTTTGACTGAGATGGCTGTGTGTAGTAGCCATGTCCTGCATGCAGCATGACAATGCATTTGTGCTTTCGCCTGTCAACACCTACAGGGACAGAGAGAAAATAAAAACTCCTTCTATATAGTTGATAACATCTATGCCCACTATAGATATGGTCCCCAAACCAAGACAGAGAAACAGATGTGGCCATTCTGCTCCCCCTCTGCACCTGTGAGCTGTCAACTAGCAGGGGCTGCTTGTCAGTCCAAGGCATCATGCCGTGCTGCGCAATGCACCCCCGCATGCTCCATCCTTTCGTGGCAAGGAACGTTGGCAGATACTTAGCAAAGTGCTCTCTGCTTGGGGCTGCCATTCACCCTGCCTCTAAACGATTCTGTCCTGAGAAGATACACAAACACAGAAGAAATGCAGAGACAAAACAACTTTTTAACTGGAGGTTTCATAAGATTAAGGCCACTGCTGCACGCCTCCACCTCTCCCCTCCGTTTGTGTTTTTCTCGGTTGTATTCAAGGAAGGAGTGTTCACTGTGCAATAAAGGATACATGTCATGAAAATCATATTCTCAGTTGATTTTCTGCTGGATATGTTTTGTGATGCATATGTACTGTATCATGTATACAGTCGCAGCACAACCTGTTATTGGTCTACATTTACGCTGGACAAAGAACTGCGACTGAAAGTGTCTAAGCTGAAGTACATGTACATGAAGTACCGCCCAATAAAGTTACGTTGATGCTGTGCAGATCAGATTATATATTCCCAGAGGCATGAAAACCATGTTGTGATTGGCTTCCAGAGTAAATACACGACGCGAGGGTCACTCACGGCCTATACATGCTTTCTGTGGTAGTTATTTACCAGGCGTTTCTCCTCGTGAGATGAAAAGGTTTGGGGACGAGCTTAGTCTACGTTTGATATGACGGACTACCATCCATATACGAACAGACAAAGTAGATGGTGCGTGTGAGAGACTGGCAGCTTTTTGGCTTATTGATTTCCCTGTCACTGTGACGATGGCACATGTCACATCATGCACGGGCTATTGATTTCCCTGTCACGGACGCTCTCCGTGATGATCCCACATGTCACACACCATTTCACTGTGATGATCCTATACGTCGAATGCAGGCCAGGGGTTGTCTGTAATGGCTTGTGTGTGCGTGCGTGTGGAATAATGTCTTGATTCGCTGTTAGGAAAGGCCATACTGTACTTCCAATCATGTGTGTAAGTATCACTGTCTAGCAGTTAGTCCGACATACATGGCCGGTTAAGACTCACCCCGCGGCTTCCGTGTGTGTTCAAGGTTAGGGTTAGGGGCAGTGGTGGAAAAAGTACTCAAATGTTTTACTTAAAGTTTTACTTATACGTGGAAGTATACTCTGTTACAAGTAAAAGTCTGCTATTCAGAATAATGTACTGAGTAAAAATACAAAAGTATTGGTATCAAAATGTAGTTAAAGTACCTACCAAGGCTACCATGCAGAATGTTAACATTTTCAAATGTATAAAATTAGATCTACAAGCTCACAATGTGTCGCATCGTGACGCATTATGAGCGGACCCCTATACTAGCAGAGTGATGTTAGAATAATATTCATAGCTGCCGGGGGCAAATTCATTCAAATACTGACCTATTTAACATTGGATTCATTGCAAGCGTGTGTGTGTGTGTGTGTGTGTGTGTGTGTGTGTGTGTGTGTGTGTGTGTGTGTGTGTGTGTGTGTGTGTGTGTGTGTGTGCATGTGCATGTGCACGTGCGTGCGTATGAGGGTTTACAAACAAGGTAAGGTGTATATCACCTGGAAAGGCGACAAGCATGGCTGAAATCAATAGAGCTTTGTAGAGCTTTGATTTCTTGGCTGCAAATCAACACACACAATTTGTCTCTCTCTGTTACAACCACTAAAACTGTCTCGAACACCAATGGCCATAACATAACAGGACAAAGTAAACTATAGGTCTCAAATTGCAATGAACTTTATTTTAAATTCAGATAAACATGTGAAACGGTTTTAATTCTCGCACACCACAGTAATAAAAAACAAAACTGAGACCTTACTAAAATCGTAAACAAACTAAAGTGATGGGCTGGCTAAACTCAAAAGAGGGCCCTCCGTCATCTCACCAGACTACTAAAACAACAGAACAAAACTAAAGTTTGACTCTGGTCTGTCTGAATGACAGTCAAGGCAAATGATGAAACCAACAGTGAATACTAAGTGGCAGAAGCAATGGTTTGGTTTCCTGCGGCATACGTGAGCCAGATTCATAATGTCCTCTGCCTATACCGACGTGCTACAATTTTCCTAACCCTTCTCCAATCATCCTGACCAGAGGCATTAAGTGGAGAGCTTTTACGCACATGCAGGTTGTCACTCAGTCCCTGTTTGATATGGACTCCACCTCCTCCTTAGTAACAGCATGCACTGCAGCTCGAGCAACGCTGCCACCTCCACATCATTCCTTTGCTCTGTGATGTGCTTCTCTTTAGAGACACACACACACACACACACACACACACACACACACACACACACACACACACACACACACACACACACACACACACACACGGCTTGGTTGAATGCTGGATTCTGATTGGTCAATCGCAGAATTCAGCATGTTATTTCTTGATAACAGACATCTTCGCTCTATATTGTAACGAGGGAACTGCCATCATGTGCCTTGCTACTGTAAGCCTATAGTGTGTGTAGTTACTAAGTCTAATGTGTTCTGATTGGATCTTAGCCTCAGAGGGTCCTGGGTAGTTTCTGTGGAGCCCGCCAGTTTAGTGTGTTGTATTCCGGTTTTCTATGTGTATGGACGTCTGAGTGATTCCTCCTCCGTCTCTGCCTGAGAACCACGGACCGACAACAACCAAAGAAAGACTTATGCAAAGAGTGTGAGTTTAACTATACTTGCCGTTATTTGTGGCAAGTTCTGTCAACATATCTGCTGAAGTTCTGTAACTCTGTCGACATTCTGACAAGTAAACATCATATGGAAACCCTTGTTGTTGTGGCATCATTACCACTCGCCTCCAATCCACCACATAATTGAGTCCACAACAATATACAGACCGATGCCTAATCAAACCCTCGGAGCACCTACTGTGCCCCGCTTGATTTACTGCTGTTGATTTACTGCTGCTATTCTGAGTGGCCAAAGAGCATTGATCACGCCTCCAGGTCTTTAGTTTACTCAAGTTAGTGAATAAGACCTGGTACTTAAGACACGCAAAATACAGCCCTTAGAATACTTTCATTACCGCAAGCAAGGGGCGACTGTGGCTCAGGAGGTAGAGCAGGTCATCCAATGATCCATGGGTCGGCAGTTCAAATCCCAGCTCCTCCTGTCTACATGTCAAAGTGTCCTTGGGCAAGACATTTAACACCAAATTGCTCCGGATGTGGTTGGTACCTTGCATGGCTTCCGCCGCAATTGGTATATGAATGTGTGTGTGTGTGTGTGTGTGTGTGTGTGTGTGTGTGTGTGTGTGTGTGTGTGTGAATGGGTGAAAGTAATGCACTATGTAGAGTGCCTTGGATAAATGCGCTATATAAATGCACCATTTACCATTTCAGGAAATATCTCGTTTTGGGTAAATTTATTAATTTATGTATTAAGTAGCCACGTAGTAAGCTTTACGTTGGTGGTTAAACCCCCTGTCTGTGAATAATCTCCCGACAATGACCACCTAGGCAGAAACATTACTTACATTTACATTTATTACTTACACTGTGTGTGTGAGAGTGTGAGTGTGAGACTGTGAGTGTGTGCGCGTATACGTACATGGGCATGTGCATGAAATTGTGTTACGCATATGTCCCTGTTTTTGAATTACTCTTGCTGAGACACGCACATGCCTGAAATATTTGTACATAAAATCACCACTCAGCATTATTGAATGAATACAAGCTATAAATTCCAATTATTGCAGATTT
>NC_137874.1:12350767-12403267 GCF_963924005.1 Protomyctophum bolini | reverse complement strand
GCCACGAGGCCCATTTGTAGCACAAGGCTGACATCTCCTCTCTCTCCATCTCTGGAGATTTAGTGTTTGAAAATGTCCTTGCACTTGGCCGGGTGTTCCAGCAAGCACAGTTGGCCGTGTTTGCAGGAGAGGAGCCAGACGGGGAGTGTGTTTCTTGTCGCTGCACTATAGCGAACAGTGAAGATCCTCACTGGCAAGTGAAAATAATGTGTATCAAGATGTTGATATGTTTCCATACCAGATGGTGTGTTTCCATACCATCCCCAAGACCACCCAGTCCGAAGATCACACGTGTATACAAAACAGGACTACATTGTGGTAAAAGGGGGGACATTTTAATGTAGTCCTCACAGCCAAAACAGTAGGCTACAGTAGGTCACACTTAATCCCCCTTGGCTGCCTTAATCCCCTTGGCTGCATGGTAGGTTTCAGGAGAACACCTGTTGACACTTTCCTCTCCTCTCCTCTCCTCTCCTCTCCTCTCCTCTCCTCTCCTCTCCTCTCCTCAGTCCATCCTAAAAAGAAGAACCGACAGACGTGTGTGAGGAAGAGTCTGATCTGTGCTTTTGCCATGGCTTTCATCATCAGTGTCATGCTCATCGCAGCCAATCAGATGCTGCGGAACGGCATGGAGTAAGCAACACACTGTGAGCCCCCAGGGGATTGGCCAGAGTAGCCATGGCCTCACATCCTTATCTTTGCAGCCAAAGCTGGACACAGCCACAAACCCGAGCACTCGTCAAACCACAATCACTTGTGTGTTTTTTATATCTAAAAGTTTAATTTGAAAATATATTTTGGAAGCTGACCATGCAAGTTGAATGGAAGACTGATATTGGCGATTTTTTTCTTTTCTTTTCAGTGGTGATGTAACCACAAAGAGATAATGGACTTATTGACCGTGACATGAAATGGACTGCAAAGGGAATGTTTATAAATCACTTACTTATAGAGGGAAATTCTTTTACAGACCAAGACCACCCTTTAAACTTGATTTTGTAATTACCTAAAAAAAAAAGAACTTTATAACATGTATCAGGTGCTTTGAGCCATTCCTAATTTTAGACATGGACAATGTTTATCATGGACAACTTATATCCGGAAATACACTTTCCAAACTGAATGATGGCACTGAATGTTGTACACCACATCTGTATAATGTGTTAACCACTTGAACCCTAGTGTCCCTATATTAGGTCAGATAGAAAACCCCTAAATGTTTCCCATAGAGATTAACCGAAATATTTATATAAATTATTTTAAGCCTGGAACCAAATTGAGATACAAACTTTCGCACTCCTATAGAGGCTTAAGACTCTTAAGCCTGGAACCAAGCCATCCAGGCTCCTGGTGAATCATGAACATAAAACGTTTGATTCAGTGTCAAAAAATAGATAATGAAAACCGGAAAACTTTTCAACAGAACAAAATGTTTTATGCATGGTTGTGATTCCCCTGAATGTCTTGGTTTCAGGCTTAAAATTATTTTATATAATCGGAAATCTTTATGGGACACAACTAATGGGGTTTCTATATGAGGCACAACAAAATGGCCACCACTGCTATGACCTTTACTGGGGCGAACATTCAGCAAAAATTGCTGATCCACAAGATCACAATGTGTCGCGACGCATTGTGAGCTTGTACATTGGTTATTTTTGGCAAAGGGATTTGATGTAGACTGTATGTAGCAATGGCTCAGAGCCTCTGCCTGATGGCCGCAAAAAAAAAGTCTAATATCTCCCCCAGTCCAGAGGGATATCCCTTTGGTCTAGTGGTTAAGATGTTGGACTTTCACGTGGGAGGCCCGAGTTTGAATCCCGAGTTTGAATCCCGGGTGTTACATTGGTGCTGCGACCCGGATCGGGTTTCCCCGTGGGAGGAGGTCAAAAGGGATGTGAGTGTAGCAGTGGCTCAGAGCCTCTGCCTGATGGCCTCAAAAGAAAGTCTAATATCTCCCCCAGTCCAGAAGGATATCCCTTTGGTCTAGTAGTGGTTAAGATGTTGGACTTTCACGCGGGGAGTTCGAATCCCGGGTGTTACATGTAGAAGAACAAAATTGATCTATAGTAGGCTAACCTCACATCACCAGGCTTTCCACCTCTGAGGAAAGCCTGGTCTGTTACTAAATTGCTGTGTGAAGCGGTCTGGAGCGGATTATATCGCTACGTCATGTTGTAGTATTGTTTTGTTGTCATCAGGCAGGAACAATCATCCGGAACTTCCTTTTCCCTACAACATGACGTAGCGATATAATCCACTCCTGACCGGATCATAAACCCGAAAAGGAATGCTGCCCAGGCTAATGGTAGGCTATAGAACCCTGGAGGACCCCGGTCAACTGAGTACTGTAGCCAGGCTATAGGCTATAGGGTTTAAGTGGTTAAAAAGAAAACTTACTGTATATTCTTATGTATAATGTGTCATGTACTGATACTGCCCATTTGTAAAACCCCTGCTTCTTTGGCTTCATTTATCTCTGTGTATACACAAAGTCCTTGTTGATACACAGAGGGAACTGAGGGTATTCAGCCATGAAAGCAGTAACAAGGGGATAACCCCTTGTTTAGAGGGAGCACAAATCAACACTCAATGGAGGCACATAAAAAATGATCACTCCTGTTGACTATCTCTACTCTTTTGTCGGTGTAGTTATGTGTTGCATCGAGTTCAGTGAATATTTATAGGCCCTGTATGTAACCTACAGTGTGTGTTTACTTTCCCTTGTATTGGCCTTTGTGTTTCTGAAAGGCAGTGATGTCTATATAATTACAAGCTCAGGCACTGCAGTCTGGAAGGTAATATGGAGGGTCCGAATAAGAGATGTCAAATGTATCTTAAAGTGCAAGGGTTTAAAATTAGGCATAGACGGAGATAATTATATGACTTTATTTTGGGATATAGGGTGTCAGGATAAACGGCCTTACCTGAGCACACTTAATACTGCCCAGCGTTGTTAACTGTAGGCTTCACAAAAAGCATGTCAGTGTATCTATAGCTGATGTCTACACTGCCGTACCAAATGTCATTCCAATCCCATCCATTTCCCCATAGAATTCACTGTATATAAACCCCTAGTTATCTTGTGTAATGTGTTCTTGTTCTTCTCAACAGCAGAATGTATGAAAGGTGAGCTATATATAGTGAGCTATATCAGGGATATTATACGTATATAAGTATAAAAGCGAAAATAATGACAACACCTCTGTGTCGGATCTAGAGCTGAACAATCTGGGAAACTCAGACCAATATTGCTATTTGCGAGTCGATTTTTGTCAAGCTTCAACTCTGTTTACGGTTTACAGTAGAACTATAACATTAGACACTGTCAATATTGATGATAGGACCATACTAGTGTTAATGCATGTTTGCCCATTGACTACAAGTCGTATATATTTTACTACTGACAATTATCCAAAGCATAAACAGTTTTTTATTTTTCTGAATAATTACCAGATTTCCAGAACATTGTATAGCTCAAACCTCCAGGTTATAAGCCCACCTGAAAATGATCTGAAGTTTTGGCAAGACCTTTCAAACCAAACCATGCATACAACAGCATTAATAACATAACTTGGATATGAAAATAAAAGCGGTGTAAAGTGCACTGTGTTGGATTACCTGTCTCAAGAGAGTTTCATAGTCTCTGGCAAGTTGATTTGCATACCATACTGAAATTATTGGAAAGCAATGGCTTGCTGGAAGATAAAGAAAATTGTCAGCAGTAATGAAATTGTAGCCTCTGCCATTTTGAAATTTCAGTAGTAGTTTTTGTTATTGTTTAATTGTTCAGCCCTGCCGTGTGTCTGTGATTAGATGGAAGGGGAACACACTCTAGTGGTTCAATTCAAAATTGCACTTGAAACAGTGCTTACAGTATAAGCAATTTGGGCCATATTTAGTGAACATTTTTTGTTTTGTTGAAATCTCTTGTGAAACAAATGCACAGCTCACCAAGCAGAGATTCTCAGGCTCTTGGTCCCAAATTTGACCTTGCGTCAAAAGCTGCTATACTGCATAACAATGTTATCCTGTCCAAGTTCTCCTGAGGATGGTCCATCCACTTTTTAGCAGGAATCACAGAATGATTCTCTGAATAGATTGTGGGGACTGGGGAGATTAATACTGCAGCTTTACTAAGTATTACATAAAGCTCTCTGGTACTGTATGTAAATGTTCAGGCTGTTTATTCAGATATTTATTCATAACTACTACTCCTACATGTCTACTTTGGGTCATAATATTGTACGTTACCCTTGGAGCATTATTGTCCTCAAATAGAAGGGATTAGTTTCCCAATGGGGCACAAAATGTTGCATTGGCCATGAAGTCAGGGCCAAATGCATCAAATGGCACAAAATGCTTTAACAACTTCGTAACAAATTAATAAGCAAACACGCAACTTTGCAATATGAAAAATCTAAATGAAAAACCTTGTATTATACTGTAAATCAGTATGCATGTTATAGCCTACATTAGCTTTTTGTGTCTTTGAGAGGCAGGGAAATTAATTTTAGGAACCTTTTCCGTGTGGCAGCACGGCCTTGATTTAAATATATATGACATACAGACCACTGTCCTATAACCTGACTTTCCCGTTGATACTGTAATAGCCATTTTCCAGTTTATACCAGCTGTTAATCAAATAGAGTGTAGGAGGGAGTGTTTTCATCAATATACAAATAGAAGGTCTTATGATCTTCTTCATCGTGACCATCATCATCATTAATGTTGTTTGTTTCACGTCACCTACAGTCGTGAATGTAGGGCTCACTGTGGGAGGGTAATATCAACACTGAAAATAATATATTGTGTTTTATCATGTTAGGCTTTTGTGGAATGTACTCACTGATTCATAGTTCTGTATAAAAAGCTGTATAATGTACGCTATTCTTATCCTCGTCAGTCAAGTTATGTTGTTGATATTCTCAGCACATTGACATTTGATTAATGAGCTGTGCATTTTCCTTTTGTCTGTTAGCCACGTGCTCTATTGAAACCAGCACTGACTTTATCTTTAATGAAGGTAAAAGGCTATGTCATTTAATCATCCTTGCATGGCCATGTGAGGGAAGCAGGCAGATATATCTTTTACATAAAGTACAATTTCAGAGTTTACATTGTTATCCTACATGCAGAACAGGACAAAATCAGTTTATGATTTCCATGATTTCTGAGACTTGTTTTGGAGATTTGTTTATACTACGGCAGACATGTTTATATCTTGTAGATTGTATAAAAACAAATCTAAACAAAGAGATGTACTATAACCATGGCATGCTGCTTAGACAATAAATGAAAGAAAATAGCAATATTATATCAAATGAATGGATAACTTAAAAATGCAACAAAAAAGTATCTGTATGACATATATAACCACATATGTTTATGCAATAAAATCCTGGTTTTGATATAGAAACAAGACTGGTTAGTCCTGAAAGATTATTCACTGCCTGTGTGTGTGTGTGTGTGTGTGTGTGTGTGTGTGTGTGTGTGTGTGTGTGTGTGTGTGTGTGTGTGTGTGTGTGTGTGTGTGTGTGTGTGATGCTAATCTGCATACCCCTAGGCTGATCAGCATCACATTTATTGTGTACGCTGAAGGCCTATATTTTCAAATATTTATACGACATAATAATGCAATTGGTCAATTGTAATTTTTGTGAATTAATAATCGCAGAGCAATCGTCATTCCACTCCAGGCTAGTGGATATAGGCATTCTGCGAGGCTATGGTCTGGTAACCCCGATCTATGACTTATACTACTTGTTTATAGACCCTTTTTCCATTATATGTCAATTAAGTCCCCCGGTGCACATTTCTGTGTTGCCACTGTTGTACCCTACTGCAGTGATACACAACCTCAGGCCCGCGGGCCACATCAAATTGCGGAAATTGCGGAAATGGAAATTGCGGAAATTGTAATTGCGGAAATTGCGGAAATGGTGGAAATGGAAATTGCGGAAATTGCGGAAATGCGGAAATGGAAATTGCGGAAATTGCCAAAATGGAAATTGCGGAAATGGAAATTGCGGAAATTGCGTTAATTGCGGAAATGGTAATTGTGGAAATTGTGGAAATTGCTCTTCACTTATAGCTATCTATTTTCAGGTATTTATCAAGTATCATTAATGTCGTAATTTTATCTACTGGCCCCTGGCCCCTTGCCATTTTTGTAATGTGGCCCACAGGTAAATCTATTTGAGTATCCCTGCCCTACTGGCTCATCTGCCATTGAGGAGCCCCAACCGGGAGGACATAAAATGCCTCAGTCCTACTTCTCATTGACTCATTGAAAACATCCCTTGTTCTGTTCCTTTCACATTGGACATTGAATGACAGACATCTGTTCAGAATTACTTTCCGGGATCTTATGGACATTGCACCTGCGTGAGGAGCGTGCACAGATGTAGGCTATAACATTGTAACAATATCATGTTTGTCCTAGTGATGACAACATGCCACACTACTTTACACTTCAGTGAGTTGTTCACTGTCCAAAGACTTGTCTCCATACAGCTTGTCTACTCTGGTTACACAATAATGATTTATGATTATATCTCTCCCCCAAATTGGCCTGTACCTTTTCATACTCACACACAACCCCAAAACATTTATCAAATGATCCAGACACAGACAGACAAAAAAAGGGGAGGTAGGGATTTGCACACTAAGTGCAGCTTTCTAGGATGGATTAGTTGACACCAGTGTCTTAGAATGTCATTGCTGGGTGGTATTCATTTGGCGACGATTTGTGATCTAGGCCTGTACAGTCACTGCTTTGGGAAACTGGCTCTTCTGTCAGAGCATGTTTGGTGTCATTTTTTAGCCAACCCAGCCAGTAGCCACTTGTTCTTTATATTACTCCGCCAATAGAAAACCCTGTCATTTGGCTAGATCATTAACACGGTAAGTGAAATTAACTCTACTCTCTTATACAAAACAAAACAAAGTTTTATTTGAGACACAGTGGGTGAATGGTTTCACTCAAAGAAGAATCTGGCTACTAGCCACTTCAAATATTTCTTGCTAAAATACAATTATGTTTGCAGTGTCTGTTTTGAAAAGAATCTATAATGAATCACAAATATATATATATTTTTAAAGTATTTCATTAGGACCTATATTGATTGTTCTTTTATGTGGATTTATGAGGATTTAAATTGTGATTTTGACCAAACAAGAACACATGCTTATGGTACTGTATTTTACAATTTAGTGTTTCTAATATTCAGTTAAAGGACTTCACAGAAACCACTGTATTTTCTCTGTATTTGTACTGTATTTGGCAAGAGGGTTTTTTAATTTGATCGATGCTCTACCCTTCCAGGTTTTTCCCCTGCCCTTCTATAAATGTGAATGTCACCATTTTGGACCATATGGACTCCAGAAATGTGATGGGAAGACCAGACACGAAGGTGGCCTCTCTAGAAATGCAGTTTTTATATGTGTTACTTGTGTCACCATTATCAAATTATGAGGCTAGATATCATTTTACATGATGTCAAGCATCAACAACAAAAACACACACAACTAGAAGAAGTGCCCCTCTGGGCACAGGTCTCCACCAGGCCAGGTCAGGTTGTGACCTCCTGGTGACACTATAATAGGCCAATGTGAAATGGGTGCCATTTCTTCTTACGCCTTGGATGGCAATTGGATGATTTGAGGCCCTTTGTTCCAAAAATCCACCTGTTGGTGGCGCTATAACAGGTCAATGTGAAAAGGGTGGGACATAATTCCTCAGCCTAGTAGGAAAGTCTGAAAGATTTCAAGTACATTTTGAACATCTTGAACACATGACAATAGAGATACTGTGTAACAATTTGATTTGATTAAAATATAATTTAAAATCCTCTGATAATGACAAGGTTTCCTTCCCTGTGTTTTGGTCCCTGCAGGTGAGCGAACGCATCCTTGCTTCTGTGGTTGAGGTGATAGAGCAGAGCTGTGAGTCTGAAGAACAGGCTCTTCGTGTGCAGACAGCACATTGCTCTGACACCACCTCCTTCACAACATACATACAGGTCATAGAGCACTACAAACGCTACTGTTTTGACTGGACTAACCTCAAGGTAGGTGTGGTATAAGTTTACACACACACACACACACACACACACACACACAGGTCACCATGTATTTGCTGATGCCTGAAGTGTGCAGTAAAACCTAGTCGCCAAAAGTAACTGGTTTTCAACCTAACAAGGCAATCATTTGTTGTTGTTTTGTGTCGAGCAACACGGTTGTAGGCTTATTAAATTTTCTCCTGAAATAGTATGGGACGGCAGAGCAGTATTTACATCTGTTTGTCAACCTTTGTGAGGAGGGGATACAAGTGGATTGGTAAGATTTGCATTCTTTACTCAACACTTATTTCCATATATCTCATTCTCTCTATAATACACACACACACACACACACACACACAACATATATAACCTTTGTAAAGTGTAATTGGTTTTGTTTGCAGTATTAAGAAAGCTATTGAGGATGTTGGTGGAAAGCTGAGGCAGAAAGGAATGTCAGACTTGTGACATCATCATCAGCATCATCATCCAGAGACAAAGAGCTGTCAGGACTGTGCCATCATCACCATTATCCAGTCTCAGTTGCCATGGTCACACATTGTAGATAACATTTGAATGGAGAAGTCAGACGTACACTGTTGTGCACAAAAACATCGATTTTAATCTGAGGTATTCATTACAAATTGCTTTCTCATAGAAATCTCAACAAAGAGCTTTCCTAATACATCAATTAATTATGTTTGTCGAGCAACATAGACGTATGTATGACTAAGTATAAATTGGGCCTCACACAGCTCGAGGACACTGTATGAACAGTGAACAACCTTAGCAAATCTGTTTCATCTTTAAAGGACAACCAAGGCAGATAACCAAGGCGAGTGTGAGAAAGGCATCATAAAAAGACATAGCTGAAGCTGATGCTTCTCAGTCAGTTTGGTGTCTGTTGCTGGACGTGTAATACTGAATCAGGTTACAATGAACCATAAAAAAAACACTGTTTCCAATGGGTATATCCCTGACTGACAACCAACAGATAGTTATAAAAAAAGAAGAAAAAAAAGATACAATAATACTTTTTAAAAACCGCATGAAGGCACTAGCATAACCATGCCTTTGCATTCAGCCAAACTAAATGCACGGCTCATTCATTGAAATAAATTATAGTTTGATCAATCCTGTAGTGTCTGTCTGCTGTGTATAAAATTATGTCTGATGATGGCAGCTTGCATTTTGATAATAAATAATGTCTCACCTTGGACATAAAGTCACAAAATAATTGAATTAAACAAAGACTTAGGCCCAAACCACACCAATACAACTCCTTGCAATGGCACAAAAGGGGGGAATAAAAATAACAAAAACTAAATAAACATCTAGCAGTATCAGTATCAGCTAAATTGTTATTTTAAACATCAGTATCGGACAAAAATGTCCATATCGGTGCATCTCTAGTTGCAAGGAGTTGCATGGCGAATCATTGGTGCGGTTTGGGCCCAAGCACTGCAGTAGCACCTTTACATACTGTCTCTGTACCTTTTAAGGTAAAATGTAGTGCTCTATCAATTTCAATTTAAGTGACGGTATGAGAAAGATACAGTAAGGAAAGCCACAGGCAACTAAAGGCTTGTTGTGTCCACTCACTGTAGGACTCAAGTGCACAATGGTGCTCAAAGGGGAGACAGAAGTTGATGGGGGAAGAGTACTAGTCTATATCACTACTATGTGAGATGGCAAGATACACAGTAAAATCCTCCGTGTTAAAGATGAAATCCAGAACTAGTTTCAATGAACATACCAATCTGTATGGTAGAGTATGTTAATACAATTACAATCTGCAGTGGTTGGAGGTGGTCTTCCTATACATCGAGACATTTAGACCTACTGGTTGACAAGTAGTACTACCTGAAGCTCATGGAGTTATGTGCAGATTGCACCTTGTAACTCTGAGTTTACAAATGTATTAGTTACATGTGTACACTCTCCGAGTTAAATTAGCACAAATGATTTTACTGTGTAGGAAAGAAACAGAGGCATTTGGGAGGCTGGTGGCACAGAAGCGAAGATGAAATGGGAGGCAGGCAGAGAGGTAGAAGGCAGGGGAGTAGAACAGGCAGCCACAGCAGGGTTTCATAACTCCGTGTGCGAGTATGCATAGTCGCGGTTTTCGCTGGGCTTCATGAAGATGCCCTCCATTGCCTTCCACAGGCTGTGCTGGCTGGCGCCCAACATGGCGTGCACCTCCCGCTGGCCGTGGATGGGCCGCCCGTACTGCTCCCCCGTCACAGAGAGCAGCGCCTCGGTGGCTTTGTGGACGAACCGGATGGCTTCATCGCGCTGCCACACCGACCCCCCACACTGGACTGTCCACTCGTCCAGATGGTCACCTTCTCCGTCCTCGCCGAATGCACTCACCTCCTGGGGAAGGACGAGCATTAAGAAGGAGACCATAATGATTTTCGTCGTTATTTTGCAGCCATAAAACTGAGCTGTCTTCTGTGTGTCTCTGAAACGCAGCTTGTGCGTCAGTGAGGAAAGGGGAAGGTTAAGTGTCTTGCTCAGGGACACTTTGACACGTGCTATACCCAGCCGGACACACTCAGCGTCCAGTGATGTCACTGGGGTAAAATGTGAAAACTGTTATCCTTACTTCCTGTTTTTATTTATATTTTTTGCCACTGTCCTTGATCACATTGTCCGTGCTTGCTGTGTTCTTAACTGCATATATTTTTGGTAATGTTTAATAAGATGCAAGAGTTATGACTGTACTTTTCAAGGGGTTTAGGTTGGCACTAGCCTCAGTACCCAGGCTTTTATTTTCGTTCGCATTCGGCTCTAAAAGAAAAGCCTGGGGAAAATTTTGCATAGGAAGCCCACTTCCTTGCATTTCCTTGCAGTCGCGTCGCTCCAAATTTGATGACATCAGTGGTCTCTGCTGTTTTTCTTTGTTTGTTAGTTTTAGATCACTCAGATCGTTGAACCAACAGGATCCACCGCCTGTTTTCGACCGGCAACCCGCCCTCTAGACCAAAAATCACACTGGCTGGGCCAGGCTAGCTGGTATAAGCTGGTATAATATAATATGACTGTGTCTTTTCTTGCGTACCTGGTTGGAGGACAGCGGTGATGAAAAGTAGTGGCTGTGCAGGTTCCGACCAGTGTTGACGTGGGTGAGACGGATCGTCTGGCCACACTGCACGGGAGTCCCACGGTGACACACAGCGTCAAAGGTCCCACGCACACTCCAGTAGCTGTTACCGTCTTCCACTGACGTGACCCCTGTCACAGACTGCTGTCCACTACCTGCCACACACACACACACAATAATATCAGTAAGACGCCTGAGGGCGAGAAGCGACCTCACTCGTATCCGCCTCGCTGACGGCAAACTGCTGGACGAGCGCTGGCACTTTGGCATGGTCAGATCAACATGGAATTAATTCTGTACTTCCCATATAAGGAGCATGTCTTGAGTGTACAGGGTTTGATGAGGTCAGATCAACATATGGAATGTCAGAACAGGTCAGTATATGGAGATCTAAGGGTTTGAGGTCAGATGAGTTTCTGGCCAATATTGCTGACATCCGGTATCTCCATATATGGGCTTAACTGTGACAGCAGGTCGCATTTACTATATATCCATCCCTGATTATGTCACGTGATGTCACAATGACATGGGCACCATATATGGGGGCTGATGTCACATGATGTCACGATGGGCTTGCCTGTGGTGAGTGACAGGGATTTGAGTTAGGCGTCATAACAGAATGACAGGGATTGTGGGTTAGGTGTCGTGACAAAAACGCAAGGTTTCATAGATAACTGCGACCTTCGCAAACAATTTGTGGTGACAATTCAGATTAAAACAGGTCAAGTTGACAGTAACCTTTAGCCAGAGAAAAAGAAAACACTACTTGAGAGACACACACACACACACATGATGTGTCACACACACACACACACACACACACACACACACACACACACACACACACACACACACACTTTGTAGAAAACACTATTTTACTAATGAGACTGTGTATAGAAAGACAGACTCCCTCTCTCAATCTCTCTCTCTCTCTCACACACACACACACACACACACACACACACACACGTGTGTGAGAGAGAGAGAGAGAGAGAGAGAGAGAGAGAGAGAGAGAGAGAGAGAGAGAGAGAGAGACATTCAATGAAGAGTCCAGAAACAATGAATGAAGCTCACCTGAACCGTAGCGTACGTCGTGGGAGTGCAGTCTCACATTGTGTTTTATGTTGAGCAGTTTGACGACTGAGCCGCATGTCACAAAACTCAGCTCCGTCCCCAACGAGAGGCCACATATACACGATAATAACACAGATCTCAACAACGTGCAGTGATCCATATCCATAGCAGGTGACAGGTCTACTGTCCGCACATAACAGCTGCCTGCTAGCGACTGATGCTGCTAGCCTGTTAGTGCTACGTCATCTATTGCACGGTAAGGGAATAGACCTACCGAATCGCGCCCCTTCTGACGTGGAATGCTCACTGCAAATTTTAGGTTTTCTCTTCTGTCACTGGATGTTTTTTACTCTAAATCTTAGGCTAGATGTTTTTATTGTTTTTCTTGACTAGAATATCTATCTATCTCTCTCTCTCTCTCTCTCTCTCTCGCTCTCTCGCTCTCTCTCTTATTCTCTATTCATGGCATGAAGAATAAGGTTGAAGGTTATGTACAATTGACATGGAATAAATAATGCCTGTAACAGATCACACTAAAACTTATGAAAAATAGTTTACAAAACCATGAAAATCTGCTGTTAGGAATATCTAATATTTAGAAGTTCTATAATGAGAACTGATACGAACGATCTGGATTCCAAACGTCTCCCTCCTTATTTCTAATGTTTTTCTATTAATATTTTCCATTTATCTATTGTCTTTATACATTTCTAATGGTTAGTCCATTAGCTTCCCAGGCACTTTAGGGGCAGGCCCCACATTCATTATGACAGCTCATTGTGATGTATTCTTATTTTACTATTTATTCTATTGTGCTTACATGATATTTATCCTGTCTTGGTACCATAAATAGAGACTTCTTATTGATACTGTGTAAGATGACAACGGTTGACACCTGTGTTCAATTACTGTTGATTGTATCTCATACTCATGCATAAATACCACACTTCCTGTTAACTTGTCACAAACGCTGAGGAAAGGGGGAGGCCAGATCAGTCTCAGAGGTAAAGAAAGTCATGTAAAGGACATAGATGACATTTTCTTCATCTCAACTTATATTTTCGAGCCTTGCACCTATAAGGATTTTGTTTGAAACTGGAGTGCTGCGGGTTGTCTGCTACGGTAGTACTTCTCTCTCAGGAATAGCTAATATAAATAATTATGTAGCCCACAGGTAAAGTAGCACTTTTCTGATATTTAGCACTCACTTGGTCTATTAAACGATTTTAAGACAAATAACAGCAATTATTCATTTGGCTTTCAAACCTAATAGGTATAGGGGATTGCCTGGTCAAACTGTATCTTTGCTTTTGTTATTTTATTGTATTATGAGCTTACTAATTAAATATTGTGACCTAAACCTTGGAAATTTAGAAAAAATTGAACTATATAGTATACTAAGTCGGATGGGAGCACACACGTGTAGGCTACATACAACTAATTCAGTTAAATTTCAATATAGTCTCTCTTAAGCAATTGATTGTGTTCCACCACAAACTATTGGTACACATACACAAACATATTTTTATTTTTCCTTTCTTTCTCGTGTACAGTGGTAGTAGAGAGAGTGGAGGCTGTGAAGGGTTAACAGCTACAAGGAGGAGGTTCTCTGCTGTTCTAGTGAAGTGAAAGTAAAACTGGGAAATAGAAACTTTAGGCAGCTTTCTACAAAAACCTTCATTCAGCAGGACTTTTGCTATACTGAAAACAGGTGAGTACAATATACAGTATAAGGACTTAAGGTATAATTAGACTGTCTGTATCCAGAGTAGACATGACCTTCCCATATTTGCATATGACTTGAAATGCAGTCCAATCTTATCTAACAATGATGACCGGTTTCTATTCCATGAACTACAGTACATGTGCCAATATTATTGTGCTAATGTAATAATCCATGTAATAATAATAATCCACATCACATTCATAATCATAACTATTGAAAAGTATCATTCAATAATTATTTTTCTTTCACTTTTAATCCCAGTGTGTACTAGAAATGGCCTCTGCCAGCAGTCTCCTGTCTGAAGAGAACTTCCTGTGTTCCATCTGTCTGGATGTGTTCACTGATCCAATCACCACTCCATGTGGACACAACTACTGCGAAACTTGTATCGCACATTTCTGGGATACGAATGATGTGTGTCAGTGTCCACTATGTCAAAAGAAGTTCATTAAGAGACCAGAATTCTCTGTTAATAAAGTTCTCTCAGAGATGGCTGATCACTTCAGGAAGACAAAGGAGCTCAAAATAAATTCCATCGCAAACCAAGAATCTGCGAAACCAGATGAAGTCTCCTGTGACGTCTGTACTCAGAACAAGCTCAAGGCCCTGAAGTCCTGCCTGGTGTGTCTGATCTCCTACTGTGACACGCACCTAGAGCCTCATCAGAGACTCGCAGCATTAAAACAACACAAACTAATCGACCCTGTAAAGAACATGGAAGACTTCATGTGTCAGAAACATGCCAGACCTCTGGAGCTGTTCTGTAAGACTGACCACATGTGTGTTTGTCAGTTCTGTGTGTCAGAGCACAAGTTACATCTAATTGTATCTCTGAAAGAGGAATGTGAAGGAAAGAAGGCAGAGCTGGGAAATACCGAGTCTGAAGTTCAGCAGATGATCCAGGAGAGACAAGTGAAGATTGAAGAGGTCAAACACTCAGTAGAGCTCAGCAAGAAAGATGCCGACAGAGAGAAAGAAGACAGTATACAGGTTTTCACTGCTTTGATCAGCTGTATTGAGAGAAGTCAGGGTGAGGTCATTAATGTGATTCAAGAGAAGCAGAAAACAACAGAGAAACAGGCTGAAAGTGTCATTCATGATCTGGAAAAGGAAATGACAGAGTTAAAGAAAAGAAGCTCTGAGCTGAAACAACTCTCACTCACTGAAGACCACCTCCACCTCCTCCGGAACTTCACATCCATAAACATCCCTCCAGCCACCAAGGACTGGACAAAGGTCAAAGTCCATCAGTCTTCATATGTGGGGACTGTGAGGACAGCTGTGGCACAGCTGGAGAAGACGCTCAGTAAAGAGATGAAGAAGCTGTATGATGCTGAGCTGAGGAAGGTCCAGCAATGTGCAGTGGATGTAACTCTGGACCCTGATACAGCACATCCCAATCTCATCCTGTCTAGTGATGGAAAACGGGTGCATTTTGGAGTCGCACTCGCAAATAAGAATTTACCAGACAACACAGAGAGATTCTCTAAATATGCATGTGTTTTAGGAAAACAAAACGTCTCCTCAGGAAGGTTTTACTATGAGGTTCGGGTTAAAGGAAAAACTGCTTGGATTCTGGGAGTGGCCAGAGAGTCCATCAAGAGGAAGGAAATCTCACTGACACTGAGCCCTGCCGACGGTTTCTGGACCATTTGGTTGATGAAAGGAAATCATGAGGCCATTACTGATTATTCTTCTGTCCCTCTCCCTGTAGGAGAGGAGCTCCAGAAAGTGGGAGTGTTTGTGGATTATGAGGAGGGTCTGGTCTCCTTTTATGATGTGGAGGCCAGAGTTCAAATCTACTCTTACACTGGCTTTACCTTCACTGAGAATCTCTATCCATTCTTCAGTCCATATGGCATGAATAGTGGTACAAACTCTGCTCCTATGATCATCTCTCCTGTCAATAACACAGAGTAGAGTAAGACTGATCTCAAATAGATTTTAAGATGAAAAGGCTAGTTTTCATGTATGTATTGATGTTTAGAATGAGTAATTTTACTGCTCTGAAATAAAATTGCATGACCCGGCCTCCCATGGTGACAGATTTATTTCGTTATAACGTATAGGCTACTCTCCCTCTGACTAAACTGAATAAAGCATGACCCTCCCCTATTAAGTCATTTTTTACATTAAGTACAGTCACAGATTAATAAAATACATTGAGTTCTCCATTGAATTGAAAGTATTTAGCATAACGCGTTTTTTTCCGTCTGTGGCACAAGGACTTGATTGTATATTTTATTTTACGGTATTTTATTTGATGTTAAACACATTTTCTACATTAGTGTGCAGTAATAATGCCTATCGGGTATAACTACAGTAATTTATTGTCAGTACTGATTAAATGGGAATGCAATGACTGATGGCAAATGATGGATTCTTTCATGTAGTAGCCCATGATCAATTATAGAAGAAAAATGTGTATTGTAATTATTATTTACTCACTTAATAAAAAGGTTAAACTTTCAAGAATGACACTCATTGTTTTGTTTTGTTTACTTAAAATGTATCATTGAAATTGTCAAAGTATACGCATGCACGCTCTGTTTCCCAAATAATGCAAGTACATAATATTCATAATGCATACCATCGTGATACGTTGTGAGCTTAGATTGGCTACTTAGCTACCTGACCTGGCGGAGAACATTTCTAGTTATTCATGTTTTCTAATATTTTGTGTGTTTGTAAACTGTGGGAAGTATGTGTTTCTGATAGCAGGTAGAAAGTGCAGCTCAGTTTCCTCTTCATCTTGTGTGCAGATGGTGCAGTGCAGTCTGTCTTCTCTTGGGAGCCAGGTCTCGAGGTCTGCCAGTGGCTGCCTTTTTCTATGGCGAAACTGTGCTCACACATAGTCAAGGATTTCTTTAGTTTTGGATCAGTCTTAAGTGCTCAGGTACTCGATCTGCCACTGTGTATTCTGTTGAGGGCCAAATTGCATTGCAATTTGCCATGGTGTCTTACTGTCTTTCTTTACAATGTCTCAGATATTGTTTTTGTTTTCTTATAATTAGGTCCAGTCACCAGTGGGTTTTCTGTCTGGCTCTGCTTGTGTTTGTGAACCCAGAACCAGCTGGCTGAGGTGACAGAGTGTATCTGGACCACTTTAGCCTAAAGTAGCCTTCAAAAGAGAGCATTGTATAATCACCTAAAGTCTTTAGCTGATTATACAATGCTCTCTTTTGAATTTGTATTATCCTCATTATGCTCTGCATACATTGTTTTGTGTTTTTCATTGGATGTGGAGAATTTGCACACGTAGAGTTGTCAATTCGTTTTTTGTCCAATTTAGCCTAAATCTTGGTTGGCAAGTTGTCTGCCATAAGGGAAATGGGTTCAATATGAGCCAGATTTGAATAGGCTCCGTGTATGACAGCCATATTGGAAAGAAATTGGGCTGCTTCCTTCATTTCTTGTGTTGTTACCAATGATACTGTGATAGAGGCTCTGTTCCATTTGTGTACTGATCCTTTCCAGCCCCTGAACACATCGTTAATTTGTGTTATTGCCTGGAAGTATGGAATCAGGACAATTTTGTGCCAATATGGCTGCCACCATGAGCCCATGAGATGTCCAGATGGTTGTTTGTTTTCCGTGCAAAAATCAGCTATTGTTTTTTTTTTAATATTAATAGGCAAGAAGACTATTGTTATTGTACTGTAGCGATTTGGAACTCTTCCCAAGGCATTTGTGCACTTTGCCCTCATCTGATTGGACAGCATACGGTGACATACCCAACTCATCTCATTTCTATAGAGAATTTCCATACTTTTACCTCCTTTTTAAAATACTTTTTCTATATACAGTATGATTTCCTTTCTCTTTTTTGCATAGAGTATATTTGTACATCATTAAATGTTCTGATGAATTGAAAATGAAGAACCCTGCTTTTTCTGGTTTTATCCTCATAGCAGGTTTTGTTTTGACCTGTACCTTCGTTGAACTCTCTCTCAAGGGAGGTCCCCTGATCAGACTTTAAAAGTCCCTGTTATAGAGCAATGCAACCACCAGAGGTCATGGCGTGCCTTGAAAACATTCCCGTGGTGAACGAATTGGTGGAATACGGTATGTTCTGTGTTTGTATTCCATTTCGTGATTGAGTGAATCAATTGTAAGAATCAATATAATAAATAGGTCTATGATATAGCATGCATAATCATTTTCACGTGGTACCTGGCTAATACCTATGATAGCAAATGTGAAGAATAAATAATAGTGATGTGACGTGAAAACAAATCCATACAGTTGTAGGCATTTGTGATTGAACATGCAGTCATGCATTGTTGGATTTCAGTTTCAAAAGTACAGAAAACGCATAGATGTTGATGTTGATCTCATTTTGTAGACTGGGTGCAGTTACAACCCGGCCCTATGTAGCCTATTACATAGGCTAGTATGTAATATATATAGGTTATTGTATATATTATTACATACTAGCTATGTAATAATATTACATAGGTATGAATAAACCTACAGTCAATGTATACAGACTTCAGTGGAGAGGCCAATCAAATTGAACTTTCCTATAAACCAATCAGAGTTTAGGACCTGGGCATGCAGTGGGCGTGATTAGGAGGTACAGTACAGTACAGTACAGTCACGTGTCACGTCAGTCAGTCGGTGAACAAAGTCCAAACATGCACGATCGAGGAACATGATAGGACATGTTTTGTGGATAAAGTAAACATAATGTAAAAAGTCTGGTAATAGGCAAAGCTATATTTCTAGTAAACTATAGTATTTCTGTAAAAGTGGGATAATTTTCGTGAGTGATTAAAAATAAAAAAGTGGGTAATTTCCCCAAAAGACAGCCTATATTATACTGTTATTGTCTGTTGAAAAATAGATGCATGTGCACAAATGTGGTGGGGGGTTTTTTAAGGGAAAAAAGTGTGTGTGTGTGTGTGTGTGTGTGTGTGTGTGTGTGTGTGTGTGTGTGTGTGTGTGTGTGTGTGTGTGTGGGGGGGGGGGACTCTGCCATTGAACTGTATTGAGCAAAACAAAGCCTGAAGGTTATTTATATTTGGCTAAAGTTTACCTAGAGAGAGAAAAAGGTGTCTGTAGACGAGTGTTTTAAAACGACGTAGCCTACGTAATTTCCTGGGCCAAGGGGGTGGGTCTTCAGATGTCAACTAACCGAAGAACAACAACAAAGTGCAAGAGAGAGACGACCCGACCGACGGTGCTCCTGGGGGTGAGTGCACTCGCTTCATGGACGGAAAAATATACTTTTAAAAGGTAGAACACAATATTTGATTTACCCATTATCTCCATGCTGCAGAGTGTATATATATATACCGATATGAGATCAAACGTGCCCATAATCGTCTTTGTGGTCTAATAATGTCGCGTTTGAAATAATGAAGGGTCGTACTTTACTTTAGGAACGACCTGGCTGTTACTGTACACTTCAAATAGAAATTGTAACCGGTATGTTCACGATGATTTCGACTAATAATAACTTAATAAGTGAAGTCACAGAATGTTCTAGCGGCCACATATTCACACAGTCGTGTTTTAACTGCACTATGTCCATGTGGTTGTGCATAACGCATGGGCCATATTACACAACAACAACAACATAATGTGATCAGCCGTCGTGCATGAGAAATTGTGGTCAATGTTTCTGCGGATCTATTATTGCTAGTTTCTGAAAACACAAGTAGTGTTTACTTACTTAGTACAGTAGAGTACAGCACCCCCCACAGTTTGTAGCTAAGACGCATTCAGCTCAGCTGTTTATTATTTCTCCCAACAGGTGAAGGCTATAGACCCCCTGTTGACCTGCATGGCACCAAGGCCCCCACCAGGCAGTCTCACCACGGGGGGCACCTGATCTGATGTGCTGAAAAATACTGTCCTTTGGTCTCCGGCATATCAGAGGTAAGAATCAGAGCATCTCTGAAACGGGAAGCCATCTTTGACAGAACATCACAGGGTCCCCGGTTACCTGAACCACTGGAGGTGGGCCGAGCTATAAGATGCACACACAGAAACCACCTGTCTGAAACTGATAGGGCTGATGATCTGGGTTCAGCAGGCTGTGTATGAGCATCAACCACCCAGCTCCTAGAATACATCTGTTTTGATGTGTCTGACAGATGGTACTGCTACTGCAACAATACACCGTTAAATGTTTCATAAAGTGTACTCTTGACATAAGTGCATTTGTGAATTATAGATAAAGATAAAGAAAACTTTATTGACCATTTAATTTACATAAAATGGAAATGTGAATTTAGCACCCAGCAGTCAGTTACAACAATACAACATTACATAAAATACACAGATGCATTAAAATACTATATAAAAATGCATTCACATAGACACAGCAACAGTGATAATGAACAGTGGGGATTAGGTGAACTATCTAAACATATTTAAAATGTCCACAGCAGTTGGCACAAACAAAGTTTTGTAACCCTTCATTTTAGCTAATTTTGCACTAAGCCTCCTGCCCGATGGCAACAAGTCAAATTCAGAGCTAAGAGGGTGGGTAGAATCATTGTAAATCTGAATTGCTTTTTTGGTTATGGAGCGGTTTCAAACATTGGAGACAATTTTTTGTCTCCAATGTTCTTACTTGCCTGGTTGACTACCTGGGTGAGGTTGTTTTTGTCTCTAACTGAGAGATTCCTAAACCAGGACACGATGTTAAAGTTGAGAACACTCAGTGAGTCACTGACCAGGGTGTGTTTACTGGCGCTAAAACTTCTCAGTTTCCTGAGAAGATAAAGCCGCTGCCTTGCCTTTTTGTAGATGTTATCCACTTAATGTTATCTGTTATATAAGACTGAAAATTAAGACATTATTTTTTGGTACTACTTGTTACTTACTTATTATCTGATCCTATCCGCCATGCATTAAAGAAGATTAAAAAAACAACAACCCAACAACAATAAACAATGAAATAAAACCATACACTACAGACGTATAAGACTCACAATGGTAGCCTTAGCTCAGAATAGAAATGGACAGTCCTGCTGTCTCTTAAAGGTATATTCAGTGATCTCACTTAATTCAAATATCACTTATTTTTTTGTTTTGTTGTGATAATCATCCATACTATAGAGTTTGCTGACCATATAAGGAGTTCCTCCCTGTCACCAGTTAACCCCTGGGGTTTTTGGCTAGGTGGCCCAGCCATCATCCAATCAGGATAGAGAGGGGCCTTCTTTTTAGCTACTTTTGCCCTTAGCCTCCTGACCGATGGCAACAAGTCAAATTCAGAGCTAAGAGGGTGGGTAGAATCATTGTAAATCTGGGTGAGCTTGTTTTTATCTCTAACTGAGAGATTCCCAAACCAGGACACGATGTTAAAGGTGAGAACACTCAGTGAGTGACCTATAGCTCACTCACACTCTGACCACTCGCTTTTCTATTCCACTCGGTGCAAGCCTACAGTATGTAAAATAGTACCTTTTGGTTTACAGATTGATAGGTTCACTGTTGAAGGGAGGTAAATGACTTGCACTGATTTGAAGTGTGTGTGTGTGTGTGTGTGTGTGTGTGTGTGTGTGTGTGTGTGTGTGTGTGTGTGTGTGTGTGTGTGTGTGTGTGTGTGTGTGTGTGTGTGTGTGAATATTTTGTAAACTTAAAATAAGAGGGATATTACACCAAGATTTTTGGTGATGTTGTATGCATCTCAAATTTTAAACACTATCTTGTTATCTATAGTACTGAACTCCTGACATCCCCTGGGTTGTGGAAATACTTTCTCTATGGATGGAGAATAACATGGGGTCATCTTACAATCGTCTCACATAAGAATTGTTGTCCAAAAATAAACAAAACGATATTGTCAAGGAGGTGGCTCTGTATGTATCGTTTACGATAGTCAGTCACTCATATTTGATACAGTCTGTTTATGGCGAAGAATGTAACGAATTTGGTGGCAGTAACATTAGCGCTTGCTCGCCGTCAGTTGATTCTTCATATCCATATGAGTGAAACCACCGGGATCATTTGTTTCTTTTTGGAACACAGTTCTTATTTGACGCAATATAAAAAAAAGTCTATGGGAATTCAGAATGGGAGGGGGGGGGGGGTGTCTCAGGTAGGATGTGTAAATTACTATATTAATAATAAAGCAGAGTTTTATTATGTGTTATGATTTCACTGTATATGTTTTCAAATGAGAATGTACGTATAGGTCTATGTGAAGATTGCTGTGCGAATATATATTTGAATTATCTGTTGGATTAAAGAGGTTAAAATTACAGACCAAAAAAACCAAATTAACTGATGTTTTTAATCAAAATATGAATATTGTTTTCAATAATTTAACACTAGTACTATTATGGTTACTATCAATTAATGTGAATGCATATATGCAGCATATCAATTGCTGCTAAGTATCCTGTCCTGATCTACAAGCTCAAAACGTGTCTCATTGTAACACGCTTGAGCTTGTAGATTGGCTATTTCCACTATTATAACTATAAAGTTATAAACAGAAACAAACAGAAATGTAATTATTATTCTTAATGTTCCAATGTTCCAGTACAGAAACGTTAATACAGTAGCTAGCATACAGTATCACTATACTGTAAAAACAAACAAACACACTCTCAGTTTCCTCAATGTATCCTCTAGAGGGTGCAGTTGAGCAGCACTGGTTTGAAGGATAACCTCATCTCTTCCTAATGCATTTATATCCTCTGTCATCAAGTTGTTGTTTTTGCATCCATTCGTTACAACGGAGGTCTCCACCTACTCTGCCGACTCACATCTCAAAATATGTTGTTCCATACAGGGACCTCCACAAGCAAAGATTTGAGTTAAAAATGTTCGCTTTAAACAATATGTATATTCCAAGTTTTCACGATTGCCGGTATTCAAAAATAGCAGATAATATAGGAGATAAATAGGAGTCAATTACAATGGCATCTCTCTGGCACCAGTGAGATTATGTCATATTGTGTCTGGAATACAGTGTCACTTGTGTGGCTAATGGAATGCTTTGTGTCTCTCCTCTGTCAGCTGTAAGGGCCATTACATGCCAAATGTTCCTGGTACTGCCACCATAGTCACCACTGGTTGGCCACAGGAGGACAAGTCACCGGCTACCTTCTTCAGCCCAACACCGTAGTACAGACTGAGAGGTGTGTGCCGTTGTCAGTGTGGGGTGGGCTCCCGGTAGTGGTGGAAAAAGTACTCACATTTTTTAGTAAAAGTATCAATACTGCAATGTAATAAATACTCTGTTACAGGTAAATTCAGATTTTATTGAGTAAAGGTACAAAGGTAATCAAAATGTTTCCATATGTTTTCAAATATAATATAATATAATCAATCTTTTGAAATCACCGAAATGTGGATTGTCTATTTTCAAATGGCTGAAATGTATATTATAGGGCTGAAGTGGTTAATGTATGTTTTGTAATAATAATATAAAAAAGGAACTAGTAGCTAAAGTTTTTAAAATAATTCTAGTGGAGTAAAAGTACAATATTTGCCTCTGAGATGTAGTGGAGTAGAAGTAAAAGTATAGAACATTTTAAATATTCCAGCAAAGTAAAAACGCCTCACAACTGCATTTACTGTAAGTACAGTACTTTCCACCACTGGGGAGCGGGAACCCCAGCTAAATGATTTATAGCTAAGAACCAAATGGATTACTTTTGGGTCGCCGTCTGTAACTCAGAGTGTAATTTAAGTGTAGATCAGTGTAACAGAGATAAAAATAAAACAAAAAATGCAGACAAAATTGAAACTATACTATATAAACTATAACATTTTGTGTATTATCAACGTAGTTTATAAGCTACGAAAAATACTTTCTGTACACATTTGTAATTACAAATATAAAGGATAACATAGGACTACTGTATGGCTTAATGGGAAGGATTAAGGATAGGATCTTTTCAGTTGGCAATCTGTGACCCCACCATCACCTTCCCACGATCCCACTTTGTGTCCCGACCAATAGTTGGAGAACCTCTGTTCTATAGCAAGCAATGATTACTTATCACTTATCAGAATATAGAGCTAATGATTTAACAACAAAACTTGTTGTTAAAACCTTTTAAGTTATAGTGTTATAACTTTTAACAACTTATAAGTGCATTATAAATGAGATTATAATACTATATTATAGACTCAAGTGTTAAAAAATTGGGACACATCATAATTCCCGATACAAATGTCAAACAGGTCTGGCTCTAATCTCCATCTTCTCATGACCAGCCTCAACCCTCTCTCTCTCTCTCTCATACACCAGGTTAGGGCTGCAGTAACCATGTACCAGACCTCTGACGAAGAGGAGGTCAACATGGACCAGACCTCTGACGAGGAGGAGGAGCGCACCTTCGTCCAGGTTATTAGTGAGAAGTACATCTCAGAGAACTTCCCCTTAAGCCGTGGCCCTGGTAAAGGGTGCGTCGTGGTGCTGCCCAGCCCTCCGGGATCACCCACCAAAGGTGAGAGGTGACACTGGTCATTCTGTTGAACTTAATTTATGCTAGATTCAGACTGATATTATATCCGTTCGGCTGATATATCGGTCATTATTTGACTTTTTGACGACACTGGTATCGGCAATTATGCAGCTGATGTGTTGTTTTCAAAAATAGCCGATCTGCAAGCTCACAATGCATAGCAAAAGTGACACATTGTGAGCTTGTAGGATGGCTATTTTTTTTAAAATATGGCTTATTGCGCAGTGGTAGAGTTTGTAAACCCATTAAGACCTGAGGCCGATTCTACGAATGTCTGTTTCTTATTTCTGAAAAACTGAAAAGCTATATATTCTTGCTATATAACGTTTTCATGCAAAGGACCACCAGACTTGATATGTATTTGCCCCCCCACCCACATCTCAAAATATTTTGTTCCAGGGACCCCCAGAAACAAAGATTTTAGTAGGGGGGGGGGGGGGGGGGGAATTGTCATCAGACCTAAAAATCATTTCATCGCCCAGGCTCTAATTTATACCTAATTGCACGGAAATAACAGATTTCTGCTTGAAAATGTGTTATTTTAGACATGGGGTCATGATGCCATGTCTGTGTACATTCAATTCTGTCTGGGAGCTAGCGGCTAAGCCTTTGAGCTACTTATGTGCATGGCGGTGTCTATAACGCAGCATACTGTTCAGCTAGCACCCTGCCTTTTATGCTGCGTTCACGCACAGCAGCAGAGACAAAGCTAGTTGCTGTTGAAGTGTTACTCAAGCCAATTAAAAAGGTTTTTCTTGCATTTATGGAACGGGTCCCATTGACAAATAATGCACTTCGGAAAATTCGTCTGGCGGTCGCCCGCTGTTAAAATACACTGTTATGCTTTTTTGCTGTTATAGTACAGTTCTAGAATGACAGGAAACGGGGAGAGAGAGATGTGGTATGCAACCACTAGGTCATCAGCGCCCTAATGCCATGTGCACATTGTCAGTAATCCACTGAAGTACCTCCACAATATTTTCCCACATATACGTTTTGAAATGTTTAATTTTGAAATGGAAGTCAAGGAGCTCTGATCATGTTGAAACCTTGCCCTTATTTGGAGTCATACAGACATACATACCTGTATGTCATAGACGATTGACATCATATTTGACTGGCACTGTCACAACATTCCCATGTGGATGACAATTGGCCCAGACCGACCCCCCACAACCGGCAAGCTGATAGCAGATACTCTGCTGCCCGCTCTGTTGAGGCACACACAAACAAACAAACAAGCCCTAATACCACCACCTTTATACTGAAAAACATCCCTCCATGTGCAAAAAATATTAAAGCAAGGAGGGCAGCCCATTCATTCGGAGGCCCTGTACGTCAAGTGTCCAGTCCAGGCCTGTCAACATGAAAGCTGAGAACAGCGCAACTTTGATTTGTGGAGCGTCACACACCTCCCACAGCGACAAGTGTTTGGCACTTTGTAGCTTCATGTCACTGGCTTCCATTGTAAAAGGTCAACTTGCAGAGGACACATTCAAAGTATGTGCAAATTCTCCAAACAACAACAACAACTTGGGCTGCTGGGCACCGTTACTATATGAACTCGCAGCATTAGGGTGGCCACAACCATCTGCTAGATTAATCTGTAAAAGAAAGAATTACTCCCTTTCCCCACTTTCCCTTTCACCTGTGCTTCATAATGCCAATTGCCAATAGCTGCATTATTTTTTCGCACCAAATATTCAGTGTCCTAGTAGCATAATCAACCTCCTCAACAAAATGGGCTGCTTTCAGTGTTTTTTTTTGTTTTTTTTCTATTGTTTTACCATATTGTGCAGTTGTTGTCTCCATCAGGCCGAAGGCATGGGGAGAGAGTATGTTTTGCACTCCGTCCGTCCTTGTGTGTGTGTGTGTGTGTGTGTGTGTGTGTGTGTGTGTGTGTGTGTGTGTCCGTCCGTCCGTCCGTCTGTCTGTGGACAGCTAATCTCCGGCACCGTTGGCTTGATCGCAGCCATACTCTGCTCAGTTTCAAACAAAATGCTGCAAATCATGAACACATCGTGTGATTTCCGTGAAATTGTGCATGCACATTCCCACTAGGCCAAGGAAGAAATGCCACTGGAACATTTTCAACTCAGCCTCATGGTGGTGCTATAACTGGCCGATTAGTGTCTTTACCTCTAATTGCACGCATCTGTGTAAAACTTTGTCTGCACACTCCCTAAAGGAAAAACCTTTGCCTGATATTTTCAGCTCTTTATAGCGCCACCAGGAGGACGACATATGTAAAACACATTTTCTAATATTACTCCTTCAGATCTTATCCAAATTTCACGCAAATCGGTACACATGCTCTCCATAGTCATGTGATCAAGATGGGTGTGTTTGATTTCTCATAATCCATCCCGATTGGCTACGATTGGCTCCCAAAGTTTTCAGGAGTAGCCCGCTTTGTATCCGTTTTGTACAAATCACCTCAACTCATCAACGCATCATGCCACACACACACACACACACACACATGTTTATATTACTCCTAAACATTTTGCCAAACATCACACACACTCCTATCCTCCTGGTGGGCAGAGCTGTTGAAATTCATTCATTGATAAAAAAAATTAATACCCGTTTCCAAAATGGTCCTGAAGACAAAAACTAATACATTTGCCTTGATCATAAAGTGATAGTAAGTAAGTTTAACTAACTAACTAACTAACTTGTCACTGGTTGCAGAACATCTCCACCTGCCCAGTGTGCTGGTGTTGAATGACTGTGGAATCAGCAAAGCTGGAAACCGCTCTGAGGTTGCATCTTACTGTGCCCATGTGGTAGAGCTGGACCTGTCCTATAATCAGCTTAAGGACTGGGGAGAGGTGGGTATCCTGAAACTATACTCTGTGCAAAATGGAGCTGGATGTTAGTATCCATATAATATCAATATTGTGAGTGATATGAGACTAGATATGCTGAATATGGATGAAATGAGAACGTACACAAAAATGTGTATGGCATAATAAGGTGTGAATAGAAATTACAGTAAAAATGATACGATCTCCTGAAACTATTATACCGTTCTAGCTGAATGAAATCATCATATCACAGTTAAAGATGAATAATCTTTAGATTTAGGATATTAGTTTTAAAATGAAACTGTCTATCAAATTTAAGAAAAAGCTCTCTCTCAGCTAGCGGGTCACACCATAGACAGTTGGACCGTTAGACAGTCTTCGAACCTCCCTGCCCCTAAGAGTTATTTTGTTGCTGCATAATGCTATGCATGTTAACACGTTTCATGAATCTGATTCATGATAGATGTTTTTGTACAGCGTCTCCTCGAAAACACGATAAAATATCAGCTATAATAATATATCAAAAGCTATAATGCTTGTAGGTTTCGTTCTAGTCATTTTAACCCATTAAAACCGGGAAAGCAAGCTATGTCATTTTAGATTTTACCGTTGGCTATTCAAAGATAGCAGATATATAAGCTCACAGCGCATCACTTTTTGCAGCACTTCAAACTTGTACATCTGCTATTTTTAACATTTTTGAAAACACTCCCATCTGGTGTATGAATTGTGTACTCCAGGACTGGCACACATTGATTTTCTATTGGGTACACCTTTATTTTTAAAGCTGTTTCACTCGGAAACCGAGAGTCAGGAAGTGAATTTAATTCACCCAAAACATACATTTTGTAACCGGGGATCATATTGTTTAGACTTTAGAGAAATGAGGCGCAAATCAAGCTTGTTTTGACCAAAAAAGAAGAATCCGAGATATTACGATTCTAAAAACTGCGTTCCCATAGACGGCATAAGGCAAGCCAGCGGAATTTTCACTTCACCTGAACCGGAGTGTTATGAGCACGTAGAGAGGCGATCTCAGCGACTAGCGAGAATAAACGAAATGATTTGCATTATGTGGAAAACATATATTTTTTAAATGCAACACCAACCGGAAACCCACTACCGTTTTTGTCCTAAACCGGATCACACAGCTGGTTTTAGAACGAATACCAGCCTTTCCTCCACTGGGTGGAAAGTCTGCTGACGCGAGGTCACTGATTTAGAAGGCATTTGTACACTCGGCCTTAGGTCTTACTCTTAAACGGGTTCATATCTTTCTGGGTTGTCAGGTCGGTACCATCGTGTCCAACACCCCCCGCCTGAACTTCCTGAACCTCAGCATGAACCCTCTGAGTGGCTGTGAGCTGGAGCCCCGCCTGGCCCACGCCTTCTCCAGAGTGCGACGCCTGGTGCTCATCAAGACACGCGTCAGCTGGGACACCGTTCACACTGTCACACAGAACTCCCCAGAGTAAGAGGACATGTGTTGTAATTTAATTAATTTTTTAAAATCTACTTTTTATTTTATATCCATTTAAGGGTGCGTTCAGAAATTTGCACTGGGGTGAACTCTTCTCGTTAATTTATTCAGTGCACTCGGTGCGTTGTCGTTCGAAGATCTGGTGCGCTGTGCCCCCGGGTGTGCTGAGTGCCCGCACTGACCGACCCCTTCACAGAAGTTGGGGTTGTTCAGTGTGAGTGTGTCACTGTGGTGTCTCAAGCGCTCCCGGGGGCGAACGCTAACCTAGCAAGGCAAGCATGATTTAGTACATCACCATACAGGCGTTCATCATTTACCTTGGTCCATGTTTTAACTGGTTAATACAACCAATTTTAACTGGTCGTTCGTAAATAAGCCACGCTCTATGATGTGATGTGTGCATATCCAAACGCATCCTAAATCTATTTGTTTCTGTTACATCATTCACTACTTGGTGCTGGTCACCACCGACATCATATCGACTGATTATTGATTAATAACCATTGTCATTGTGTTGCTGCCCTATAGGCTGGAGGAGCTGTTCCTTTGTCTGAACGATTATGACAGCGTGATGGAATCCCCAGTGCCCTGTCCGTCCCTACGCCTGCTGCAGATCACAGACAACCAGCTGCAGGACTGGGCAGAGGTCAGGAAGCTCGGAGCCATGTACCCAGGCCTGGAGGTGCTGGGGCTAGCCAATAACAGCCTTCAGTCTCTAGAGGAAACTCAGGACACGCTCCAGCGCCTTTTCCCCAACCTGCGCAGCATTAACCTCAACAGCTCAGGTCAGAGATGGAGTAACCGTAGTCACGTTACGTACTACAGATGTTTGAGCAAATGACCCTATCGCTCATTTTGGTACATCCACAAATAAAGTATCTTTAGGGGGGTTTTATTATATTTTCCTGTTTCTCCTTGAGTACTGTGGTACTGTGTTTACGAATGTTATCCGTCCTTGTTATTATCCTGTATTTGGTGTTGTATATTGTTATATTATTTGCCTCTTCTCTTTGTCAGTTCACACTTGTAAAAGAGACATTCTTTTTTTTTTAAGATATTTTTTTGCGGCTTACGCCTTTTTATTGTTTTTCTTTTTGAAGGGACAGACCGTAGGCTGACAGGAAACGGGAGAGAGATGGGGGGATGACATGCAGTAAATGCCGTGTCGAGTTGAACCCACGGCACACTGTGACTGGATTACCAGTCGGGTGCCCAGACGGTTACGCCACCACCTGGGCCTTGTAAAAGAGACTTTACTCCTCTCAATGTGTCTTTCTGTTATGCAGGGCTTGGAAAATGGGAAGATATTGAGCGGCTGAATCTTTTCCCGAAGCTGCAGGAGGTGAAGGCCCAGGGGATTCCTCTGCTACAGGCCTACAGAAAGAAAGAGAGACGCAGCCTCGTCATAGCACAGTTAGTCTATGCACTCTCACACCTACACACTCACTGTACATACACTGTAGATCAGTGGTTCCCAAAACCTTTCAGCTCTAAACCCAAAAGAGAAAATCAGACCCACACTAGTGAAAGTAGCAGCTCTACAAACTCTATTTATGAATACATCGTACTCATCACAACCTTTTCACTACAACACAAAGACACTATCTCATAACCTGTCTAACACATTCAATATATTTATTTTGATTTAGAAGCTACTACAGTATGTTTGATGCTTAACTGGTATCATAGTTTCTTTGACACACTAAAACGTTTTCTTTGCATTTAACTGATGACCATTTACACTGATGTTTGTTTACTGGGGTTCATGCCATTTACTCTGATCTATCTCACACAAGTTGCAAGTCACTCAGTTTTTTTTAGCTTGGAATTCCCATCGATGATGTCATTGGTACTAGGCACTGGCAGGTTTCGGAACTTTCCATAGACGACCAGTGAGACTAAATTGTCCCATCTCATAATGGGCATTAGTAAGGACCAGTTCTATGAAGAAAACGTTGAAATTGGATGATGTGCTTTTTTTAATGCATATTTTTGTGATCACAGGTTGACCCTTTTTTTCTCTCCTGCAGGCTGCCATCTGTAGCAATGCTGAATGGGAGTGTGGTGAGCGATGGGGAGAGAGAGGATGCTGAGAGGTTCTTCATCAGACATTTCTGTGAATGTCCAGAAGAGGAGCTTCCCGAGAGGTACTTGTCTATACACACTATCACACAGTATGCATCACACAGGCACACCAAGCGTCCCAAAACCTTGTCATCTGGGTGGCCGTGAACCAGACGTTATGCTGGGCCATCTATAAATATGTCTTCTCAAAAGATGTGTACGCCGGATAGTGCAAGCAGATCCATCAGTGGCAAAACATTTCGATTCGATTCCTCCGGGAGAAGTGTGTTGCATATCTTTCAGCATCTCTTATCTGCCCGAGTTTCCTGTCTCTCAAACGTTAATAATAATCAAAGGCAGAGGGTGGTTTTAGAAGCTTTTATTTCCCACTATTGCGTTGGTCCTGTGGGAATGTATTAGTGTGGTGTGTCCATGCCAAGCCTTGTTTTGGGAGCTTAATACTCCCTCTAGTGATCACATTTCCATTGGCATTGAAAAGTATGATTTCAGGTAATAGAAAAAGAGTTTGTCGTGGAGAAAAGGTAATGATCCTATAAAACACCTAAACGATCTGCTTTAGTGTCATTAGCGTTTGGATTGCAAGGATAATGGCATGAAATCAAGTCAAGTATTGGATAGCACTCATCAAAGTCTGTAATCCCACTTCCATAGACAACGATTTCAATCGCAGTCCTTTTTAATGTAATTTAATAATACAATACACAGGATAACGCAGATGCCAGTCTTAGTAGTATTATGGCTTTTTATGTAAAGGATGTACAGGAAGCCGGTCATTATTGCAGAACAAACCCCAACAGTCTACTTATGTATTCTCACACAAAATGTATAAGATTTTTTTTTTTAATCAATTTACAATTTAGGCATTTAGCAGACACTCTTAATCCAGAGCGATTTACAGTAAGCAGTCATCTATGTTGGTATTTCTGTATAACAAATGATCAGTCGATTATTATTATTATTATTATTATTATTATTATATATTTTTAAGCCCTCCTAGTGACTGACACTAAAAGCGACTTGCCCACACTCTTCGGTGGCTGCATTCCACTTAACCTCAGCAGAATGTGGGGGAGGGATTTGTTAGGGAAGGCGCGGTCCCTGTCTGGGGGGAAACTAACCTTTGGGAGACAATGCCACCAGTCTCTCCCCACTCAATGACTGCTTTGTACCATGAATTCTCTGATTGGTAAACCGATATACAAGGTAGCAGGTTGATTTTCTTTCTTTAAGAGATATATCGTATATAATAATATATGTGTGTGTCTGTGTGTGCGTACTGTATACAGCTGAGACATTGGTTAGTTTCCTGGCAGTGTGTTCTCCTATGACATACAGTAGGTGCATGACTCTTCCTCCATAATGATGGACATGAATGATGTCCACTTGTACAGTATACTAGTATGTACTTTGAGTGTATATTAATGGCTCCAGTATAAACGCATCACAAAATTAGCAGTGAGACAGACAGAGCCAGTCATCCTGCAACCCTCATCCACTGTCAATTCAATCTCAAATTCTCACGGTTTAACAGTGTCCTCTATTACTCCATTTCATTGCTTCCTGCTTGTATAAATGGCATATTCACACTGTTGGTCCGGCGCCAGTCTCTTGGAGTGTATAGACACTGGCTGTGACTGCATGTGAGTGTTATTGGGTTGGGGGGTCAGACATGGTCAGTGAGCACAGGACGGGCCACTATCCCCTTTCGATGCGGATGGGGCTGTGCCCTGACTAGCCCTCGGAGATCAGAGTCCGCTCAGGTGAACACCACAGGTCTGCAGAGATCTGACACAGCCTGTCTTTGAGTAACCATAAACTCCAGGCCTCAAACCACACCAACGGCAGACATATACGAGATTACTTTTCTTAAAGGGAGCATGTACTGTAGTAGAGAAGGGGCCAGGAGTGGGGGAGGCTTGAGGCATTAAACTAGTGTTTTAATAAGGAAACATAAAAAACGGACAAAGCAGGATGGGAATAATTATTTGCAAGGAAAGAGAAGCGAAGTGGGTTAGAGCAGACATTTTAGAGAAGGCATAGCTTTACTGCAAGTAGAGTGAAAGAAGCGTGAATATGGAAGAGGCGCATATGGAGAGAAGTGAGGAAATAAGCATTTCATTGATTTAGTTTCATTAGCAGGTAATTTCTGGATGAAAATCACACCTCTCTCTCTCTCTCTCTCTCATTAGCAGGCAACAGTGCAGCACTATCTCTCTCTCTCTCTCTCTCTGTTTCTGGCACAACAGCGCCACTTTTGCTCCTACTGGTACTCATAGTCACACATACATACACATACATAGTCACGTAGGTTAGTTAACACATAGGTTAACACGGAAATTGCTGTTCCTTGGAGTCGTTGCACCACTCAAAAACAGTGAGAGACATCAGGGAACTGAGGATTTTTGCCTCAACACTTTGATGTTCATGCACAGCCCAAAACATTGCCTGCTATTCCGGAAGACCATTAGAAAGGACTTGGGATATCTGCTTGTTATCACCTGTGTTGTTATTCCTCCCGTTGTACTGCCATGCTTATCACATTAAATGAGAGCAGTTTAGAGCTAAATGGTTTCTCATAGAAAGGTACTTTGTGCACTGTGGCCTTAGACAAGAATTCCCAGGGCGGCTTCGAAGTTTTGGCCCGAAACCCCAGGCCAGGGGATTTGCTTTGTGGGGGAGTTTTTGGGGAGGGAAGGGAAATTGCTTTGATTGGCCCAGCTGTTACAGTAGCTTTGAAAGCACAGGCCTTTTCTCCTGGATTTTATTTAATCGTTCCCGGGTCCTTATCTCTAGCCTGAGCCATTCCCCCGAGGTGGCTGAGAGCTTTCTCACGGCAAGCGAGAGGCAGAAACCCCTGCAGTATTTCTGTCCTCGACGAACTCATGAACGCACACAAATGTGTCTGTAGAAGCATTCACCTACACTATACACAAATTAGCACATTTAGTTGACTTTTATGACTAACCCCCTCCCAAACACACACAGGGTCCGTATTTAACACAAGCCAGTCGTCAAATGCAGGTAGATTGTTAATTTGGCGTGTACAGTTCGGACATCACCTGACACTTAACCTGGTGTATCAGCAAAGATATTTCTCCGCTTAACTAAACATCAGGTGACTTTTGTTTTCGCAAAAAATTATCAGCTCAGCGGGAGTATAATTTATAATAAAATGTGCCTATATGTGCACACTGCACATAGAACTTGTTTTTCGGTTTAACCACCAAAATGTAGTGGTTCATTTGTATACATTTGACCTGATAGCTATTTTTATTCACCATAATGTGTTATGCGGATAAAATATATACATGATACATGACAAAAAAAGGCTTTGTATTTTTGAGTGGTGCAACCACTCCTACATCCAGCAATGTCTGTGTACCTGTTTGTGTACCTGAATGAGCACGAGTATGTGACTTATTAATAGCAGTAGGGGGCGCCAGAAACAGAGAGAGGGGTAGTGCTGTGTTTTTTTTATGTCCGGTTAAATAAAATAGTGTTGGACTGTTTTGGTGTTTGGTGGGCAGAATAGAATTAAAATGCTGCGGGAGCGAGCAAGAAAAAAACATCCCCTTCGTCTTCAGGTACCACGTCCTCGTGTCCAAGTACGGCGAGCTGCCCCCGCTGGCCGAGGTGGACCTGAGCCCCCGCAGCGCCATGGTGGACGTGCGCTGGGGGGACACGGTGGAGGCGCTGAGTCTGCGTCTGGAGCAGACGGTGGGTGAGCTGAAGAAGCAGCTCAAGACCCTGGTGCAGCTGCCCGTCGGCGGCATGAGGCTGTTCTATATGGACCGCGTCATGTGCTGCGTGGTGGGGCCTCAGGAGATGAGATATGGATGCCGGGCCCTCCATTCGTATGGCATTCAAGACGGCGACGAAATCCACGTCGTGCCCAGAGTGAAAAACCGCTGCGGCTCGTCTGAGTCTTGATGCCGAGCGGTGCCTCAGGAAACGTCTCACTGGATACCAAGTTTCTGTTTCGCGATATAGATTTTCTTTGTTTTTGAAGTTTGAAACTTTTTTTTCCTCCCAACCATGATTGTAAAGATGTTTCTTTCACAGCCTAGGTCCGTCACCTTTTACTAATTTGTATTATATATGCAGTATGCACAAACACTTTAATATAGAGTCTTTTATTAGCGGCATTTATGTTTTCAATGCACGCGTTTTGGCACCGGTGATGTGCCACACCACGAGCCCGGTCTCGTTTTCACGCAAAGCGTTGTACTGAAATTATCCCGAGGTTACCTCAGAGCTGAAATCGGGAGTGCAGAGTGTCGTGGACAATAGGACTTGTGCATATAGAGCACATGGTCACAGCTAATCACAACTGGGAGGGGATAAGGAGCCCTTGGCAGAAAGATAAGACCAGCCTGAGGTAAGGTGGGCTCCGGGGAAAGAGAAAAGAAGGGGTGTCGAATGCTCAAGTTACGTCAGGTTTTTCTCGCTGTTCATCCTGTGAATGGAGTAGCTCTCTCTCTCTGCGGAGGCGGTTAAGTAGAGGCAGGCTGTATGGTAACCACACACTGGCCACTGTGTCACGGACACTTCCCCTGCATTTAGGTTACAATGGGTTCACCCAGCAGGCCGTGGTCCTCTACCCAGCCTCCTTAGGCTCTACGTTACATCCATCTAACTCACTGTGCCTCCGCATGCTGTTTCACAGGACCTGGAGCGGTCAGAAACGTTCCCGTTCTCTCACACTGTTCAATTATAAAGTGTTCAAAATCAAACATCAGCTGTAATCGGCTTAGCGATGTGAGAATGGTCAATAGGGTGGCAGCAGAATGATAGCTTAACGCCGTGTGCATTTCTGAATCTGAATTTCCCAGGGATCAATAGGAACTTTGAAAAGGGCCATATTGCAAATCGACCACAACACTTTAAAATTAATTTGTAGTTCATCATATGATGTGTGAATGAAAATACAAGTATCAAACTCGTCTGATAAGATCAGCCGTTTACACAGAACTAGCTTGCTAACCATAGACCTGTAGTTGGATTTGAGCTGGACTTCAGGACTTGAGACTTTATATGAGACAAAGTTGAGACTTTGAGACTTGACTTGGACTTGCAACAATATGGATTTAAGACATCACTGCGTGCAATTCATTCTCCCCAAAAATATATTGTTTAGAACTGTTTGTGTTATAAGTACATCCTCATGACCCCCATCCCCAAACTATACTGCGATAAAAGCGTAATTGTTATTCGGAACAAGGTTGATTTTCTTCTACCACATATATAGGCATCAACTTGTATATCAACTCCCTGCTGGGGCTCTGGGGCAGTGCGCTCACTCCACTGTCACTCTGGCTGGCCTGAGCACTCCACCATCCTCTCAGGCTCTGGCTGAACGGCTTGCACCTCTTTTGGAGGAGATAGGATGACGGGCCATGTCGTGGTCGCGTGATAGTGTTCTGAAACAGGTTTCTGACAAGTCCCGGAAAAACGTGCTGTGATTGGCCAGTAGTCACTTTGAGTGACAGTTGGGGCAAACGCTCACCCCAAAACATGATTTAGGATTCTGTGCCTATCGGTACATAACTGGAACAGCACTGAGTCGGCCCAAGCGAACTTCACAACTTTCGGCACGGCGACTTACTCGCTTTAGCTTGCTCGATGGTGCCTCTTGTGGCTCAAGTTCGCTTGAGACGTTGCGCCTCCCATGCTGTCAAAAAACAGGGGTTATAGGGGAATAGGGTTGGTTGTATTGGAATGTGACAACGCCCCCACCTCCTTGTGTTCTCGTTCTTGCATTCAGCCAATAGAACGCAGGCAAGATCACCCCCTGACCAGAGTCTGCATGGTGATATGATATGAACTTTATATGTATAGCGATTTTCAAAACAAGCTTCCAAAGTGCTGCACAGCGCAAGATTAAAAACAGCAGACAAACAACAAAACAAAAAGCAATATGAAAATATGACACAAAAACCAATATATGGCTGTATATGGCTATAGAGCAGTTAAAAAACACTATAAAGATGAGTTTTCAAACGAGACTTAAACAGGGGCACGGATGGTGCTAACCTTACGTGCACTGGCAGTGCGTTCCACAGTCTTGTTTCAGCTAAGTAAGATAAAGTTAAAAATAAAAAATCCACTAGAAATTGTGCTGTGACATTTGGGCATGGCCACAATTCAGAGACCTGAAAGACAATTCACTTGGGATGAGACTTGTCACTGAAAGGCTTAAAAACAGCTCAAATCAGATGGTGGAGGGGAAATGAACTGGTTGGAATAACGTGTTCCTTCCACGCCCTAAGTCCTACCGGAGAAACTCCCCCCTGTCAGGCGATACGAAGCGGCCTGCTCACTCCTCATGCATTGAAGGACGCATGAGCTCAGTTCGGGGCCCTCCCCAGGTTGGCGGAGGGAGAGTAGCGCCCAGGATTACACCGGGTGGGATAATCGTGGGATAAAATTAATGATAATACAATTAAAATAAAACTCGAATCCTACTGAACTGCCATTTCAATTGGATGAAATTTTAATGTGGCAGAGCCAAATTGTCTTGTTCTTGTCAGAGTGTATACAACTTGTCTATGATACTCATTGAGAAGTACGGCTGAATCCGTCTTGTACACCAGTCATCTTTGCCAAAGATATGTCTTTGAAATGAAATACCCTCATGCTGTGCCTTACTGCCTTACATTATATTTTAAAACGTGTGTAAAAATGAATTAAAGTAGCTCTCTCCTATTCAAACAGTGTTCAGTGCTCCTCTGACACAAACTAGTTTTTTGTAGATAACTGGAGTCGGACCCATTCTTTATTAACTCTCAGGTGCTTTAACACATGATTTGATTTGTTTTGATGCTGGTATTAAAGTTAGAAACTGCATTTTGATGATGGGATGACCCCGATGAGATGTTAGGGGTTACCATGCATTTACTTAGGAATACGATTTTGGGAATTCTCATTTTGTTATGATATGATGAATTTAAGCTGCCACAAATATTTAAAATTAGGATTGTGTGTCATGTCATGTCTGATACATATCTGATCTTGTTTTGTGTGTTGTAAAATAGATCATTTATTCTGCGTGTTCTTAAGTATTGAAAGCATACATTTACTTTTACAGATTTGAAATGAAATTCTGTTAAAATTTGGAGATGTTGCGTACTCTTGATGACTGCATGCTTGGATGCACTGTATAAAACCGCTTGGATTTTATGTATAATGTAAGTCACTGTATTAGGCTATATCTGGTACAAATGTACATTGGAGCTTTTAATCTTATGAGTTTTCATGTGTTTTATTTCCTGAAATGATCTATGATATATGTAAAACATGGAGCAGGCTTAATGTTGTCAATTCCTGAATGTAAATCATTTACACAGGACTGTTCTGCTGATTGATTATGCATTAAATGCAGCCTGTTGATAGCTGAGAAGTAGACTTTTCTCACTCTATTGAAAACATTCCTTGTGTGCATACACCAGTGTAACATTTATGTGAAAAATATTCAGACTTTCAACACCGTCTGTCTGTCTGTCTAATATATTAGACAATTCACCCTTTGTCAGTCTTCTGATTGGTCCCTGACTGACTAACCAGCTGGCTCTTTCTGCCTTGTTCCGACCTGGTTCCGCCTTGTTTATGTTGAATTTGCTAAAACATCTTTTTTTGGATAAAACTCAAAACAAACATGATATGCCCAGTCACCATGCTGCACCTGTGATGTTTCTTTTTACTGACACCAAGTTTAAAATAAGAATTGAGTGCACAGAATATCAATACGAAGCAACTGAAAAACATGTTATTTCAATGGTAGTGGATGGAGAGAGAGGATTTTTGTCCAGCCACGAAACGGCAACCAATGGGTGCGAAGAGGGGCACAACCACGGGTGGGACTTGACAAAGGGTGAATTCAAGGATTCAACACGTCATGATCGAAAGAATAAGGTTGCGAATACAAGTGGCCGAAATTAGTTTTCTTTGACGGGTGGCTTGCATCTCCCTTGGAGATAGGGTGAGAAGTTCAGTCACACGAGAGACTTCATCTGGAAAGGAGCCAGCTTAGGTGGTTTGGGCATCTGGTTAGGATGCCTCTCGGTGTCTCCCTAGGGAGACCCTCGAGGCACATCCCACTGGGAGGAGACCCAGGGGCAGACCAAGGTGCAGTTGGAGGGATCACATCGACTCACTGGCCTTGGAATGCCTCGGGATCCCCCAAGAGGAAGTTACTAATGTATTAATGTTGCTCTGGAGAGGGAAGTCTGGAGCTCTCTGGTGGAGCTGTTGCCCCCGCAACACAAAATCCCACTTGTGTTGCACTGTGGCAAATGAGCTTGTAGATTAGCTTTAGCTAGCATAGTCAGAAGAATGTAACATACATGTTAATAGTATGTAGGTCAGGAACCCTGGCATATACCTCCAAGAGTCCTTGAGGGGGTTCCCAGCAATATGATGGATAGTTTGGAAACAATTTGTCCCTTTAGGCCGCGTCTGTAACTCCACACACCATTGGTTCAATCTTTTACAGAGTTAAATGAATACTGAAGATGTTATAGTGTAGATTGGGGTGCTAGATATATACATTGTATCAAATAGGGGGATTTGTGACCTAATTCATAACAAAATGGGGTTCCTGATCTATTGCGTAATGAAAACATGAATCCAAAACTATATTGGCATTAGATACAATTAAAAGTTCTATACATTGTCTTCCTGAAATGCGGCACTCGCAATAGGCCAGACGGAAGTGACCATTGGCCCTGAGGTATGGACTGAGCCACAAGAGAGGCTTCGAGTTGCTGGGCAGTCTGTACGCATGGATAGACTTCACAGCTCTGTTTCATTGGCTGAGTGCTTGGCTGTAGAGAAGACTACATTCTGCAGATCTATTCCCTCTTTGGCATACATGTGCGTTTTTGTTTTACCAAGTTGCGAAGACTCCATTCCATATGTGTCAGGTGGTGTTGTGTTTCCAAGGGGCCTTCCTCTATGCTCTCCTTCTCCAATTCCCAGCAGCATGGCTACTAATCCTGAGCAGGGTATCTATATCTCCCCACCCACAGACACACATACACTATCAGCTGCAGACCCCCTTCTCAAGGTTTAAGGTGTTCTGTGGAGCCCATGCATCAGCCATTAGGGGTTCTGTTCAAGCTAGACTACAGAGGTGCTCTTCGTGTCTTAAATAGGATAGCATGGACTTGGGTCAAGGTGACGCAAGTTCAGATGCAGCCTGCATGGCGACACCTGACTGGCTGACTTGAACAGATTTCATAGATATCTATGGTGTCAAGACTCACTTTCCTGCCTTGAGGTTGGGGGGAGGGGGGGGGGGGGTTTAAAACCCTTCCCGTTTAGGTGCAGTGTGCTTGGCTCCACGCCAGTTGAAAAGTTGAAATAGAGTAGACTGTTATGTAGTTACAGCATGGAACAGTGTGTTTCAGCTTTTTCATTTGACGACAGACTCAGGAAATAATTCATTCAATAATCCATTCATTTCAAAAAGTATTTATTTAAACTTCTGTAAGCCTCGAACAAAGCCAACTGGGATCGTAATGGCCAAATAATTAGAAAGAAGAAAAATAAGGGCAGGTTACACTTTTTTTGTAACAAATCATGACAACAAACACAATATTTTGGGCTGAACAAATGATTATAAAGAAGTTTCAGTCATAGGTGAAAACGTAAAAAAAGTGTTGAGTTCAGCTATTTTGGCACTTTTTCCACTGTCACTGATGTATAGTGACTATGGGGCACAACACAGCATGCTTTTCATCAGTGGTTCTCAAACATTTTCATGTCACAGACCTCTAAATTAATATTTGGCCGTGGAATCCCATCTGAAAATATTTTGTGCCAGGGACCACAACATTTTGTAATAGAGTTATTTTTGAGGGGCGCTATGCAATAATAGCGATGATTTGATTGGCTGATCACCCCATAGGGATGATTTGATTGGCTGAGCAAAGTATGTACAGTATCTATATCTATCTATAAATGCACCATGTCTCTGTCTGTACGCGTGTGTATGACTGTAATGAGATGAGGCATGGATCTCCAACTTCCATCACTACCGACTGCTGCTCTACAGCCAGGCACCGGTCTAGTTGAGGATAATCAGTGAGGACGCAAATTGTGATTGTCCAGAATGAGATGATGTATTATGACGAAGAGCGCCCCTCACTTCACACAGCTGTGATTTTTTGAGGGGCGATATCCACTCCTACAGTATACATCCAGCTTTTAGTTACCGTCCACAAACTTAGTCTGACTTAAACAACTGTCCCATTGATAATGAATGGAGCATTTTACATCATAGTGTCTGAGCAAATAGGCATAGTGTCTATTTTACGGCATGAATCGATGTACGATGATAAGCGCCCCTCACTTTCCACAGGTGTGATTTTTGAGGGGCGCTGCTGCGCTATATACAGTACAGCTTTTTGTCCTAACTCGTGTCACATTTACCATTGACAATGAAAGGAGAATTTATGTCATATGTCTCTGAGCAGAATAGCTTTTTGTGCTAACGCAAACATTAAATGCCATTGACAATGAAAGGAGAATTTACATCATATGTGTCTGAGCAAATCGACATGTTACGTCATGATGATGTACGATGATAAGAGTGCCCCTCACTTCACACGGGTGTAAGCAGATGAGCTTGTGCTTGTAGACCGGCAAATTATCCTAAAAGCCAAAGTATAAAATAGTGGTTCAACTCGATGCAGATGCTATATCATCTCATAGAATGAGACCCACAACCATATGGATGTGAACACATGTGGTCAACATTTCTCGCACATTGCACACCTTAAAACACACCAGAGAATTCACACTGGAGAGAAACCAGTGAGTACCAGTGAATACCCTCACTAAAAACGCTGGGACAACGCTCCACACGTCCCAAACTCTTCTCCCTTCTGGCCCCAAAACTGTGGAATGAACTTCCCGTTGCAATCAGAACTGCAGCATCACTCCCAATCTTCCACCGTTTCATGGCCCATAGCACTTACCCTATACCCCCTTAGATAGCACTTTTTAGACTTAGATAGCATTTAAAACAGACTTATAGCATGTCATGTAGACAGCACAATAATTGCATTGTATGTATGTATAGTCATAGCACTTCATATGTATAGCATAGTATAGTATATATGTATAGTTTATATGTATAGTGTCATTATATAGCTATGTTCTAGTTACGTTCTTAGCTTACGCATGTTTCATGATACATGCATTTTATATATGTGATGTATTCCCATGCCTTTTTGTTCTTGCTTAATGTAAGTCGCTCTGGATTAAGAGCGTCTGCTAAATGCCTAAATTGTAAATTGTAAACCATACGGATGTGAACACTGTGGTCAGCATTTCTCTCAAATTGCACACCTTAAAACACACCGGAGAATTCACACAAGAGAAACACCCTATGGATGTGGACAACACTTCTCTCAAATATTCAGCCTTAAAACACACCAGAGAATTCACACTGGGGAGAAACCCTATGGATGTCATCAGTGTGGACAACACTTCTCTCAAATATCCCACCTTAAAAGACACCAGAGAATTCACACTGGGGAGAAACCCTATATGGATGTGATCAGTGTGGACAACATAGTTCTTAGCTTACGCATGTTTCATGATAAATGCATATTATATATGTGATGTATTCCCATGCCTTTTTGTTCTTGCTTAATGTAAGTCGCTCTGGATTAAGAGCGTCTGCTAAATGCCTAAATTGTAAATTGTAAACCTTACGGATGTGAACACTGTGGTCAGCATTTCTCTCAAATTGCACACCTTAAAACACACCGGAGAATTCACACAAGAGAAACACCCTATGGATGTGGACAACACTTCTCTCAAATATTCAGCCTTAAAACACACCAGAGAATTCACACTGGGGAGAAACCCTATGGATGTCATTAGTGTGGACAACACTTATCTCAAATATCCCACCTTAAAAGACACCAGAGAATTCACACTGGGGAGAAACCCTATATGGATGTGATCAGTGTGGACAACATAGTTCTTAGCTTACGCATGTTTCATGATAAATGCATATTATATATGTGATGTATTCCCATGCCTTTTTGTTCTTGCTTAATGTAAATCGCTCTGCATTAAGAGCGTCTGCTAAATGCCTAAATTGTGTGTGTGTGTGTGTGTGTGTGTGTGTGTGTGTGTGTGTGTGTGTGTGTGTGTGTGTGTGTGTGTGTGTGTGTGTGTGTGTGTGTGTGTGTGTGTGTGTGTGTGTGTGTGTGTGTGTCCGGTGTAACAGTGAAATACTGTAAAAACGGCCTATCATCAAAAAAACTTGCAGGGTGTGAAAATACCCTGAAAGTTTCATTCAAATTGACCACTAAGGGTCACTATAGTTGCAAATAATTCAAAGTAAATCATTAAAAAAATTATTGTCAAAATAACTGTTGAACCATGTGTGTACAATTATTTTCAAATCACCCAATCAGTTCTGCCATCAGTTCATTGGGGCATGAGTATGGTGAAAAATGTTGTCCAAACATCCCCAAACTAGGTTGATTTGCTGTGGAAATGTGTCCCTTTTTAAATTGGAACCGAACAGTAGGGGGGAAAGGACAGCCCAGCACAGATTTGGCAGTAAATGAATTGTCGAATCATCATAAAACCTCTTTTATCTTTAAACTTGTAACAGTCCGTGTTGGCTTGAATCCCTGGGTTCATTAGAGGAACAGAAGTATCGGAGCTGTAATGAGTTAGGCAACATAAAACGTGTTTACCTAAAATGAGACAAATTGCGTTTAGGATTGGGATTGCTTAAAGGACTGTACTAATGGTCTGACGTGTAGAGTTTTTAGATACCTGTTGGATGCTGTTAATTTCAGTGCTGTGTTAAAATTATTCGTGAACATTTAAATGTCCATGACATTTTACATTTTTGTCTCCACCAGGCCGAAGGCATGGGGAGAGAGTATATGTTTTGCACTCCGTCTGTCCGTGTGTCCGTGTGTCTGTGTGTCCGTGTGTCTGTGAACAGCTAATCTCCGGCACCGTTAAAACCAGGTCGATGCCAAATTTTGCACACACACTCCCGATATTTCATATTCCATCCTAATTGGCAAACATTGGCTTTCAAAGTTTGCAGGATTGGCCCTTTTGAAACAAAAAGCCTCAAATCATGAACGCAGCATGCAATTGTGTGAAATCTTTCACAGACTTTCCTACCTACGCGACCAGGAGGCCATAATCTGACCTGGCCGGCTGATGGAGACCTGTGCCCCGAGGGGCACTTTTTCTAGTTCAAATATATGTTGACACATAAGCCTGTGTCATACAAGCCTATTTTATCCTAAACTAGAAAAAGTATGTGAGTGTGTGAGTACAGGGTCTAATTAGGTTTTCCCCTTGTTCATTCTGCATGCCTTTAAATCTGGTGTTGATCTACTGTATGCACATTATTCATCATGTTACACCAGTACTGTACAAACCTCCAAATCAAGGCTTTTCACATGTTTCATGAATTCGACGTTGTTCTTACACAAAATAGGGGACAGATACCCATCTAGAGATGTGCAGGACTTGAGACAAAAGACGTTTCCAAAGTGCTCTGTTGTTCTGATTCTGAAATGGGACCAAACCTTTTATTTTATTTTATTTTTAACAAACACAAATTCCAGTCTGTTAAATGTGAAGCAAAATAGGAATACACAAAAACATAGTAGAAATGTAAGTAGAGTAATCATGGCAAAAGGAAAACGAGAGACAAAACAGCGCCCTCTTTTCGGAGTCAACAGTGTCTCGAGAGACTATACCCGTTGAGTAATGCTGTCGGGGAGCCAGCAAAGTGGCTTCAAGTGGACACATTCCTGAACTCCACAAACCACTGCTGCTCCAACTAACCAGTTGATGCAGAACAATTGCATGCGATAGACTTGTCTATACACGCTATTGGCATTTCTGGTGCCTTATTCTGAAGAGTAATTTACTACAGTCAGTCAGGACAACCTCCACCTGGGTCCAGTGTATGCCACAAATGGCCATTGCAGCATCTTTGATGTAAACTGCTAAATGGTAAATGGTGCATTTAATACAGAGCTTGTGCATTACATTCACCCATTCACACACACATTCATACACCGATGGCGGCGGAAACCATGCAAGGCACCAACCAGTACATCAGGAGCAATTAGGGGTTCGGAGTCTTGCTCAAGGACACTTCCGACACTGACTCTGAGAGCCCTCAGCCCGGGTTCGAGCTGGCGACCTGGCTACCACTGATTGAAGATGACCACTTCACACGAAGTTTAGTGTGAGGTTAGGAGATGAACATGCTAGAGGGTGGAGTGATGCGGTGGGTGACTAGTGTCATTCGCCAACACCTCCCTGCATCCGCGCACGACCCTGTCTGAGTAGCAGATATACTGATCTGCCCCATTGCATTATGAAGTGGGACCGGGGGCAGGGAAGCCTGAACGGGTTCTTTTGTGTGCTGGGGTGAAGGAAGTCATTCGGGGTCTAATGTGGTTTGGGTTACCTGAAGGAGATTTTCACAATGTGAGCAAGAAAAGGAGGAGAGGAGGGCAGGGCAAGGCCAACTGCTGGGCATAGAGGGGAAGGTTTGAGGGGTTGAATTAAGAGTGGCCGCTCCGGGGATTAGGTGACTGCCGAACTGAGCTCACCTGGAAACCAGTCCAGATTCTTCTTTGTCAAGGTCAGGCTTGATGGATTCTCCAGAACCTACGAGGCTGGATAGCCTTAACCCCTGTTCCCACACAGAAGCTGTTGATGTAATGCTGGCGTTCCAGTATATTGTGAAAACATCAGTCTGTGTCAGACATTTTCTTTATTTCTATATTTATTATTATTATTATTATTATTGTTTATTTTCTCTTTAGAATCAATGTAAAGTACATATAATAATAATAATAATATAACGCCAGTGCCGCTATTTTTAGCAATGGGATAATATGTTTTTGGGCGAGCTGGTCATTTTTAAGTAAAAAACACCCCTGCTGTAAGAAGTCATAGTGCATAATGCATACTGTGTGGTTTCAGCCATTTTTAAGGCATGGAAAAGTGAGACAGTTTAAAGTTGGAAAAACGTACTTTCTCAAATTACTCTCCTCATTCCAAGTGAGTGAGCCCAATGGACGAGAGAGAGAGAGAGAGAGAGAGAAGGGAAGAGAAGAGAGATGGACTGTTAACTTCCCTATCGTGTTCTCATCACCCATTTGTCGGAGAGTGTCGATGAGGGAGGAGGGGTTCAACTGAGGAAACGCAGTAATGCGCCTCATCTCCATCTTTCCCACTTCTTTATCCTATATGCAGTATTCCCCCGAAACACACCATCTGTTATGCAGGACGACCCTTGGCCAGGAAGGGACTGTACGTCCTACTGTATGTGACTATTTTTTTCCCGGGTCCACCTCCTTTGTGTTTTGCTCTCTTTCACAAGTTGGTTAAAGGTATGTGTGCATTTACACAACAAGACATGGGTGGTATAAAAGAACTCTCCACAGAGAGCCCCTGCACTTGTTAATGGGAGCCCGGGGTCTGCCCTCCGTCCAGTAGCCTTTTACACGTCGTGCCCTTCCCCTCCTCTCCAGTTACGTCCACTGTCCCCCTGGAACAAAGACCCAACTGACTCCCATCTCCTTCCCTTCCTTATCAGCCTGGAATCGCCTGAGATTTGCCCTGGGTATCACACCACAATCTATGGAAATGAAGTTTCTTCTATGTCCTTGTAAATGAGGCTGTTCCTAATTAAAAAAAAGAGTGAGTGTTCAGTTGTGACCTAAGTGACTCATGTTAATTCCGTAACCCTACCTACCTCTGCACTTGAAAAGCAGGTGGTTTTAGTGTGTATGTGTGTCACTGTTTTTTTGTCCATAAATGCCCCAGAGTGAGACTGTACTACTTTAGGTTGGTCAGGTGCCTCGGTGAGTGTTTATGGCTGTAGTGTACCGGGAAAGACTCTTATCACAGCACGATCAAACGGCCTAATCCAAATGTTTGACATTTGTATTCTGAAATGTCCTTTGTCCACAACATTGTACTTCTGAAATGAAAACAGTTCTTATTATGATATCATCCATGACTTTGGTGTTTTCTCTCCCTCAGCTTCCAGGATCTTTCTCTTGCTCCTTCTGCTTCTTACATATTCTTCTTACATTCCTCTGTTTCCACTCCCACCCTCTCCCCCCCCCCCCCCCCCCTCACACAGTCAGTCGTACTCTCAAAATCTCCCTCCCCTCCCATCCCTTATACTCCTCTACCTACAGTACTTCCCCTTCTCCAAACACTGATCTCAGATTAACTTGAACACTATCCCTGGTAAAGTTTGCACCTGCTTCTTAAGGCTCCAGAGCTTCAGCCGAGGCGTTTCACCCTCTCGCTTGTCTTTATTTTCACTCTTTTTGTAAACGGAACCACTTCGGTCCCCTTCCTTTTTCATAAGCGGTCACGCGCCTGCCCTGCCAGGCTTTGGCTGCCCTGTGGACCGCTGTTATCTCTGTTGATCACTCCAAGGATTTGGGACGAGAAGTTCTCCGTCGTCCTCCGTCTGGACAACCAGTCCCCCACCCCCTTCTCCTCCCATCAGTTCAGTGACTGCCGCCGCCCCCATCCATCCACCCACCCACCCACCCTCTGCTTTCTCTCTGCCCCCACCGCCCGTGGATGGTTCTGGATGGAACACAGCTCTGTGGAGGCAGCCTGGTGAGAGTGGTGAGGTGCTAGATGTCCATCTTCTGAAGGCAGGTGAGTGCAGCATCTCTCCATCAACTCAATCTGCTTTTGGCACTTGTAGGGAACTGTCACTGCCGACATAGAATATATATTTTTCCCACTAGTATTATTGTCATTCTTTAATAGGTGAATCAATGCATGAACAGGGGAGATGTTCTTGAGCGTAATCAAGGACAATTTGTATTGTCAAAATGTGACAATATACATTTTACTGGTGAATCTGTGGGTGCAGATACTTTCAGTTTGTCTTTGCTGCATGTGTAATTTTGTCACTGTACTAACTAGAACACTGATTAGTACTATAATCAGATAGATTTTCAGTGATGTATTACAGTAATCTATAAGGCGAAAGAGATTACAGTTTGCTAATGGTATCTAAACATATATGCTGAATAGATGTGTTTGGGATATTAAGATTTATTTCCCAAGTCCCCATGTCCCAAGTCAAGTGTGGTTGGTATTTACATTGTTGAATTGACAGTGGATGTGGCAGTGAATGGATTATCTTTGGGCTGAGGCCACTGCCGTCTTGTATGTCCCATATATGTCCCAGAGTGTGACCCCAGAGGGAAACAAGTGTTCAGGGTGCTTGTTCAGGTTTTACATGAAGTCCCCCATTATCTAAATTGTCATGTTGACAATGCATAGAGTACATGTCTGTCACATAAGATGTGGGGGTGGGTGTGGACGGGGATAAGGGACCGGGGGCTGTGTAGAAGTCAAGATAACAATTGTGGCAATCTCTCTGTTGCTATAGTAGGATGACAGCGCGATGACAATACCCCGCTCCTCTTTCACCAGCGTCCACTAACCCTGGCACACCTGAGCACAATTTACCATCACACTGAATGCTATTCACACGCCGCACAGAAGACATGGACATTTGAGAGAGGAGATTCCAATTTGCCTTGTATCAACAGTGCTATAATGTTACACATCAAGCCTCTGATCTGACTGGATCCTTATCACACTCTTTCTTTAGGCTATTTGTATCGGAATTTTATAGAATTGTTAATTTAAAAGCATATTCATGTGCATTTTGCAATTAGTAAACCTATACAATAATTTATGATTCATATTTTGTAAACAAGTCTATTGGAACTTCAACAGCATCCCATGATGAGTGAGTCTCAAGTGCTTCAGGCCAGAGTTTTAGAAGGAAACTTTTCAAAGCACTAAAAAGGTTGACCCTGAGCACTGTAATTACACCAAATCACTCAACTGTCACAGGCGCTTAACTGTAAAAGGTTACGTTGACATGTGACACGTCAAGTGTGTTAAACTGGAACGTTCAACACACTTGATTCATGCCCCACTTTTCTGTCACCGCTGATTTTCGTTCTGTTCGATTGAACATGGCCAAATTCCGAACGTTATTATAGTGACCGCCAACTTGGCATTTATGCGACGGTTTGGCAAAGGGATGTCTGCCAGGCTAGGCACAGATCGGCCCAAAGGGCCACGGCAAAGACCTCTGCAATTCAAACCTACTCACTTAAAGCCATTAGTGCCCTTGTGTTTATGCTCCTCTTCCTTTAGCCAACAAGGCATGGATGGCTCCCAAATAGAAGTGGTAATTAGGTCCTAAGCAGCTCCCGTCCTCAGACACAGAGACGCTGGAGTCGTGTGGGTCAGCTGGGTAGGCTGCCGGGAACCGTGGCACAGAGAGGCCCCTAGACCACTGTGTCCACTCACATGGGATCGTAAGGCGAATGTGATCCTGACACATTGTTCTGGCATGCATAATAGGGCCTTTTCAGCGCTTCTCAGGGGAGACCTGGGAGCCTGATCTTAAAGAAGTTACGTGACGTTGGCTTGATGGCTCACCCTCCTCTGTACTTTGGTCCAGCACACTCGCACGTACGAGAAGCCGCTCGATGACTCACTTATGTCGGCATGTACGCAATACGAATAAAGTCGATAGGGTTGTGAATGGAACTTTAGCTGCTCTGATCGTGGCAGTGTGACTCGGAATGTGAGGAAGTGACATCATGGCTAGCCCAAAAGCTTGGGTCACTCCCGCTCATATCATGAACTCCTTTTCTCCTCTCCCTTGTTTTCAGGATGGTCAGGCCAGGCAGTCCACTTATACTGTTGCACCTCCTCAGCATCTTCACCCAGACAGCAGGTACAAGTAAGTCAATTTGTAAATGTCCCATATATCACTGGCAATGAATTTCAACCATGTTCTTTCACAAGCCAGTTCCTTATCATTTTATGCCCAGTGGATGCTACTATTGGCTCTATCTTCAAAACTGCTACCTTCTCCTCATTTAGCTAGCCCTGAGGATATCCTGTACCCCTATGGACCTGCTGCCAGAGATTTCGAAACCCCCAAGATGGATGATGGGAGTTCTCCTGAAATCCTCATCCAAATTCCGTTCATCTACTTCAACAACCCCTACCGCTCTATCTTTGTAAGACTTGATTCAACCCATCACATTATCCATAATTACCTTTTTGACCTCTCTACCTGAGGTAGTAAAAGGTAAAAGCACATCTCTCCCTCTTTCCGTTCACAGGTCAACAACAATGGCGTCATCTCCTTCAATGTGCAGGTGAGCCAGTTCACACCGGAGGCCTTCCCTCTGAGTGACAGCAGGTCATTCATTTCGCCACTATGGGCAGATGTGCACAATGGCATCCGGGGAGACGTGTACTACCGTGAGAGCACTGAACCAGACATTCTAGAGCGAGCTACGCACGATCTCCGCAGATACTTCAGGAACATGCCCAACTTCACAGCCACATGGATTTTTATTGCAACATGGCACCAGGTCACTTTCTACGGAGGCAGCCAGACAACTCCGGTAAAGTACAGATGTAGACCCTTACGAGTCCACTTGGGTAAAGTTTTACACTCATTGTTATGTTATTATACTGAACATAACAGAATGCCGTGACTTTGCTGAAGCTGTCTTTATTCTCATGTCAAAAGGTAAATACGTTCCAGTCAGTCCTCATCACAGATGGTGTGGCGTTCTTCTCCATGTTCAACTATGGAGAAATCACATGGAGCACAGGGACTGCCAGTGGAGGAGATCCCTTAACCGGCCTGGGAGGGACGACTGCGCAGGTATTCTAACGACACCCCAAGGTCACGTCCCTCGTAGCGTAAATCACATTGCTTTTCATTTGTCTTCTACTTAAACGTGGAAATTGCAAACAACCTTTTCAACATAATGTTACCCTCACAACCTTTCAGTCGGGTTTCAATGGAGGAGATGTCGGACACTTCTTCAATTTGCCCGGATCGCGGTCCAATGATATGGTGAACATTGAACAGACAACAAACGTGAATCTCCCTGGACGTTGGCTGTTCCGCATAGATACTGATCTGATCGACCCCGCCAATGGCTGCAGTTACAATGGTACATTGTGTGTGTGTGTGTGTGTGTGTGTGTGTGTGTGTGTGCGTGTGCGTGTGCGTGTGCGTGTGTGTGCGTGCGTGTGCGTGTGCGAGTGTGTGTGCGTGTGTGTGTGTGTGTGTGTGTGTGTGTGTGTGCGCGCGCAGGGTGGGGTGGGTGGCTTTTGAGAATCACTGGTGTAGATATAAAGCCTTGTCCTTCCATGGCTTCCTTTCTCAGGGCGTTATTACAGACGTGGGGAGATCTTCTGGCTGTCCGACCAGTGTACCCAGCGATGCCGCTGTCTGGACATGAACAACGAGGTGCTCTGCCAGGAGGCGCCGTGCGGGCAGCTGGAGACGTGTGAACAGCAGGAGGGGGCCTTCTACTGTCAGCCGACACGCACCAGCACCTGCGTGGTCTTCGGCGACCCTCACTACCACACCTTCGACGGCTTCCTCTACCACTTCCAGGGCACCTGCTCCTACCTGCTGGCGAGGCCCTGCTGGGAGGTGCCGGGGTTGCCCTTCTTCAGCGTGGAGGCCAAGAACGAAAACCGCGGGGTCGCCTCCGTGTCCTGGCTCCGAGACGTCACGGTGGAAGTGTACAGTCACACTATCACGCTGCCCAAGGGCAGCCTGGGTACCGTCCAGGTCAGAGGCTGTGGTCTGTAGTCCTGGTGATGAGGGGGAAACGCTTGAAAGTAAACCAAGGAGAGAAAACCTTCTTTAGCATTTCACGTCATTTTCACAACAGAACCGTATGACTTGGAAGGACGTTTTCAGTTCATATCAGCTTTCAAACATTTCTCCCTCATTATCCTCTTAAATGTGCATGCATGCTAAACACTGCCTTCCTGAACGTCCCACTTTGTTTCTCTTGCTAGGTGGATGGTCTGATTAAAACCTTGCCAGTCCAGCTCCAGCTCGGTGCCATCAAGGTTTACCAGTCTGGGGTGGCCATAGCATTGGAAACCGACTTTGGGCTGTTGGTGACTTACGATGGACAACACTATGCATCCATCTCCTTACCCAGTTCATACTTCAACAACACCTGTGGTCTCTGTGGTAACTATAACGACGACCCTGCCGACGACCCTGTACTGCCTGACGGGTCGCTGGCGGAGAGCGTGGTGGAGCTAGGGGGGAGCTGGCGTGTGGAGGACGAGGACTGGAAGTGCAACGACGGCTGCGCCCAAAACTGCAGCGTTTGTGAGCCTGCCCTGGAGGCCTTTTACTTTCGTCCTGACTACTGTGGCCTCATAAACAAAACCGACGGGCCTTTCAGGGACTGCAGAGCGGTGGTGGACCCCACGGCCTTCGTCTACAGCTGTGTATATGACATGTGTAGCCACAGGGACAACATCACCACACTCTGCCAGGCCATCCAGGCCTACGCACTGGCCTGCCAGGCCCTGGGCGTCACCATACGGCCCTGGAGAACTCGCACCTTCTGTGGTGGGTTATCAATGCGATTATTGATTTATATATAATAATAATACTATTTATTTCTCTTTTTGTTGGATTCAGTTTGAATGCTGCTGTTAACTACTTTGGCTAATTGTTATCATGTAATTTCCATTTCTCTCATTGGCTCAGCCCTGCCGTGCCAAGAGTTCAGCCGCTATGAGGTGTGCACGAGTGCCTGCCCCGCCTCCTGCTCAGACCTCACCTCTCAACTG
>NC_137874.1:12223267-12345767 GCF_963924005.1 Protomyctophum bolini | reverse complement strand
TGGTTTCCAAACTTTTTTAGTGCGAACAAAGGTCGCATTTACTATGAAATCCTGCGTCTCGTGTCCGTCACACCACCATATATGGTTGTGTCTGTCCGTCACACCACCATATATGGTTGCCAATCCATCATGCCTCGTGACATCACGTGACATCATGGAGAGCCTTAGATCTCCATATATGGATCTGACCTAGTGACATCACGTGACATGATCATGGAGTTAACGCCTCCATATATGGTCACGCCTCAAGACATCACACCTCGTGACATGTCACGCCACCATGTGGCCGTCTCCATATATGAAGATCACGACACTGACCTCATCTAACCCTGGATAACCATACATGGAGAAGACTGGATCCATCGGGCTGGATTTGGAGGTTTAGAAAATCTAGTTTTCAAAAATCTCTTATGAGCTTGTATTGGCTATTTTAGATTTTTTTTAATTCATTAGAATTGATTTAGCTTTTTTACATACTTATTTTTGAGGGGTTCTGCTAGCCCCTTATACATCTTCTCGTCCTGTCACGTCTCATATTTGCCATTGACAATGAAAGGAGAATTTACGTCATATGTGCCTGAAATTTGACGTACATTTGTGGCAACACAAACATTAAATGCCATTGACAATGAAAGGAAAATGTACATTATGTTGGGCTTGTTTTAAACATTGTATCATGGTTAAAAGATAACAAATGACAAATTAATTCATGAAGAAGTAAAACATGTATTGGATGATGTACGACGACAAGAGCGCCCCTCACACGGGAGTGATTTTTCAATATATAAATATTGGTCAAAACATTGTTATTCGGTAGGACAAAATCAGGAGGGAATAATCGAACCCTATCGTGGTAATAAAGCAGGCTCTAATACAGCGGTAACTGATATAGATAAAGCTATCCTATACTGTTAAAATAAGCTCAGTACTGTTTTCAAAGCTGTCCCTACAAACAACCTTCAATTCTCCTCCCATCAGCCGAAGCAGCTGTTTTGGAACAACGACTGCAGCAAGCGCTGCCAGTGCATTGGCCGCAACCTAGTCCAGTGTGAACCTCGGCGCTGCAGGACAGATGAGGAGTGTGGCCTGCGCTTCGGCGTGAGGGGCTGCTTCACTCCTCGCTCGCAACACTGCGTGGCCTCGGGCGGCGGCGTCTTCAGGACCTTCGATGGGGCGTCCCTGCGTCTTCCCGCCTCCTGTTCCTTTGTCCTGTCCACCAACTGTCACAAGCTGCCCGACCTCTCCTTCCAGCTTATCGCCAACTTCGACAAGTGGAGCACGCCCAACCTCACCACCATCTCCCACATCTATCTCTACCTCAACGAGGAGAACATACTCGTCACTGGCAGCACTGTAAAGGTGAGAGCAAGGAGTTGTGGCCTCATGCAGGGTTTGCTGAACCAAACAATGCTCTATAGGACAAAACTATATTATACTCGCTATGCTCAGCTCTGTAATGTGAAAGTTAGACCTCACCTACACAATAGTCTGCCTGGCAACAGCCACAGTGGCTTGAGACAATAGAATTCACTGAAAGGATCATCTGATCGGTTAATTGCCCATTGGGCACTTTCCTACTTAGAACGATGCAAGTTGAGTTATTTGCCAGGCATGCCCAAATATGGAGTCTATGCAGATCATTGTGATGTCAGAACAGGCCAGCTCCATATATGGAGATCTACGGATGATCAGGTGTGATCAGTTGGCTAATTTGGGCCCTGTCCAGAGCCTGGGCAGGGGCTTTTGTGCTGGTTCTGCATGGACACAGTGTATCCCACCGACTCAAGGGCACTGCATTCCCTGCGGTGGTGTGGAACGCGTGTGTCAAATTTGAAGTCGGTGGGGCGAACAGTTCTCGAGTTACGTGGATTACAGATGTACATACACACGTACAGAGATGTGGTGCATTTAGAGATAGTTAATACAGTTATAATTACTTCATTTAATTTGTATTAACCTGCTGAAGCTAAGCAAAGTTTGTGTTTGGTTGGAGTATGCTGCAGCCTTCTGTTTAAGTGGCACTATGTACGTTTTTGTTAATTAATAAAATGTTATTTTGGCCAATCTGTATGGTAGAGTATGTTGATATAACATACAATTGGGGTGGTTGTATTGTATTTTGTCGACCTGCTCTGCTATTGAGACATTTAGTCAAAGGATCTGACCTAATGGTTTCAAAAGATTCAATTTATCCCCTGAGCAAGCAGGCAGGCTCTATTAGCTCAATGGTAAAACTTTCAGCACTTGCGCTGGAAACCAGGTTAAAAGTGACAGTATAGATTGGGTAGAAGAGGAGAGTTACAGTGCAGCTTTAATACACTATAATAATTATTGAGGAAACCCAAAGTACAAGCATTTAAATACTTTATTGTACTTTAATTGTACTTGTACAGTTGTGTTTATATCAGGGAATGTTTTTGGCTCATGATTACGTGTGTGTGTGTGTGTGTGTGTGTGTGTGTGTGTGTGTGTTTACATTTCCTTTCTTTCAATCATTTTATTTTTCATTTTTGCACAAACTGATACATGACTCACATATACATAGACAGACTAACCGACATACCTACATACATTATACATACATATGTCCATACATCATCTTCTTCTTACTACTTATATAATTATTCATGTAGTCTTCGAAATCATAAAACCTTTGTTCTTAACATGAATGGTTCCTTAATTTGCCAAACCTCTTGATAATATTTCTGCGTATTCTCCTCCCATGTATTCCACAACTGGGCCCCAAACCAAGAAGAAAATGTCTCCTTGGAGAACATGTGTGAGCCGTTCTAGTGGGAGCAGTTGTAGAACATTATGGAGCCAACTCGATACAGATGGAACAACATCCCCAATCCAACATTGTAGTACTGACAACCTAGCACAGTACCATAGGATACTCAGGATTCTCTTAAATCTATTAAATTCAGCACATTTGTGCTTGCATGTATCACAGCATGTATGGTGGGTACATGACATGTGTTTCAGCCTCTCTCTCGCCTCCTCTCATGTCCCACGTAGGTCAACGGCACGCCAGTGTCGGTGCCCATGGTGACGGGTCTGTTGACGCGCCTGTCCTCCTCGGAGGGCTTCCTGGTCATCGAGACACCGCAGGACGTCGTCATCCGCTACAACCGCTTCAACACGCTCAGCATCACCATGGGCCAGCGGCTTCAGAACAAGGTGTGTGGCCTATGTGGGAATTTCAACGGAGATCCCACTGACGATTACATCACCTCCAGGGGCAAGCCGGCTCTCAGTGCCCTGGAGCTGGCCCAGAGCTGGAAGACCAATGGAATGCAGAACAGGTGAGCCTCAAGGCAAATTATAATCGGACAACCTTGTCAGTGTCACTCAACTGAAAAACATACTTTTGAAAATTATTTAAGGATATTCATTACTGGACTCACCTATAGCTGGTAAGAAGAAAGTACATGAATAAGGCTAATAGTCCAAGCAGAAATGCAGAAGAAAATAAACAACAATATAGCTGCAAGTGAGTTTCTTATCACCACGGCGTGACGTCATGTTGTAGTTTGCCTGGCCTGGCCATCGATAAGCGTCTGTATAAAAGTCTGTTATAGTATGTTCGATGTGTGCATTAACGTTGGCGTTAGTGAGGCGTCGCACAACCGGCCGAGCCAGCTCAGTTGCTGTTACCTGTTGATAAGGGTAGAGATTTCTGTTTACCCTTAATTTAAATGTGGGATTATAATTTGTGGTAGATTGGACGTTGCATGTATGATTGTTGTAAAATAGGCCACTCAGACACTTTGGAAGGCAGTCATATAAAACTGTAAGCATGTTTTATGACTCCAGAGATGATGTGCACCGATTTGTTAGAGTTTTGGGCAAAATCAGTTTTTGAAGAAAAAGCTATTTGTTATAGCATATGGGTTGTGCCGTCATGATAGATGGAATCCAGGGAAATCATTGTATGACAAAACAGTTAAATAGTTATAGGCAAAAAGCGCAAAGCAGCCTGGAATAATGTTGCCATGAGTTTGAAACTGATCGTCTCTCACTGCATCCATGAACCTCCGCTTTGAGCTTCCTCTTCTCTTCCTACCTGGCAGATCCATCTTCAGCATCCTTCTCCCAATGTACCCCTCATCCCTCCTTTTCACATGCCCAAACCATCTCCTCCTGGCCTGTGGAAGACAATAACTGAACACGTCTAAACTATAAACCTTTCTACACTGTCACTTAACCACGAATTTACCTTTGTATTTATTGCTTTAGTGTGTCTCCTATTGACACATATTTGGGGTGTGCCTTTCATTGATTGATTGGTTGATTGATTGATTGAGTTTGCAAAAGGTACAGAGGTAAAGTTATACAATAATGCTTAAAGGATAACGTAAAAGGCTCTAAGGGCTTGTTTACATTGTGGTCCTGTGTATTCAATTCCTCATGCCTTCTAACAGATACTAAATTATACTGGCATAGGAAGGTGAATTTTTATTACATTTTTGTTTCATCAGTTTGATAAACTACTCATACACCCACAGCTGTGACGAGACCCAGTATGTGGCGCTGGCCCAGTCTTGTGACAACACAGCGGTTCTGGACCTCCAGGGGGAAGGCGGCTGTCAGAAGTTGACCCAGATGAAGGGCTTCTTCCAGCCCTGCCATGGCCTGCTAGACCCCCGGCCCTTCTACGAGTCCTGTTACCTGGACGGCTGTTACAATCACCGCAAGGCCCAGGTCTGTGGTTCGCTGGCAGCGTACGCTGAGTCCTGTCGCTCCCTGGGCATCCTCTCCACCAAATGGATCACCCAGGAGAACTGCTGTAAGGGCACCCCCAGGCGCAAAGTCTCCAAACAACCACACCACAACCCCAGGCGCAAAGTCTCCAAACAACCACACCACACCCCCAGGCGCAAAGTCTCCAAACAACCACACCACACCCCCAGGCGCAAAGTCTCCAAACAACCACACCACACAAAGAAGGCCTAGCAAGTTACTATACTACTATTTCGGTGAATGTCTTACCTTACAGCCACATGTGTAGATAATATATAGTATAGTATGGTAGGGCTCCATCTAGAGAAGATTCGGTATTATTGCTTGGTATGTGTTTGGGCATTTTTAACCACTTTCAAGTTTCATATTTTGGTAATGTCATTAAGGATATATATATATATATATATATATATATATATATATATATATATATATATATATATTATGGAGGACTTAAAGTACTTAAGGTCAGCAATGGAGAGTGTGGAAAAGAGGTGAAGAAATCGTTTCAACACCATATCTGGGCGGTATTCAGTGTTTTTTGGTTGTTTGTTTGTTTGGTACAACTACACACACAGATCATTGATTGAAAATGGAACTGAAAACATATAGGACGAAATTGCACACAAGGCTTTTTATGAATACCATTTCTCATTACGTAGAAGCCACATGGCTTTAGTGTGACAGCTAACATTGTGTGTGGACCTGTCTTTAGCAGAATGGATCTATGACCCCTGTGCAGGAGAGACCTGCAGAAATGTCACCTGTGAACAGGAAAACGGAGGGGAGCTGTGTGGCTGTCCGGAGCTCCCCAGCGGTTCTATGTTGGGTGAGTGGTAATGTGAGACAGAGGAGGCACAAACATAATGCAGAAAGATATGCAGAATGATGATGGTGGGGAGGTGTAACAGAAAGAAGGATATAAGTTGTATTTATAACATACCCGTGAATTGCTATTATTTTATGCAATACATTTGAAGCTTGTTGTCTGTCCGTCTGGAGTCTTTGGACAAATGTGTCAATATGGACTGGACAACGGTTAACTTCAGACCAAAGCTCAATCAGTGTGAGAGAGAAAGAGAGAGGGAGGGAGATTGTGTGTGACGTTAAACCCGAGCTATATCAGTGAGAGAGAGGGGGGAGGGGAGGAGGGAGGGAGGGAGAGAGCCTATTTTATCATGCAATAATGCATGCTGGGTACCGAAAGCTGAACACGCTGCTAAAATAAGACAAAATACATTAAGATAAGTTACGTTACGTTCATCACATAAAAAAAACATAGTCTTTGTTAATCAGGATCTAAAGCCTGTAGATTCATACGCACAAAATTAGCTGATCTACAAGCTTGTGACAAGCAGCACCATCATACGACATATGAAGCATTAATCATACTGTATTCCTCTCTCAGTTGGTGATGATGCCATCATCCAGGCAGAGGTGGTATGTAAGCATTCCCTGATGGAGGTGTCCATCTCCAAGTGTAAACTCTTTCAGCTGGGCTTTGAGAGAGAGGACGTTCGGATCAATGACTTCCAGTGTGCCAGCATCGAGGGAGAGGACTTACTCTCATTTCGAATCAACAACTCCAAGGGACACTGTGGCTCTATAGTGCAGGTGTGAGAACCCATCATACTTGACATCAATGCTCCATGAGAGATAGGCTTTGTTTTAACACGTGAACCCTGGCGTCCCTATTTTGGCCACATTTTGTTCAACATTTACAGAATATTTTCAAGAATAGCTCAGATATCCAATCTTCAAGCTATGATGCATTTGTTTTGTTTTCTTTCTAAATGTGGTGGTCACTTCTTCTCTCATAGTCGAACGGGACACACATCATGTACAAGAACACGGTGTGGATAGAGAGCGTGAACAACACAGGGGCGCTCATCACTCGAGACAAGTCCATCAACATAGAGTTCTCCTGCGCCTATGAGCTGGACCTCATGATCTCCTTAGAAACTGTCGTCCGGCCAATGCTCAGGTCAGATGGGGGACATGTCACTGTAGTAAAGCAGGAGTCTTTGACGTTTTTCAGGACCCACTAGCTGAGAGAGAGAGATGGAGCAGGCACCCCCACTACATATTGTATAAAACTGTGTTGCAGATTAAGCCTTTTCATAGATTTCATAGATAGTTGGATGCATGCTAATTTTCAGATAGTTAAACTTTTAAACCCTCAATATTTAGTCAACTTGATCATTGGCTCTGTACCTTTTTCCCTCCACACCAACTATACGAAAATAGGCGATCTACAGCCTCACAACGCCTTGCACTGCGAGGCGTTGTGAGCTTGTAAATCTGCTATTTTCAGCTAATGTTCCCATCACACAAAGATTTGGTGGACCCCTCAGGGGTCCATGACCCTCTGTTGAAGACCCCTGCTCTGATGGCTTCGTTTATACTTTGTCACATTAAGGAAATGAAATGAACTGAAATGATATACATAGGGTGCATGCTAAAAGAAAAAACAAGTGCAAGTTAAGAGACAACCCATATAGCAGGCACATAGTGGCAGCCAGCAGATATAGAATTTCACACATCACAGCACGCACACACACTACACAAAGTATACATCAGGCACAACCCTATCTCACGTAGCTGGTATAGTCAAGTCAAGCCATACTGTATTTATGTTAAAGTTATGTATTAGTTAGTTACTTTAAGATGAAAGAGTATTTGAATTGGTCTAGCAACTAGCAATAGAATATATACATATGTTCAGAAACATCTTCCATAAAACTCAAGACATTTTAAAGCAAAGGTTAAAGCCTCAATCTGTGATTTCTGAAGTAGAACAACAGATACACAGGTTTAGCCTAAATACATAAATAATTATGTTTATACCAAAACATAATTATTTGACATATTGTGCTAATACATTTTTGGAAAAGAACACTGGTGTGGGGGGTGCTTCTTTCACGCTGCCTGACAAATCACAGATTGGGATTGGACTAACACAATGTTTCTTGAGATTTTTATTTCTTTAATCCCTGCTTTCTCCTCCCACTGCCGTCCTCCAGTGTGATTAACCTCACCCTACCTACCCAGGAGGGCAACTTCATCACCAAGATGGCTCTGTACAAGAACTCCTCCTACCGCCAGCCGTACCGGGAAGGGGAAGTGGTGCTCAGCACGCGAGACATCCTCTTCGTGGGGGTCTTTGTGGAGGGCGCAGATGAGAACCAGCTCATTCTCATAGTAAACATGTGCTGGGCCACCCCATCCCGCCAAAGCAACGACCGCCTGCGATACATCATCATAGACAAAGGGTAGGCTAACTGGAGGACAACATGTTGAATATGTGGAGATGATTGGCGACTGGTTTCCGTTTACAGCAAGCAATGTGCCAATTTAGGCTAGTCCACAGAAATATTTACACCACATAAAAAGAAGAAATTCACAAACACAAAGCACGTTTTATATATATATATATATTTATATGTTTGTTTTCTTATACTGAAACTTTTGCCAAATTTTGAGTCAAACATCATAGATGTAGATGACTGTTGCATCGTTCCCATGTGGATCCCGAGATCCACATGATTACTGATCCTGATGATTGATGTTTTTGACAAGGTTGTAACGAGGCGAGGCCACAGTTTAAGAATCACTGCATGTACATAAAGCTGCAATTTATATACTGCTACTATTTATCAGAGAAAATCACTCAGATATTACAGATCTCTCCGTACCCTCCCTGTAGTTGTCCCAACATCAAGGACAGTACCATCGGTATGGCAGAGAACGGCATATCCCTCACCTGTCGCTTTCACGTCACCGTCTTCAAGTTCATCGGAGACTATGATGAGGTCCACCTTCACTGCGACGTATCCCTGTGCGACTCAGATGCGGCCACCTGTAAAGTGGTGAGCATCCCGCAGCGGGCCTGTGGATAACCGGAAATGTCCCTGACCCCCCGATTCCAACTGGAGGACTGTGTTGAATGTCTCTCTACACTATCCTGTCCAAATAAAAGCTAAACTGCCAACAGCAACACAATCTCAAAAGAGAGAGAGCATCACTACAGTTTCCCCATACAAACACTTATTTTGTAAAAAGTGTTGACAAGCTGAAGTTTTCTACACTGTATTGATCTATGCATACTGTGTCCACAGAACTGTCCACACAATCGAAGGATGTACTCAGGAGATAGTGAACATCAAGAGCACATATTAACTGTGGGACCCATCAGAAGGAGAGGTAAGCAATGAGCATGCATCTTGGCCTTGTTTGCTTGTTAGCTTGTTTGCTCGCGCGCGCGCGTGTGTGTGTGTGTGTGTGTGTGTGTGTGTGTGTGTGTGTGTGCGTGTGCGTGCACGTGCGTGCACGTGCGTGTCTTTGAACGCTGTTTAATATTCTCACCAACCATACTACAGTTACAGTTTACTGCAAGCTTTCCATATGTAACCATTAACCACATAAGCACTGTCTATACACAAATACACATGATGAATAGCGAAAATAGCTGGTCTCCTGTGTAGCAAACCAAACATCTGCCGCTCAGTCAATGGAGAATCGCCTCTGGGTCGAGGGAGATGTTAGGCTTGTCTACTATGTCTATGAGGCAAACTTGTAGAGCATGTAGACCTTGTCTGGCTTGAGAGACAGAGGCCAGATTACCACTGGTGTCTCCACAGAGTCTAACTGGTGTGAGGTGAATAATGGAGGCTGTGAGCAGATCTGCAGCAGCAAGGGAACAGGGTCTGTCTGCAGCTGTGTGACCGGAATGCTACAAAGGGATCGAAAAAGCTGCCGAGGTGAACACACACAAATGCACAGCCACACACACACACACACACACACACACACACACACACACACACACACACACACACACACACACACACACATTTTAATTATTTTATTTGGATCTGCAGAAGAGGCGTAATACAATAGACCCAAACACTGATCAGAATTAGGTTATACATTATATGGTCCAACCAGATATAGCTGCTGCACATGCTTAACACACAGAGGGAAAAGAAGAAAAAAATATATATATAGCACATTGTTGAAATACTATTACTTGATACTACTAGACAGGATGTTTGTTTTGGGTTTCTTAAGCCACCTAGGGATAAATGAAACAACGCCTTCTCCAGACAGACAGACTTTTTTTTGCCCATAGTAGCTGAGACAGAACAGTATTTAGCCAGCTTTTTGTTTTTAAGCAATCCACCCAATTGCAAACCCCTGAGCACAAGTTTATGGACATGGCCCAGACTTCCAAATACAAGGACAATAAGTTGACAGTTATATCCCAAGGCCATAATACGTTCCACCAGAAGCTGATATTTGACACACACACACACACACACACACACACACACACACACACACACACACACACACACACACACACACACACACACACACACACGATTTTAGCTTGTATGGCACCCTGTGAGAACCGCCCCCCCTTGCCTCTCGTATAGTCATACTTATCAGTGGGAGACGGGGTTGTGGTGTGGGATGGGAAATTTGGTGTATAGTTTGGCCTAAAATATTGTCTATATACATTCATGAGTCCAATTGCTGACCAGTTGTCGCCGGTATTGAGCAATTTTTCTTTTGAGCAAAAAGGTCAACATTTCATTATGCTTTAAGTAGCATGTGACATGTCAAACTAGGGGGTTTTCATGATTCTGAATCCATTACAAGCATTCGTTTTGCACAATGGTATATAAACAATATTTTAGGCCAATAAAAAAAGACTATACCAAATTTCCCACTTTAAACAAAAGAAGCCTGTCGGCTGTCGGACTAATTTAGAAAAAAAGGACAAGAAAGACATTACATAATTATACATTACAAAAAGAAGAGTATACACCAATTAAATGGTACATATTAAACATGATTTAACTTATCTGAGTTTTCTTTTCTTTTTTCTTTGTTTCTTCCATTCACAGCTGTGAGCTCAAGCAGTAGGCTAAGACCCTTAGTTCTTCCTATGACTGCCAGCACTGTGATGTCCCTGCTCTTGGTTCACACACACATTGGTCTCCTCTGCTAACCTCCTGAGAACATGGAGAGAAGAAAAGGTAAAACATAAACATCTAAAAGAAGAAAAAGAGAAGAAAAGACCTGAAGAAGTGTTGGAGAAGCACAAAATCTTGAAAAGCTTGAACTTTGACCAGTGTTCTGCTAGTCAATCAAGAGAATGTTGTTCCTGCACCAGCACAGATGTTACTGACATGTCACTGAATGTAGGCCCGATTCACTTTCAGTTTGGTGGATTGTAACAACATTGCTCTATGTCTGATTTATACTGTGTTGTGCGATAGTGTAATGCACCAAAGATATAGCTGATCTACAAGCTCATAACGCATTACATCGCAATGCATTAAAAGCTTGTTGATCTGCTATTCACAGTGTGACACTGACGCGTGACTAATTATAAATCAGGCTTTAGTTGTGCTCACCAGATGGAGTGATAAAAGTCACCATTGTCACATGTGTTTTTTTACACTGTTAATTGATTCATTTTTCACTTACAATGACAACAAAACACTCAGCATATCTCTCTCTCCCCACCCTATCCCATATCCCCTTAACAATACTCTCATTCCCAAAAAGCCATACCAACAAAAACATAACAAATAAAATCTGCATTGAGATAGTATAACAAATTACAACATTTCAAAATGAACACCAATGTCACATTTATTTGCAACAGCACATGTAGGCTACATCTCCTCTGTTGTCCATTGGTTAAAAACAGCATCCACTGCTTGGCTAGAATCAGAGGAGAGCTGTTATCTTCCATTTTGTGTGACACTTCCAGAACAAAAATGGTTTGTTTGACATGTAGAGTTTTTGCAGACAGGATGGTGTACACTTTGTGATGGCATAGTTTATTACATTTATTTTGGATGTCCAGGTTGATTCTGTGAATGAAGTTACTATTTATGTGTGAAGACGGAACATTGTTTAATTCCTGTGGGTGTGACCCATGTTTAGAATAGAGCTCAGGATGTGTTTCCACTGTAAGATATGAAATCACCGGTGTCCCTCTGCCAGAATTAACCAAATACACTGACTCAGAAATATGTCACTTGTGCCATGCTGTACCTTTAAAATACTTTCAAACTACAATGATTGATTTCTATTGTGATCAGTATGATATTTAGTATTCTGAGAGTTTAGTTACAAACTTCTGTTTGCCTGTCAAGATGGCCCCATTAAAGACAGTTATAATAACTGTTGCTCTTTCGGTTTGTGATGTAAATGTATGTGACAGAAAACATCTCTTCAATGTCATTACTGAGACTAATATTTTCCATTAGTGCCTATTTTGCTACCTTTGTACAAATGTACAGTCAATTTGGTTGTATTTGTATGATTTTTTTTAAAATACTGGAATATCTTTTTTTATATTTTGATGCCCGTGAGGTTTTATTCTTTGAGAGAAACAGCTCCATTCCAGTAAAGTTACCATAATAAATCAAAATGTTCTCTAAATCAATGTGTGTCACTGTTTCATTGCCCATTTAATTGATGATAGGCAGCCTTGTATTGAGCCCATAAAAATGACAGGCCCTAACTATACAGTGTGATAGAAGTGTGCGTTCCTATCCACACAGCATAGTTGCTGTTAATTGGTGCGGCAGGGTAATTAATTACACCTGTTTATTGTGGAGGAAATGTGGTCTGTGTGAAAAATATAAAAATACAATAACTGACCACAAGTCGCAGCAATTAATAATTAGGTGAGTACAAACCAATTGATTGATTGATTGGAAATTGTATAATTCACACAGTAGGCAGTAGCCTATCTAGAATGGGTAGGCCTACATTTCATTAAGCAAAAGTCAATACAAAAACTTCTGCGAGGACGAATCAAACCATGAAAAGCAATGCATTAACACTTGTTTATATTAGGGTCGTCCATTTTCAATTCATCATAACATTTATGCAAATATACACTTCTATAAATAATAATGCCACCGTGAAGAGTCCCATACTGATTGATTGATTGATTGAAATATTTATTAACAGTTTGCTGCTTGCAGAATGGGTACATTTCACATGAAAGCACAACCCTAACAAAGACTGTTACTGTGGAGATCGGGGTGGAGATGTGTATGGACGGAATGAAATATGTATCACGCACTCATAGGCAGCTGCAGCCATAATAAACTGCGTGTGTATTTTGACAGCGTAATCTGGTTTCTATTTACTGCGCATGTGCTCAGATCCGGTCTAGAGCCCGCCTACTCTAAGATTTGCACATCGCAAGCTGATTGCAAGGTCGTTTTCAGTTCCGCTACACACCGGATCTGCAACCTTCTAAGTGAATTGATCCGCCATCGCTCCGCCTTGGCAGAGCGATGACGGATCTGGCGTCACACGGATTGATCTGGCGTCACATGGACTGGCGTCACATGATGTGGTTTTAGCCAACAGGAGGCACCGCTCGGTGCGTTACCAACGTCACTTTGTCCTTGATTAGTGGATGCCGGTTTCAGACAAATTCAGAGGAAGACAAGCGCTTGTTGAGCTCACACTTCTAGTCTATGGTGCGTTTTCAGTTCACAGTGGCCTCTGAAAGCACACGGCATCAGGTAAACAGCTCCAGCCATGTCAACATGGCGAGGACTACATGTTACTGTGCGCACGGTTCCCGGATTATTATTTAGTTGCTTGCGGGTCACCCGACGACGCACGTTGCTTTGGGGACACAGCTGTCAGAGTTTAAGCACTGGAACACCTCTGCAGAAAGACTTCTTCAAAGGTGAGGTTTCACAATAGCAGCAACAATACATACATTACAATACATGTAATACATGTCATTTTTGATGAATTGAACAAGGTGCACCCTCTTGTAAACAAGTGTAATGCTTTATTGGGTCGTCCACTCACAGTTAACAGTCTTTGTATTGAGTTGTGCTTGAAATGTACTGTAATTCTGCAAACTGAAACTGTTATTAAATTAATATTCAATCAATGAGTGTTTCTGAAACATCAACATGCATGGATGTCAGACTCATGATCATCTCAGACTCATATCATGCATTAATTGTTGTGCAACAATGTTTTCTGTAGATCTTGAGTCACAGTTCGACGCCTTTAGACAGAAGGCATCAGCTGCCCTGCCAGGGAGTGACTGGACCCCCTTAAACACCCATCCTCGCCTGCCACCGCAGAGAGCAGACATAGTGATCGTTGGAGGGGGTGTGGTGGGGTGGTCCATCGCCTACTGGCTGAAAAAGAAGGAGCTGATGCGAGATGCTGTTCGTATACTCGTGGTGGAGAAGGACCCAACGGTAAGAGAAGTTCCCCTGGGCCCTGAGCTGAAGTTTATTATTTATTTGGACAGAAGTTTTAGATAATCTTGTGTAAAGCACTTTGAATTCTATTGTTGAAATGTGCAAATAAATATGACAGTCCTCCTGGACTGACGAGACCCCTGGTTTGATATGCATCAGTAGGACCCCCCATATATCTGAGAGTGTACAAATGTATACAAAGTATGGAACTGTCCATTTGGTTCCTATCAGTCATTTGGCTGGGCACCCCTTGGAAGGAACCCTCTCTGTTCTAGTGGTCCCTGGACCCCACTTTGAGAACCACTTGCCCAAAGCATTGTGACTAGTGGCCTAAGTTATGGAAAGTGCAGCTATGTTGCCAAAATGGCTCTTACTTGTCCATAATACAATTTATTTGAATTGGATCAGTCTATAATGGTTGCTCTCTGTCCCTCAGTACTCCCAGGCATCCACGGTGCTCTCTGCAGGGGGGATCCGACAACAGTTCTCCCTGCCTGAGAACATCCTGCTCTCCCTGGCCTCTGCTGACTTCATGAGGAACATCAATGTAGGTCACATGGAACTAACTAACTGACTAGTGATCGCGCATGATGACCTACTTCAGATAGAGTCAGGTCACTGTGCACGGTGAACACATTAACATAAAAAGTTAAAAACACATGAAATGGTTTCCTAAAATGATGCACGCTATCATTTGTTGTCTTGCGAGAGAGCGTCTTGCAAATCCAGTACACCCGCTTGTAAATGTTTTACATTGTCTCTCTGTTTGCAGGGAAATGAGTTACAGTTTTATGGTTTCTGAATCTGAGTTAGACTGTCACATTGTGTTCTCTCAGGAACATCTCGGTGTTCTGAATGAAGATCCTGTGGACCTGCAGTTCAACCATTCGGGATACCTCTTCCTGGCTAATGAGAACGTGGCTCATATCATGGAGGAGAACTACAAGACACAGAGGTATCTTACCTGTACTATTCCATATGGTGAGCTCATGGTGTCTCAAATGTCTTTCCATTACCATGCTGTTTATTAAAACAATGTCTTGCATCAAACTAGGAGCGCTGGAGCAAAAGTATCTCTTCTATCCCCCACGCAACTGAAGGCCAAGTTTCCATGGATCAACACAGATGATATCGCACTTGCTTCATATGGTGAGTGCAAATTAGAAACTGATGCCAGGTACATAACTACATATGCAAGCTGAGAACAAGAATGCCTATCATCCACTGAGCATTTGATATGACAGCGTGCAGAGAGCACAGTTAACACCACACTGACCATTTGATCCAATGACCATGCATGTTGTCTCATTTGTTATGATGATTACACAAATTTGAGATGTGTATTATTAGCCACTCAGCTTAAAGGCCAAAGGGATAGAGAGAAATACATGATGTATTAGTAAGGACATGAGTATTTCTGTAAACATCTGACAACTATACAAAGTCTTTAGCTCTCGAAATGAAAAGGACTGTTGGGAGAGCGGAGTGAACATCACAGAGAGATAGATAACTGGTGGTCTGGGACACCTTTCCGGGGTCTTGGAATCTGTGCTATGGTGGTCACTGAATAAACGAAAGATGACCAACAACACTCTTGTCTTCATTTCCCAAAAACCCACATCAAAACAACCTTGACTTAGGAGTAACATATACAACCAGTTGCACTTGTTATGAAGTCATACTGTAGGTGAATAGCACCTTTTACACTCGGGCAAACATTTTTTATGAAATGCCAAATGTGCATCAAACGACACAGAAACATTCTGAAATCTTATCTTCAACATAGCATATAGCCTATAACAATAGTTCTAGCAAAGTTAAACATAAACCTTTTCATCTCTCTCTCTTCCTGTCTCATCCAGGGTTGGAGAATGAGGGTTGGTTTGACCCGTGGACTCTGCTGAATGCCTTTAGGAGAAAGGCCATGTCCATGGGTGTCCAGCAGTCCATTGGAGAGGTCACAGGTGTGTGAAAGCCACCTGCAAAAACAAACACACACACACACACACACTGAATTGTCATCTATTTGAGCATAGGGCAAGGGCATAGATATTATGTTGGCTTGCTTTAGGTTTTGGGCTGGCCTGTACCGGAATTATAACTGTCTGTGTTGGTGTCTCTCCTACAGGTTTTAGCTATAGAACAAATATAATTGAATCTGTGGAAGGAGACTGTATGGACTTCAACAGGATAAGCCATGTTAAAGTAAGTGTGACACACCTTGTAGCTCAGGTGCTTTGGCAAAATATTACCTCTATGCCAAAATATGTAAATTAGCCCATTCAATCCAGAAAAGCTCTATATATAGCAACATACGTTTTTCATAAAACAGTTTTTTGCAACTGCTGTCGTTTAAGATCAACTAATGCTTGCAAGTCGACCAGTTATGCAAGTTAACTGGAGGGGAGTCTCCTTCAAGTAACGTCAGAACCGGTTTACCTTTAGCAGAGAACAGGTCACTAACAAACTGCATCACCTCTGTGAGAAGTAATACAATCTTACTGCAAAGTTAGCTTTTAGTTTATCTTAAAACTGACATCCCATGAGATCTGTGCAGATTGTGAATATAATTTAGAAGAAAGTGACTCCATCGTGTCAACGGTTTTATCATTGGGCACCCGCTGGCCTAGTGGTCCAGGTGCATGCCACATATAGGCTCTGGCCTGACAGCTCGCCGCGTGTTCGAGTCCCGTTCATGACAACCTTTGCTGTATTATGGTTGTGCGGTTTTTCGGTTGATATGGTTTCATATAATCTTTACGTTCTCGTCGGCCAAACCGTTTCACCTAACATGTGCGTTGGGTGCCTGTGATTATTGTTACGGAAGCAGTAGAGGGAATGGCAGCATCAAATTACGCAATTACGAGTGGGACCTCACAACTCTATGGTAGACAGAGAGGGACAAGACAGGCGAACATGACATACTATTACAATAGCGAAAGGGGCCATCTTGTGGCGATAGACTGTAATAGCAGTCTCTGATTAGCAAAATGTAATAATGCAGGGGTGCGTACACTTTTCATTGTCTGACTCTGACATACGTAAAACGTCCGGATTAAGGTTGGCGAACATGCCTTAAGGTTGGCGAACATGCGCTGCTCCATGCTTGCGGTTATGGTTAGGTTAGGGTTTGAGGTAGGTTGTCGTTGTCAGACCAATGACCGGTTTGCAAAGCGCCCAACCTTATTCTGCATGTCTTCTCTCTCTCTCCCTCTTTCCTGTCCGTCTTCACTGTAACTATCAATAAAGGCACAACAGTCAAAAACAATTCTTAGAAAAAAGCTTACCGTGACAAATCCAAATATTGACCCCATGATGATGATCCAATATATTCTCCCGATTCAGTTACATTGCACAGTGAAACGGATCTCAAAGTTTTACTTTTAGCACACAAATGAATGCAAACAAAGATTCCAGAGGTTTTATTTGATACAGGTAAGCGCAGTGAAATGTTGGTGTGGCATACTTACGTGTACAATTGAGTGGCAAAGTCAGTTTAACGTTGCTTAATGCAATCAGATAAGACTTTTCAGTTTTGGGTGTATCTGCTGTCAAAGCCAGAAAGTAGTTTTTTGTCACTCCGTAGGTGTTCCCGCATAACCGTCCGGGTATGTCTATTAACCATTACAATGTTTACAATGTAATGTAAATCGTGGACTCATAGGAATTATATTTTAATATGGGGTCACCTGCCAAAACCATTCATACTAACCTTGTGAGCATTCTGTAAACATTGTACATTGAACTGTAATCGTACATGAAATACAACAAATGCCTTGTGTCAAATAGGTTCAGATGCCCAACAGTCGGGAATATCAGCTTGTTGAGGCCGCTGTTGTCGTGAATGCAGCAGGAGCATTCTCTGGGAAACTGGCAGAGATGCTGGGCATTGGCTCGGGTCCCCAAAGCACCATGGCTGGTATCCCCGTTCCTGTGGAACCTAGAAAAAGGTAGCTAAATGCACCAAATTCCCCATAATTTTTCAGCAGTATCAAAATATCTTGTCCTTCATGAAAATCATAGTGATACAGTCTTTGCATGTGTATTATATTGCAATTATTAATCAGCACTCAGCCTAGTTTAGTAGTTTCAAACTTAAAATTAATGTCAAACAAATATTACCTAAGGCATGAACCATTCCAACCAATCCATTGGACACCAGACTTAAGTTGTTCCATTTTTGTTCTTCACAATTTTGTTTATTCAAGATTTCAGTAATCAAATAATATGACAATATATGTGACACACCCATACGGAACATACCAAAGAGATAACATGTACATATAAATGTCGTGACCACTATATGCAAAATATTGTGGTCAATAAACTTCAAATTCCATGTTATTTTATGTTAACTTTTAGAAAGTCCAGAGACTGTAGCGATTTCAGTCCGTTCCTGATGTGTTTTTTTGTAAAGAGCAATATAATTAAATAACTAATGACAAAATGAAAGACAATTTCAGTCACCAGGAGCAGGGATGTTTGTTTCAATGATTCTAACATGATTTGGAAATTGAATAGTTGTTATAGGAGGGTTTTTCTTTCCTTCAATCAACAACAACACGTGTTTTAACTTTGAAAGTGATTTCTGGTATTCAGTAATGTATTATGACGCACTAACTAAGTGAAAGCAGCAAAAGCAAGATAGAGAGACATTTAAGACGATGTCCAAGAATGTCTTGGACAGTTATGCAACTTTGAGTTTTGTAACTGTAATATAACTGTCCCTTCCTCTTTTCCAAAGGTATATCTACGTACTACACTGTCCTGATGGACCCGGTCTGGACACTCCTTTCCTAATAGACTACTCTGGAGTGTACTGCAGGAGAGAGGGACTGGGGGGGAACTACATCGCTGGGGCATCACCAGAGGAGGTTTGTAGTACTACTTTGCGGTTTCCCTCCCTGGTTTTCTAAATGTGGAATCTATTACAATTACAGTATGTGTCTTTCTGTACCAGGAGGACGAGCCTGATGCCAGTAATCTGGAGGTCGACCACCAGTTCTTTGAGGAAAAGATTTGGCCTCACTTGGCCCACCGTGTTCCTGCATTTGAAAACCTCAAGGTAGGTGAAAGCCTATTTCATGCTGACGCAGTGCGCCATGATATGTCCTGCTTTTTCAGCAACTTGTTTTCAAGGGGGTCCTCATGTATGTTCATCTTCCAAAAACAGAAATGGGCACTCTATTGTGCAACCATTGGAACTTTTACTTTGGACATATTGTGTTTTGTAGGTCGTAAAACAGACAATTTCACAATCTTGGATTGAATCATATATTTATTGGGCATAAATATTAAATATATTGAGCATACATATCTACAAGCATTTTTGGCGTCAAGGCGTCATTTCATTAATTCCCCATAAACATGAAACTATTATAAGGAATAAATTATCTGCCAAATAGATATTACAGGGATTATTATTTTTTGGTACCACAGCGGTTTAATGACGTCATGTGCACGCACGCACGCACATGCGCACGCCTACATGTGCGCATGCGCACAGAACAGCCGACGGCTCACAGCTGACAGTGAGTCAATTCATGACGAGACTTAAAATGTATTAATATTATAGTTTACTGGTGTATAAATAGTAGTAGGAAACTTTAGGAACTTTTATTAATCTTCTCAAGGAATGCCTTGAATTAAAAGGTGTAGGCCATAATACAAAGAAAAATGATGTCAACAAACTGCACATGACTATAATTGTGGGAAAGGATAAACAAAAACGACATTTTTCAACTAAAACATTTGCTTTGAAGGAATCTTTTCTTACTCGGTTGAGGACGAGGCATTCTTAAGAACGCGTGTACACGCGTGCACCGTTCCGTTCAAATTGTATTGGTACCACGCCGTGGTATTGCGTTCTACGAGCATGACACCACTGGGTGGGGGTGAAGCTAAGCAGAATTTACAACATTTCCCATCTGGCAACACTGAACAGAATGAGCACTTCGCAGGGAGGTTTAAAGGACCTGCTAGATGGAGTGAGCATGTGAACTGAACTGGCTCTGCAGGCTTCGCATCATAAAACAAACATCACAAGACACAATGACAGCATAAGAGCTTTGTGCAGGTACTTATCCTACTGGTTTTCCTCCTCATCTCAGGTTACCGGTGCATGGGCCGGCTTTTATGACTACAACAGCTTCGACCAGAATGCCATTGTGGGTATGCATCCATTGGTCAACAACATGTACTTTGCCACGGGGTTCAGTGGACATGGCCTCCAGCACTCCCCCGCAGTGGGGCGGGCTGTGGCAGAGCTTATTCTTGATGGAACCTTCAAGACCTTGGACCTGAGTGGCCTTAGCTTCAGAAGAATCCTGGAGCAGGAACCCATGTTGGAGAAAAACATTGTCTAGAGTCTAGACTCAGTTGTCATGAACTGGTTTTAATACCAGGAAGTCAAATTTGGCATTGGTGGAGATAGAGTGTGGCATGGGATTTACACTGCTATCCCTCTGACTCATGATATGTGCTGGTACTAGTCGGCCGACTCGGTCAGACGCATGCAATTCACTGGCATAAGCCAAGGCTACAGGCTGAAATGCCAACTCTCCAAAGTTGCATTATATTTGATAATCTATAATTCTATATTATGTCTCCCTGGTCCGCTGTCATTTGCCTTTTCATAGTTCAGTCATGATATGGCTTACTGGTCTCAATCGGTTCTCAGTTGCGGTTTGTAATAGCAATATTTATCAACAAATGCAGTGGATTCCTTCAAGACACTTATGTTTTCACATTTATCTTTTGGCTAATTCCAATCAGGGATCGCTGCAGCAGATCATTTGTTTCCATCCGTTTCTGTTTTCTGCATCTTCCTCGGCATATCCTCTCTCATCGCATCGAGTATAAACTTCTTCGGCCTTCTTATTTTCCTCTTTGCTGGCAGCTCCATCTTCAGCAACCTTCTACCAATGTACCGGTATCCCTCATCCCTGCTCTGCATGTCCAAACCATCTCAACCTGAATTTGTTCTCACATTGCATATTAATATTATATTGTGTGCTATTTTTTAAACCAAAAAATGCAAAACTCATTACAAGTCTGAAGACAGTCCAACAGCTGAAACGGCTTTACACTGCGATAGTGTAAGTCGATGTGAATTGGTTTCATGCTGAGCCACGCCGGTACGTGAATGTGGTCTTACAAAAATGTTGCTTCCCTCGGACATGCTCAGACAGATATGCTGATGTCTGCTGCTATTGTATTTTAGAATACTATGAATTGGCCTTTAGGCTTTAACATTGTAATATCATGTTACAAGTGATGACAACATGCAACACTACTACTACTATGTGTTCACTGTCCAAAGATTCCATACAGCCGGCCTACTCTAGTTGCCTCGTAATTATGTAATGACGAATGTGACACGTTGTGAACTTGTAGATCCGTGAAAGTTGTTAATCATTGGTTAATCATGGTTAAGTCTGTCTGTCCATTTCAGACAGAAAACTGAAGGCAACTCTATTGAGCACAACCTTCTAGTTTTCTTTTCAACCCTGTCAACATCTTAGGACCCTTAAGATTTTTTAGTAGAAGTAATAGTGGTTTATTTGATTTCACATTGACAAACTGATTTATCAGATGTGTTTAATATCAAAGTATTTGTACTGTAGATACGAATAATATATGAATCAAAACTATTCACAGTTCAATATTAAGATATGTGTTTGTAACCCAGCAGCAGAAAACATCGCCTGTTTGGAATCCTGTCTACAAATATTGAATATTGATTTTAAGATTACCGTGAAGGGACTTTGGATATTTTACTCTTTTACAGTATGCAATACGTTTGCAGCATTTGACCAGTTACATTGAATGCTAATGCATTTAATTCATTTTTGTTGTATTTGTATGTATACTATATGCATTTGTATACTTTTCCTGTTACTGTTGGGGAGAAACCCCACGGGTGACATTTCTTTTATACAATTTATTTGCAATACCTCACCAAGATGCTCCAGCAAGGCCATGCAAATGTTTCAGTTGGATCCACTGTTCTGCAGAAGCTGTTCTTAGAAGATAAATGGTTTTGAACGTAACAGTTTGGGTGCCAGTTCAGTTAAGGTCTAATATCTGGCTCCCCCTAGCGTTCAGATAAGCTCAGTCTGTAGAAAGAAAATTCCACTATCTTCTATGAATCAATCATTGTGAGACATTATTGGACTAAGTAATATTTAATTGCAGACAAACTTCTCAAATATTTTTGTAACACAGTATTTGTTTGCATGCAAGTTCTTCATCTAATAGTGCGATTTGATGAATATAGTTATAATTTTAAATAAACCTGAGTCACAAAGATGTCATTTTGAGCTTGAATTGCCACCATTATGGTACGATATAGTTGTGGGTCAAAGTTCAGATAATCTGCCTGACCTCGTGTTTCATTGAATAAGCCCACAATGTTTCTTGGAGGCATGGCAGTAAAATCCCCTAATAATGGGTCATTGTGTTTTATCCACAATCATCATAATTCACTTTCTATTGACTGTACTATAGTAGCCTTATAATAACAATTGCACTAATCGGATGCCACGTAGATGATTTTTTAGTCGGAGACCAGGGCTTGACATTAACCTTTTGAGGCACTTGTCCTTTGGACAAGTACATTTCCCATTCACTTGTCCAGGCACAAAAATACATTTTAAATTAACTAAGTTGGTTTGAATATTCTTTACAAGTTAATAGCCCTAGAATGTCTGTGATCTAATATTTCATGTATTCCAGATACACACACACACAGCCATGAATCGTTTCTATCCACGCACGTTTAGCAGACTGACCTTGTCTGCATTTAAACTTGTATCACTGCATGTGCACGCACCCAATAATTAATTCCTAAGGCTTGGAGTCATTTTTGGGACTAGTTTCAAAATAATTTAAAAGTTCTGGCAGAAAACGTATATTTAGTAAAATACGGACGACATTCTCTCCGGCGAGGAGAGAATGTCGGGCTTGTCCGGCCAGTACTGTTGCCTCACCGCAAGAAGAACCTGCAATTGAACCTGACTTAACTGGGGCTGCTGACTGGCCTTGGAGACATTCTCCCCCTGTCCACATGGGTTTCCTCTGTGTGCTACTGTTTCTTCTTACACAAAAATGGATTCCTACACCTGCCAGTTTACTGGCAATTAGAGCTGGAGCTGGTCCCAGGAAATTGCATCAATTTTCATCAATGGCTAGCCCATTGCTTCTAATAATTAGGATGGGTTAAATGCTGTTAAATACAGAGGACACAATTGGGATGTATATGTGCAATATACGAGCAATAATAATAATAATACAAAACAAAGTAGCAGCAGGCTGTTGAGCCAGTGCTTGCACAGCCTGGATGTGACCCAGTAACGGCTCTTGATAGAGTTATTGCCACTATAATACTGTTACTAGACACCTCCAGGCATTGCATAAAATTGTACATCAGTTGTAAGTAAGTAAATTTGATTTGTAAAGCACCTTTCAAGACAAAGTCACAAGGTGCTGAACAGAGCACAGAACAAGCAATCAACAAGTTAAAACCAAACAGGTAAACATAGCACAAAGTAAAAAGACAATAAAGAATTTAACAAAACTAATAAACGGCAAAATCTCAAAACATAGGCATGTAAAATAGTAAAATAGAGGCAGAATCACAAAAACATAGGTATGTAAAAAAATAAGTCAGGTAAGAACTACATGGAAAAATAAATACGGAATAAATGTGTCTTTAGCTTTCTCTTAAAAGAGTCTACTGACTTAGCATTTTTTAACATGCATTCCAAAGAGTAGGAGCAACCACTGCGAAAGCCCGGTCTCCCTTTGTTTTTAGTTTAGTCCCAGGTATCTTCAGTAGGTATTTGTCAGAGGACCTAAGGGGTCTTACATTAGACTTTGGGGGCAGTAGGTCACGAATATATGAAGGGGCCAGCCCGTGTAATGCTTTGTAGGTCGTTAAAATACATTTAAAATCAATTCTGGCCTTAATTGGAAGCCAGTGCAAAGAGGCTAATACAGGAGTTATGTGGGCCATGCGGTTGGTATTTGTGAGAATTCTAGCAGCTGTGTTTTGAACCAATTGAAGTCGGGATAAAGATGAATGGTTTAGCATGGTGTAGAGACCGTTAGAATAGTCCAAACGGGAGGATATGAATGCATGTATGATTTTTTCCAGGTCTTGAGGTGACAGAATTGACTTAATTTTTGCAATGTTGCGCAGATGGTAGAAACAGGATTGAGTGATCTTTTTAATGTGACAGAGTTGTCTTAACAACTGGCACTGTGCCACCTAGACGACTGTCTCATTAAATCTTAATATTAAGAAGATATGGCAATAGACATGAGCTATGTTACAACTTAAGCCATACTCTATACTTTCAACAGTTTTCAAAAATAGCCGATCTACAACAAATTGCAAGCCTAAAATAGGAGAGAACATCCAAACGGGAAGCACGCACATCTCAAAAATGTCGACGGGTGCAGGACAAAAATATACATACAGGAAGAAGGTAGGAAGTCCGCACACCGTTCTTTAAGCTCCCATCAATTTTATTTAACGATCAGGATTAAAATAGGGACACCAGGTTGAAAGTAGTTACGTTATAACTTTCCTCATAGTCATAGAAGTACTTCCATTCCTGTTTACGTCTGTATGTTGTGTTATGCAGAACAGGGCTTTGGACAAAGTGCTCTATTCTACCAGAGTGAAAATTATTGCAAACATAAAGTGCATGCAAAGTGCATGTTGCTCTTCAAGGGGCCTGCAAGGCATGCTGAGCCCCAGCGCAACACATCATACCATGTTGGCATCTTTGAGGGCTCCAACAGAGGGAACTAGGAACCTCGCCACCATTTCAGCCTGATTCAAGCCAAATGCATTTCTTTCAGCCAAAATTACTGGTGGGGTCTTCTGTACCCTGTCACAGTTGCACACTCATTTATTTTACACCATAATATTTGTTGCTATCTATCAGATTTACAGTGAGTGGTGATCACATAAACTAAGAAAGCATAGTTTGTGTCATGCATTTCTTAAAATTCTCATATATAATGTATTGATGGGAGGTTGTTAATAATATTTTAAGTCAACCTTTTGTTGCCTTTGTAATATTCCTATGATACATTCAGGAGATAACTGTATAGCACCACTGCAGCTGAATATATAATAGGAAATACTGGCAGTCACTTCAAACTTTCTTTGTCCTCAGGATTTGCATCTACTTAATGGAGCACCAGCCTTTCAGGTCCTGTTGAGTGCCGTAGTCCTTCCCTAAATGAGCGATATAAAGCTATCTTCCATACATATCATCTGTGAAAGTGTCCTTTTTATAATTAGTTTTGCCACTGGAATATGGCACAGATGCAGTACCCCCTCCAGCTCTTCATTTTGATGCAAATGTTACGCAGACTTGCAGGTTTTCGAGGGGGAGGGGTGCCAATGGAAATGCAATTGAAGGATTTCTTTGTGGGGCCCGGCACAAATCCCAAATGCTCTCGGAGTTGAAAACAAAAACAGCATGGGTGCTGAACTGGTCACACTGGAGCCTGTGAATAGATGCACCTTGTGTGAGCTGTATAGATTTACGTGCTTCCGGGAAATGTGTGCAGCCACTGAATATAGAATATTCTAGATGCCCAATGGCATCCTATTATTGTTTACACTGTTATGGGACCATGTTATGCTGTGGTTTGTAATGGAGAGATTCGCAGCCAACCACATTTAGCAGGAACCTCTGCTCATTTTAAAAGCAGCAGAATTTAGTGACAACATCAGACATAGACTGGATGCGTTCTGACTGGCTCGTGCGATTGTTTGAGGCCAGTGTACATGGTGGCATGTGGCTGGGATTAGGAATTTCACTGTGGATTAAAATCTTTTCCAACGCCTTCATGGCCACTTGTGAGACGAAAGGAGTCTAAAGTTCCAAAAGAAATCCAGTGTGAAGTTTCGTGCCCATGGCCTCACTTTGCAGGTACGTTAAAGTATAAGATGATTACTGCTTTTATTTAGAACTTGTGACAATCTAACTTTAATGTTTTTATTTTAACATTGATTTAGTCTAAAAAATGTCTCATTCATTCTCTTTCAAATCTGATTCAAATGTTATTGATATTTACCCCAATTATAGTTATATGTTTGCTTTTGTTTACTGAAAGGCTTGACATGCTGATGCTGAAGTTGCAAAGAGTTTGCAAATAGCACAGACCATTATTTGTGTCTAGTTTTCCCTTTGTGGTATGGCAGCTTTGTCAGTTACATAACAGAGAAACACAAAGGACCACAATACCATGGCTAAACTTGTAGTCCACTGCAAAACTAACTCAAACTACTGTCCTGTAGTGTTCCTGTTCGAATGTATTACAATTACAAATCATTCATAAAGTCATTAGATTTTGTTGTTAGATCCTCTGTCACTAGTAAAATAACAAAAATATCTAAAATAATCAGATTGGAAATAAGTCATAGATCTCCCATATTACAGCATTTGGTACTAATATCTCTAATATGCCCATCTCTAATGTGCTGTTCATATTCAGCACAGCAAAACCTTTCACAAACCTCCAAAATCAGTCTCTTTAATTCAGTGTTTGTTCTCATGTTTTATATTGCACAATGCATTGCAATTGCATTTCACACATTGGCCTACAGGCCTACACTGTTGTCATTAGAGAAATGTAGAATGTGTAAGAAGACAAGGAGTTCACATCCACCTATGGACACATGAACGCAGGGAATTCAACCTGAGTATCTTTGTTTGTGTGTGTGTGTGTGTGTGTGTGTGTGGGGGGGGGGGGTTACATACAGTTGAATTCTCCCCAGGACAACACTCCAAAAATGTTCCTTTGGTTCCCTCCCACATTACCATTTATCTTCTCCTAGGATGTAAAGAAACAAAAGGGAGAAGATTGGAGAGTAAACAGAGGAGGATGGTAGGAACTAGGATGTGGTGGCCTAGTGGGACAGCAACTGTGCTTCAGTGTCAAGCTGGTGATCCCTTCAGCACCACATAGATGCCTATTATGTGTATACTTTACATACATTTATCTAAGATATTGTACTTTTTCTTACAACTCCAGGATGTTCCAGGCTAGGAGTAGGAAGCGAAGCCACAGAACACGGTTGGTCGGCAAAGATGGCCGCTGCAACATTGAGTTTGGAAACATTGAGTATAGCAACCACTTTGCTTTCCTGGTGGATTTCTGGACCACCTTCGTGGAGATCCGCTGGCGCTTTGTCTTTCTGCTCTTTGTGGCCTCCTTCACTGGGAGCTGGTTCGTTTTCAGCCTGCTGTGGTACTGGATCGCAAAGTCCAACGGGGACCTGAGTGGACAGAACCGCACAGATGGACACGTCCGGTGCATAGACAATGTTAATGGCCTCACCACAGCTTTCCTCTACTCTTTGGAGACCCAGACCACCATTGGGTACGGCGGCAGGGCGCTGACAGGTCACTGTGCTGGCACAGTGGCTCTCATCATCGTTCAATCTCTCATTGGTGTCTTCATCAATTGTTTCATGTGCGGGGTAATCTTAGCCAAAATCTCCTCACCCAAGAAAAGGGCAAAGACGGTCACTTTCAGTGACACAGCTGTCATCTGCTTAAAGAAAGGCAGCCTTTGTCTCCTCATGAGAGTGGCCAACCTACGAAAGACCTTGTTAATAGGGAGTCAGATCTATGGCAAGCTGCTAAGGACCACAGTAACATCAGAGGGCGAGACCATCATTCTGGACCAGCTGGACATTGACTTTACGGTGGATGCTGGGAAAGACAACTTGTTCTTTGTATGCCCACTGACCCTCTACCACGTCATAAACACGTCAAGCCCCTTCTATGAGCTGTCGGTAGACACTCTTCCACAGCAGGACTTTGAGTTGGTCGTCTTCCTGGATGGGATGGCTGAGTCCACCAGCTCCTCCTGTCAGGTCAGAACCTCCTACACTCCACAGGAGATCCAGTGGGGATACAGCTTCTTGCCCATCATCTCTCGCACAAAAACGGGCAAATACAGAGTCGACTTCTCTAACTTCTCCAGAACGGTACGAGTCACCACACCCCACTGTGCCCACTGCTTCAGAACCGACGTGGACCAGCGCAACCACAACAACCAAAATCAATTAAATCACATGGGGAAGGTGGGAATTGATAACCCCGGGTTTGAAGTGATTGAGATTCAGGACTCGGTGGACATCACCAAAATGTGAGAAGGCAGACGAAAACTGAATGTGACCTCAGTTAGAGAGCAATACACAGAAAGACAGGATGTGGGAGATGGCAAAGAGAGATCTGGGTTTATCACTTACTTTGTGCAGACTGATGTAAATGGTTTGACATTTACATCTATGAAAGCCATCTCTTTCAAATGTTGAGAAAAAAGTTTGGAGCCTCCAGGGCAAGATGAATATGATTGTATCAATACTGTATCCATGCCCAGTGTTTCAAAACGTAATTACGGCACAGAATTTAACTTCAAAGTTGTTAATCTTGTTGGACAGAACAATATGTATTTACTTAAACCAGTGGCAGCTAAGCTGTTGCTGGTGACGGCTCGTTACAATCAAAGCACCTTTCTGACATGGGACTGAAGCTACTGTACTGTAGTTGGCTCAACAAAGAAAGTGATGGAGGGTTGACAGTTAAGGGGGAAGGGAAAGAAAGTACAGCACAGTGGGTACTCTTTGTGAGAAGATTATGAACTGAGTCCTTTATAATGAAAAATTGTTGGTGGGAGAATAGTAGGACAGACATTTTGAGACATTATTCCTACTAAAATTACTAAATGTGTCTTTTGTCATGTTGACATGTTTTTAATGCCTTGATTACTAATTATTAATTAGGAAACTGTGAACATAGCTGCTAGCTCCATGTCCTTTAATGTGACCATTCTATGTTTTGTAGATTATATTGTGTATGGTATGATGTGTTCTCAGGGAAAACTGCATCCTAATTTAGCATACTAAAATAAACCTATGATTTTTTTTTTCACATTACCCTGACTTGTCCTCAATTATTTGTGGGGTCTTGATGTCTTAGTTTGTTTCTCTGTAGGCCTACTGTATGTGTATGCTGTTGGAATGCACTCAGTTCTTCTTGGGAGCCATGAGAGGGTGCTGTTTGGCAGCAAGACTTATCAACAGGAAGAGTTGGCAACTGCGAACTCTGGGCACCATTATTTTTACAGATTTATATATTTGTATTTTAGAAAATGGGGGAGGGTAAAAACTAAATACATGATAAATGCAAATCATTTTTACATAATTTACTTAATAAAAGTATATATATTTGTTTTTACATTTAGGGAATAAATGCTACTTAACATTGTACAATGTTTAGTTGCCCTCTTGATCTGTATCCAATGTACAGTACAGAGTAAAACTGAGCTTGGAAAGGGTATATTTCTCTAATGCTTAGATTATACATAACTCAATGCCAAGTAATTATTATAAAATGTTAACTCTATGGCGATTAAATTATATTTCACTGCACATTACAATATTAACATGAACTAATGGTTAAAGAATTAACAGGTTAAGTTTCACACAAACAATCAACTGTTTTATTGCAAGATATTATGGTCACCATGACCACTGATTTGTGGCATGCTTTGTTTGAAAATTAGCGGAAACAAAGTGACAAAGTAACAAAGATAACATTCACCACATGTTTCTGAAATAGTTACTCATAAAGCTTGAAACAAATAGACCTGCGCAGTGCTCACAGTGGTGTGAAAATAAGTAGGCTACCAGCCTGCCATTTTCTGGGACTTTACTATTTACATGTTTTGATACTACACTCCACTACTCTATTAGGCCTCTATTCTATTAACTCCACTTTATTGTTGAATAGCAGTTACTATTTACTTTGCCATTCTAGACTACAAATTACAGTACATTATCTGATCAATTATGTTAAGTTACCCAGGAGCATATAAAGCAAATAAAATCAGCTAATCTTTACCAACATTAAAGTGATGCACATATTAACACGTCAATTTCAATCCAATAATGTGAAATGGGCCATTCATTATGTGTCTGGTGCTGTGAGAATATTTCTAATACCTTTGTACTATTTATATTGTGGAATTTCTACTTTTTTCTTTCTCCACCACTGCATAATATTCCTACAAGTCAAGTGTTGCTGATGTGAAAAGGAGCACTGAATGATACTTGAGAATGCTTACCATGTCTGCTTATTATAGCAACTCTATGGGCTTCTTTTTCTGTGAAGTCGCTTTTATTGGTAGTTGCGGGTTGTTTCTAAAGTGTAGTTGCTTTAAACATATTTTATTACTAGGCCTATTTAAACCAGTGGTTCTCCAATATTTATGTATTTAAGTATTTATGTATAACCGATCTACAAGCTCACAACGTGTTGTGAATAGCTGCAAATAGCTGATGTATACAGTATATAGGTTTAAAGTGTTCATGTGATGTGGACTAATCTTTTGAGCTTGTTTTCGTAGACCTGGTTGCTTATTTCTCTCACAAAATCTGCCAACACTGATGCTTACCTCCACATCTTAGCTCATGGCATGCATTCTACCGGATGCCAAGCAACGATAACGTTTTTATATATATATTTATTTTATATGGGTAGTTTAACAGGACCACGTTAATACTGTAGAAGTGGAACTCTATTAGATGTTGTCTTCTTACCATTCATACAATTATTTTATTTGTATTATTATTATTTATTATAATTTGCAGTAGTCTTTTAAACTCTTTAATCCCTTAGTATATTTAGAGAAACTTAAGCCTTTGCCGAGCCATGATGAGGCCCATAGGGCAGGAGCCTATCTCCAGTTTCTGTATCATGAGGTGACGTAATGAACAAAGTCACTGAGCACCATGCCCAATAGGCTACAGTAAAAAGGTCACATCCATAAATTCATTCGAGAATCGAGATCATTACTTACTTTCTGCCCATGAACAATACTTTCTTTGATTTGAATTTTTTTCTATGGTCAGTTACCCTCACGAGTTACCACACGTAGGCTATGTGTACTGCTACAAGTAAAGTAGCTATTCATTCATCCTGCCGCCAATGGAATAGCATTGCTAGGGTATAACTTGGGTACAACTACTGATATTCCCAAGAAGTGACTCACAAAAAAGGATGTTTAAATAACAAATTATGGCTTATTGTAGTCAGTGACTGACAGGCACAATGTGATCTTTACTTACATAATTTTGCCTTTGTAAAATAAGAAAACCAAGTCATATCTGTTTATATGTCCCCTTCCTTGCCCATGCAGATTTGTTTGTAAATCCAAACGTATTTCTGTAGCCCCTGCAGTTTTGCTGACCACCATTTTAATATTTATTTGGGTATTCTGAAGCTATGCCAGGGGCATGAATGTAGAACATATCAGTCACTTGTTATATAAACCCACAGATGGAAAAACTGACTGAATCAGCCACAATGTCTCCCCCAATGACCATGCCTCTACATGCCAAGGCATTCAATATATCAAACTTTTAACATGTTGTTGTTTAGTGGTCTACAGTGTAGAGGCTGTTCATTTTTTCCCCTCCCCATCAACCCAATGCCCAGACATTCACAGAAGTTGACATTTCTTTACTGAGAATCACATGATTTTATTCTGAAGGTCTTGCCAGGGGTATATTCCAGTTACCACTTACAGTTCAGCTGCAACATACATGCACACTGCAACGATGCAGTGAGGTATGGCATGAGCAGAGATGACAGGAGCAAACCGACTTGACAAGGATATTATTAGCTCATCTTCATTTGCAGACTCGCTGATCTGACGTACCTCGTAATAACCGTCTCATACGAGTGCCCCCAGCCATAGTTCCATGTGAAATGTTGGGTTCTGGTCAAGTCAGAAGGATTGTGTCCGGCTGAGTAGCCACATTGTATGTAAAATTCACACAGCAGTATTGTTTTGATTCCTTCTTTCTCTTCAAGTACTTGATAGCGAAAGAGATAAAATCCCACTCAATTTGTCAGCGGTTGATACTGATATTAGTGACATGGCACTGTCAAAAAATGTGTTAAGACCTTTTCTTCTCCATATATCTCAAAAATGAACTGACAATAAACATAGGCTTGCATGGTGATTCAAACTGTCTAGAAAGACCACAGTGTAACAACAACAAAATTGAGGCAATGGGGAAGAGACAATGTTTGAGTATGCGACTTCAGCAAAACTCATTATTTATGGTCTCTCTGGCATGCACTAGCAGAGTCCTCTGGGACAGATCCATGAGCTCAGGTTCACCTTTACCTCTGAGCAAAGTGTGCGGCCTAGTAAAGTCGCGCAGTATTATATTTTTTCAAATAAACCTGAGTGGAAACAAAGTGGCATGTTTGGTTAAAGCCCTGGCATGCAGAAGGCATCTTGTTATGGTTTTCCCTCCTTTACCCTACTGTACATGCACTTACATGACATATTTATGAACAAAATGTATGTCATGGGAGAAAAAGTCAAGCGGAAAACTGAAATCCAAGGCTTTCCCCTAAAGGAAGGGGTAGATAATGACTAAAATAAATTGGAAAGGGGGCCTCCTTACAATATGAAATCACAACACTGGGCTTGCAAAATTCTGGTGTTCTCACAGAGATTAAAATTCACTCTCTCTCCTCTCCCGGTTTGGGGGAGAAATAAAAACACAAGCCGCCTTGGAAAAGCAGCTGCTCATTTATCAGAATAAACAAGCCTTTGAAGTCAGGCATTTCAAATAGGATTTAAATGAATAAATATACCACTCAATGATAGTAGCTCCAACATAATTTATGAAAAAACTAATGGCAGAATGTTTATGGTGCTCTTTTGCGTTCATAAGTGAAGGCAATCTAATTTTGACAAATATCCTGACAAGGAAAAACATCTCTCTGGAAGGCATTTCAAGCAAATAGTGGTGTTTCATAAACCTACTCGTATCTGAATATAAAGATTAATTCAAGGTGGCACGGGGGAAAGTTCCTTCCCAATACCGTCGAGACTGGTGTTGGATTCCTCAATGATGCCTCTGGCTTGGCCGGGCTCTCCAAAGAACACAATGGGCTCTATGCACACATGCCATTTTGGAAAGAACTTGGGCCCCTTCCCTACCTCCTTCACAGGTGTTACCGCTGATACTAATTGAAGGCTCTGTTCCATTCTGGTCAAACAGGGTTCCAAATGGCCCCGTACGGGTGTGTAACTCTGAGAGTGTACAAATGGAACCAAATGGACCCATGTCCTTGAAATTAAAACGTTTGAGAACCACTGCACACTAAATGGAACAGAGCCTTAATTAGTATCATCGGTAACACCTGTGAAGAAAGTAGGTAAGCGGTCCGGAAGCAAGGTTAATTAAATAAGGTTCGGAAGTAGGAAGTGTTATTCTATGTGCATATTTAGCCCATTGGCTGTGTTCATTGGGTAGGAGGCCGGCAGGGAAGGGCGTTCTCTAGTGAATCCTACAGGTTGGTCGGGGTGCCTGTTCAGCGGGGAGATGGAACTGGGAGGAATAGCGTGTTTCTCTGCACACGTTAAATCCTCTCTGCAAAACTCCTCATTGTCAGGTGAAAAGTGCCTGGCCACATCCATGTATTGGAGGAGACGCGTCTACACACTACCCAGACCAAACAGTAGGGGTTGGCAGAGAGGGGGACTATACACATGGGGGGAAATGCCATAATAACGACTAAATTGTGTAGGAAAATAATAATAATTAAAGAACATAAAGAGTCATGTGCAACGCAGTATTTGCTAAACCTTTTCAATGTCTGTGAACACTGCACAGATCTGACAGTTAATAAATACCATATGGTCTAAATAATATAATTTGTTCAATTCTCTGCTGCAGTCTCTAGTATTGGCATGCATATGCTGAGGATTAGCTCCACGCATAGACCAATGCCTTTCTTGGTGTATGAAAAAGCCATTGGGGTTTTTAATGAACACCATAACTAGGACTTTATTGATGTCATCATTCAGCCTGATGACACTAGCTTGGCATCTCACATAGCCCCAACTCAGTTCAATGCTGTATGACTATGAATGGACAATGCAGTCCTCTTTGACATACTACAGAGTTTTACATCATAGATGTGCTTCACAACCCTGTTTCAACCTGACAGTGTAACATTCAAATAAAAACAAAATCCAACTAAAAATATCCATGCCCTGATTCTTCCTGTCTCTTATCCGCTGCCCCTCTCTCTCTCTCTCTCTCTCTCTCTCTCTCCCTCTCTCTCTCCCATGTATGTGGAGTTTCATGGATTTAACTCACTTATATCTCATGATAACATTTGGATGTCATGGATAAAAAACAGATGTTGAAGATTCCACCCCAGGACTGCAAGTCTCCGGGTCTGTCTTTGCTCACATAAGTCTGCCGGGCCACCATCGGGTCCCATGTCTCGGAAGACCGCTCTCAGCCTGCTAATTCTTCTTCTCCTCCACCAGTTATCGGTATGGTGGCTCGGGTTGTTGGGGGTTAGGCCTGTAGAGCTGCTGCAACCTCACTGGCCGCCCATTGGCTGGCCAGCCACCTGATAACTGCCCTATGACCCTGAGGCCTACAGGCTGGCCGTGTCCGGGATGCGGGTTGCTGGGGCTGAGGATGTGAGTTTGTCCTTGCTGTGAATTAGAGGCAGGTATGCTTCTTTGATGGCTCGGGGCAGAGGCAGGGGGAGAGAGCGGCAGTAGGATGGCCGGTGTGAGGCCATAGCGAAGCTGAAAGACTCGAAGTGGCCCCTGGGCTATGAATCCATTGGGCCGCTGGGGGAATTCTTGGTGCGGCTCTGTGTCTTTCTTTGTCTCGTGAACTTTGTTGTCCTTCTGCTCTTCTGCTTTCTTAACTTTGCATTGCTGCCGCTTGACCTGGCTGAGCTCCTGGACCTTCTCCACTTGAGCCCGGCGGATGTGGTAGGCCTTTCTGGAGCTTTGGAATGAGTCCAGGAACTGCTCCAGGCTCACGTTCCCATCCATGAATTTCTCCAGCAGCTCCTGTCAAAGCAGAGTAGACAAATAAACATATATCAGAACAGAAGGCAGGACAACCAACCAAACAAGCTCCAACTCATGGGAATTAGATCAAACAAACTTCATGAAGAGGCTTTTGACAAAGGCTTATATTGTTTATCTGTGACCTTTGGTGCAATTCTAGACTTGCATCCTTTTCACTGTGTACATTCTGTGTGGCACGGAAAGGTTCATATAATGCAACAGATTTTATCGCAATTCTGTGAGTGCTGTTATGTATTTGACAGCAGGGAGGTGGGGTGGGCTCCATCTCGCAAAGTCTAGACAGTAGACACCCTTAAGCCTTAAAATAAAGTAGGGGTTTCTGCACTGACATGGAGAGATGGAAAGCTGAAAGTGGGGTACTGTATGATATCACAGGCTGGCGGGATTTGATCCTTGACAAGCAGTGTCACGTGTGCCTCTAGGGATATGAGACCTTAACAGTAAATCTGTCACTAAGCACAAAAGAGACCTCATTTAACTTGGTAACAGGAAAGGAAAAAATGCTTCAAACAGCCTCTGCAGGCAGCACCGTGACTGCAGCTGAGTTTCATGCACTGGCTATAGCCTTGGGAATAAGACATAAGCTTAAATCCAGAGATGGAAGTGGTTGGGCTGTGGTTGGGAATTATAACTCTATTGTACAATGGTAGAAAGAAATGCAGCTAATATATTTGTATTCATTTATTTATTTTAAGCCTCCCTAGGGGCTATGAATTATATTAAAATTGACCAGGATCAAAGAGTATCTCTAGAGCAGATCAGAGGTGAGCAACCACGTTTTTCTCAACTATTTGTTTTCACAAAGCCGGTTGTGAAAGATAAAGCAATGACTTAAGCCTCCTGTCGTGTTACATGCGAGCCGGCCTAAGTTTGTGTATCCTTCCCCTGAACGATTCAAAGATGGATAAAGGTGCATCCGGGTAGCGCAAGGGTAAAGTTTTCACCCACCACCTGGGAGATTAGGGTTCGATGCCATGTGCCAAATAACACAATTTACCATGTTTGTCTTTGGGAGGGGATTCAAGGGGAACTTCGACAATTTTGCATCCAAATCCCATCTTAAAGAAGTTGAGGACATAATGTGTATTGTGTGCTGCATGTTTGTTTTGTTTTTTTGTTTCCTTATTTCAAGGCCTGTGACATCACAGACTTGAATCTCAGTTCTTCCTGGACTAGTGTTTGGACTACTGTTTCCTGTAGCTTTAGTTTTAGGTAGCAGTTTTGTTTAGTATGTCAGTTCATTAATACATTTGTTTTAACCAGTATAAAGTAAATAGCTGTATTTTGTATGCAAATATTTAGTGCCATTAGTTGGTGTTTACATCTTCTAATGTTATTGTGGGAGCGTCACAGTGCCCTTCACTGTGGAGGTGCGGATAGCCTAAAGGTAATTGACACCTTTTAGAGAGCTTTGTTAATAGCATCAGTTGGAGGGACTACAGAATGGAACTACAGAATACACAGGCTGTGTAGCCCACCGTCTCCCAAACTGTGGGTCGGGACCCATTTGTGAGTCACAGACCAAGTTTTATGGGCCACAACTCGAGTAAAAGTCCCATTTCTTTTCAAATTATTATTATTTGGGTGCAAATCGGTTACGTGACAATTTAAGGTGCCTGTCAGCAGGTAACTGAACTGGGAGAGATATTCAAAAAGAAGTAAAGTGGTCAGTCACTCCATCATCAGAGTAGGCATGTGGCAGCTCTATACCCATACCAGGCCATCAGTGGTGGTTGGCAATAATAGGAACTGTGTATAGTGCGTTGTTCATGAGGAATTGGCAAAATAACAAAATTGGGGAGAAACCCACAATAAAGACTCTTTACTCTTTTGATTATTCACATTCTTGCCAACTGAAACTTCAGGAACGCTGTGCTGACAAGTTTTGTTGATTTGAAATTTGAACTAATGGATGACATCCACAGCCTTCGTCTTATCAACATAAGTTGTGTGGTGATGAAAATGGACATCACACTAGGTTTCTGCAGAGCCCTTTGCTACTGAATTCACACTGAATAGCAGCTATTGTTTGGACTCTCTTTGCCTCAGAAATACAATACTGTAATATATTAGATTATTTTTGTGTTGTACACATTACATCTTGATAACCGAGAATGCAATCACCCATACAACATGAGCAAGAAAACTATCATGAATATTTTAAAGGTCCCATTTTTTGTTATTACTGTTTGGTGTGCATAATGCATTTCTCCATACATGTTGTAGTCACATTTAAAAACAAATTGGTAGATAAAAGGAAAGTGCAATGCACATCAAACAGCTTCATCCAGTACATATTTTGTTCCTTTTTTTGTTTCTTTCTTCATTTTCTCAGTTTACTGACAGCTGGAAAAGTCTAGGCTATAGTCAAATCATTTGTGGTTTGTTAGAAAGTGTCTTTCCAAGTTCCATTTCTTCACCATCACTGTACAGTTGTTACTTGGGAGACAAATACATTTTCCATTCGACATGATGAAAAATATTACGCTCATTCTACCTTCTTCTCATTTCTTCCCAAACCCATTCTACAGCTGCCTCATCTTGTTGGCTGTGGTTGAAAAATAGTATAGTAATATATTAACAGGTAACAAACACACTGATGCATCACTCATATGCTGCCACAGACATTTGTGTGTTCAATTGCACTAAGTCATTCCTCTGATACAATACGTTGGAGTTACCTATTATCCTGTACAGTAATAGCATTTGTATGTCAATATATTATTGTCTTATGTCCTATATGGGTGCGTCACATAAAATGTAAGTACGTCATTTTTAATGTATGCCCTGAAATCCTGAACAAACAAAATCTGCAAACTGATGTGTGATTGGATGGTGGAAGAATGAATGAATGTTTTTGCCTGCATTTTTTAACTGGATTGGTCAACCGGTTTGATCTTAAACACATGATTGGCCACACCTGTTCTAGATCAACAAAGAGTAGTACTGAAATCACACCAAACCCATGACTTCACTAACAAGGTAGACAGCAAGAAACACAAGCTTTGTGTATGTTGCACCCACAGTTGCTCTAATATGGACAGGCGTTTCCTGAGCACTTCACACAGACAGGACAGTGATTCAGCACAGGCAGGTTTATGAAAAAAGCTGCCCGACCTATCGGTGAACTGCAGGCTTTTATTGATTTCTAGTTGTGGAGTAATTGATTTGGAGCCACGAGTGGTGGAGGAACTGTTGTTTACTGCATGGATGTACTTACCTCCATCACAGCTGTGTGTGTGTGTGTGTGTGTGTGTGTGTGTGTGTGTGTGTGTGTGTGTGTGTGTGACTGGGGAGGGGGGTTGGGGGGTCAGGGATGGTGCATTTTGTTGTCATGCTCTCTCTCAACACAGCTGAAAAAGAGCTTGTTTGTTTTACAGCAGGACCATTTGTCTTATTATGTTTTGTTTTGTCTTGTTACCTCAGAATTCTCCTCGGCATGTCCCACCTCTTCTTGGAGAAGGTTCTGGGCAGTCTGCAGGCTGTGCTTCTGGACATGGGCCTCTAAAAAGTACAAAAGAAACAATTCTGATTTACAAATGAGTGGAGGGGAGTTATTCATGACTTCAATTGTGCTGAAAGGGAATGCAGTAACCGAGTTTTGGTTCACGTCCTCACTAACACATCCCCAGTGGGGAGGAGCTCACTGCTCATGCTGTCTTGCTTCGTTTTTAGGCATTTAAATAGTGCAAATAGCACAAAAACACTTGGCAAGTGTAAATAGTGAAAAACAATTAAGTTCTTCAAAGAAACTAGGAAATCAGGTAAACGTCAAACCTATAGCATCTGTCCAAATAACATTCTTCGCGTTTGAGGTCAAATAACATGTGGACAAGTAACCAACATATTTGCATGGTATAACTATAGGATCAAAATGGAGGGAAAACCGCATGGCATATAAATATATCCATCAAGCGTAAGACTCATCAGCTTATATTTCAGGGCTCTTTTTCACTTCACTGGTGAAGAGAAACCTCAGGGGCTTGTCTTAGATGACCGATCCCTGAGACTTACACCCCAATGCACATACACACATTTCAATTACTTATTTATGCCCACCTCAGTACCAACATTTTATTTTATTCAAGACGTGCCACATCTAGATTTGATTATATTGTTGACGCAGGCACTCTGTTACTTTGTCTGATGCTCTGTGATCATGATGCTCTGTTTTTGTGTCTCACACGAACACTGAGCATCTTTCACTTTCCAGGAAAGAAGGCAGTCATAATGTATTAGATCAGCCCAGCTGACTAGAAAGGGTCCCCTGTCCCCTCAAGTAAAGCGGTCAACGTGCCCTGCTGTGATCTAGTCCCCTGGCTGAACTTTGCCAGGGGTAAGGTTCGAATAGAGGTCACAGTGGCGGGGCGGGGTGGATATCAGATGATGACAAAATGGTTGACATTTGTCACACGCTGCTGCCCACTTAGCATCTCCATATGTTCCTCTTCGAAAGCAGTGCTTCTCAACCAGTGGTTGTGTGTTGTGCCCAGTGTAACTTCACCACTTATATTCTTTGTCATAGTGAAAGTAGCAGATATACAAGCTTGTAAGGTCTGCTATTTTCACTGTTTTTGAAATTGTTTTTCAAAATGTTTTCACCTATAATAACATGTCCAATACATGGTTGAAAGTTGGTAATAGGGATATGTTTTACAATACATACAGTGTCCCGACTTGGTCTTAATGCAAAGCTGAATCTACCGTAAATGGCAACGCACTGTTGGAGCACAACTAATATTCAATGATGCACCTACATGTTCCTCCACACCCTTATTAATAATATAGCACTCCACGTTTGACTGTCGAGTAATCGGGCTAGACTAAGGACCAAGCATGCGTGAGAGAATGGTCTTGTGCGCAGCCCCACATCGCAGCTGTTGGAGATGGGGGTGTAATAGGAGGTGACAGCCAGGCAAACAAATACTCCTAGAGCAGCTGTGTGTGACCTACATCTTTGGGGGTTGGAGCAAAGTGTGAGTGTGTGTGTGTGTGTGTGTGTGTGTGTGTGTGTGTGTGTGTGTGTGTGTGTGTGTGTGTGTGTGTGTGCGCGTTAAGAGGGGGATGCTAATGCAATCTAGTACTATCACTGACGCGGTGAATGGTGCTATGGAGTAGACTAGAGTAACATACAGGTACTACGTATATCAAAGGGATTTCAAATCTATTTAGCCGTCGTAATATAGCACCTTTAAGCAAAGTAATATGCATTGCATTCACCAATTACACACCGACAGCAGAGGAAACCATACAGGGCATCAACCTGCTCCTCGGGAGCAGTTAGGGGTTCACTGTCGTGCTCAAGGTCACTTTGGCACTTAACCATGAGGATCGAACCGGGAACGTTCCCATTCCCAAGCGGCCCCTCCACCTCCTGAGGCACTATAATAAATATTTTAAAGTCAGGAATAGCTATTGGATTCGGATTAGAGCGTTGTAAAATGCATGCACTTGTACTTTTGATTTAGAGTATAATTCTAGCCTTGTGACATTCTCGTGACAGAAAATGCGGATGCTATGTCTTACTGTACTGAAACTGTGAGGTGCTGGAAATTCTGTGCTGTAATTGTATTCAACTTTTGAAAACCTTTTCTTCTCGCAAAGTAAACCAACAAAAGTGTGTGCGCCAACAGCTCATCTCAACTTGCAGAATGGCCAAGGGCACCCTGGGGTACAGGATAAGACAGATCCAGTCTACAGATGCTAGGCTGATGACAAACCTTGATGCTAATCTATGTAATAGGTCCCTCTACTGATCACCTGCATTGAAGCCGTGTTATGTTGATTTATTATGGTGCGTTAATGTTGATTTATTATGGTGCCTTAAACCCTACGTTGAACCTGTCTTGCTGTCAAAGTCATTGTAGGCATGGCCTGGCAATGCCAAGCAAATGACAGACTCGTCAGGTTTCCAGGCTGCTGTAGGCAACTAGACATGTCTACAGATATGAAGTGGTACAGTATACAGCAGAAGCTCACACCGACAGTGGCACACAAGTACATTGCTTGACATTTAGTTTATTATCGTGACTGTGATTGGGGTCAAACTCAATTCATGTTCAATTGCACATAAGCTGAATAATCACTTATTAAGGGACCAAGGGTCATGCCTACGTTGTTGTTCTTGTCTCGTAAACGCGCTTCACAGTGTATCACAGCTGCCAACCTGCTCATCGGGAGCCGTTAGGCTTAGGGCTTCAGTCGCTTGTTCAAGGACACTTTCACAGGAGTCAGAAGTCCTGAGGCATTTCTGCCCAACTTATTTAACACCATAAAATATCATCTTCTACCCCAGCCTACTGCAGAAATAGATTTATCTGTCTGAACTGCCAGTGACCTTACATCTTGTCAAAGGCTGCTAGATATCAGTGGTGTTGATTGATCGCATGCCTGCTGCAGGGAGCCAGTTAGCAATGAAACAAAACAAACATATGGATGCAGTTGCAGTGTACTCAGAGTTATATCTTCATTATTCCCCAAATGGCACCAACTCAACCTCAAACGAAGAAAAGCTGTTCGGCGTGCGGCGTGCCGGGCTATACCTATCTGCTGCCGATTACACTCACACATAGTGCAGATACTAAATAGGGCTTTGCAGAGTGCAACAATTAAATGGTCATCCCATGATTATAATAATAGATTGATTATTCAAATACTTCTTTATCATTCTCCTAAATGTCAGAAGTTAAGGAAAAAAATCACACCTGTGTGAACTGAGTGGGTCGCAGGTCAAAGCTTTTTCCTTTGCCCCTAGGGAGTGTGCATACACAGTTTTACACAGATCGGTGGAGTTGATATATGATATGATATAGTACTTTACTGTCAGTTCACACTGAAATTTGTCATGCGACCCAGCAGCCAAGTATGCAGAACACATATACACACATTTGACATAACACAAAGAACAAGACAATTTACATACATAAAGACATGAAGACAAGAGCAATATCCACCGCTTAGATTACCCCGTGGCTACTACAACCCCTGATTAAGCCTCATGGTCGACTGGTGGACAAAGGACCTCTTTAGTCTGACCTTATTGTGTATGCTGGTACACCATATCTCTTTCCTGAAGTTAGCAACCTATATTCTCCATACAAGACATGCATACAACACATGTTATAGGTAAAAACACGAATGGGCCAGTTATGGCGCCACCATGAGGCTGATGTGTAAATTTTCAAGTGGCATTTCATCCTCGGCATAGTGGGAATGACCAACGGTGCCGGAGATTAGATGTAGTGTACACGGACAGACAGACAGACACACACACACACACACACACACACACACACACACACACACACACACACACACACTCACACTCACACTCACACTCACACTCACACTCACAGACACTCTCACACACACAAAACATACTCTCCCCATGCCTTCGGCTGGTGGAGACAATAATGGGCCTTGATATGAAATGGGTTGAAAACCACTGTGTTATAGGTTCAGGAGATGAACAAGAGAGGAGGTACTTGAAGTTAAAAGAGGCGAGGGAGGAAGCAGCACGTGGCCCTAAGCAACATTCCCTGGCATCCTGAGGAAGGAGATCATGCACTTAACCCTTCATGGACCAGGATGGTAAAAGGAAAATTAGGCAGAGGCTAGTTGTAGACAATTTAGCATTAAATATATAATCTAATATGATTTATGTCCTTGGCTCCCCAGGATTGGAAGTTGGAACCCGGGTCTCATGCGCGGGAATTCCCAGGAAAAGACACTTCTAAAATGGAGCTAAGACAGGCAGGGAGATATTGCGGTTTGAGCTTCAGGCAATAGCAGTTGTCAACCAGTCGTAGTCCTACATAAACAACAAGGTTCTAAATTTCTCAATGCGCACACACACACGCACACGCACACGCACACGCGCACACACACACACACACACACACACACACACATGCTTGTGGTCCAATGCTCAAAAAGGTTGAGAAGAGAACCACTGCTCTACCATATTGATTGGTCAAAAGAAAACTGCATTTTATGCATTGCTTTTCTTTTTAAATATATTTTTTATCCCACGATTTTGTAACCCATTTTTCACCCCTGTGTCAATCATCTAATGTGATCCTGGGCTCTACACACCCTCCACCAACCTAGTCCCCATATATGGGGGACAAGGGGAGAGCAACGGACTTGAACTCATGCTTCCTTCATGCCTGAGTGTCCAAGTTACTCCTTTACACCTGACAGGGGGGAGTTTCCCTGTTTGGACGTAGCGTGTGGAAGGAACACGTTATTCCAACCAGTTCCTTTCCCCTCCATCAGGCGCCCCGGCTGGCCAGGGGGAGGCAGTTTAGTGACCAGGATTGCTTTAACTCAACTGTGTGTCAAATTCAGCACATCACCTTTCCTCTTAACGTGTGGTCCAGTGGACATCACATTTAACTTCTGATTGTCGGTCGGTCGGGAGAGAGTGAGAGGCAGGGCTGTCCCACTGGGACAGCAGCAAGCTGCACCTGCTCTTTGTTAACTGCCTAATTAACCTTCTCTCCTTTATAGATCCTGTTCATTGGATGGGTTGCACTGGCATATTGAATTGGAATGGAATTTCAGATGAAGCTGTATTATTTACTACTGTACTGCATAGCTTGATTAGCTTCTAAAAAGACTTAAAGACCAAAGAAAGATGATTTACCCTAGTTTCAGTGGGAAAACAGTGTTGTGCATCCAGAATAGGGCCATGTAGAAATCTACAAACGTAGATTGTTCTAATCCACAAAAGTGTTGATGATGATGATGATGATGAAGGTGCTGCTGCTTTATTAATCCCCAGAGGGAAAATTCTATGTCACGGACACTTTCCTTCAACCACTTAATTAATGACAGTGTCAGTGAAATGACACCAGTGTCATTCACATGTGAATACAATAGCATTACATTGGGCTTGCTTAGAGCTCATGGTTGTGTTTGTCCTACAGCTAAAGAGGCGATGGCTTCCTTTTGTCTGGCTGGAACTTGTTACATTAGACTTGGTGGGATTCATCATCAAAGCTTTAGTAAACACGCACCATTCCCCATGTTAAATCCGGTATGAGGGTGTTTCCAGTAAAGACTTAATCCAGCTTTGATAACCACTCCCAAAAAGAAAAATACATTTGTGACAGGACATTGGTAAGACAAGCCTAACCATTGTAGATTCATTTCTGTTGGCCTGAACATGCAAGTGGCTGTTCGCAACTATTGTCTGTTGTTCTGCGGTTGACGGTTATATGTGTCTATATACAACAGTCTTACTGTGTAGGACTGGCTGTCCAGTGTCTTAGGACTGGACTGTTAACTGACTGCTGATTTATATTTCATTGTATGATGGTGACATGCGTAGAAAATAGCCGATCTACGAGCTTGTACATGTGCTAGTTTTGGTGGGTGACACCATCGTACGACAGAGTATAAAATAAGCATTAGTGTTTCTGTGTATTAACTTGTACACACTAATGAGCATATGAAGGTTTATTATGAATCTCTAAGCCTTTAGAGTCAGTGGCATTAATTAGCAACAGTGTGAAGGGAAAATATGTTGTGGGAAGAATTCTAGATTGTAATGCTGGCTGGCACCAGGGAAATTAGCACTGTAAAATGAAGAGAGGATCACATTACAAGGTTGTAGTTCCACCTGAGGACAGCGGCGTACTTGAGCACATTTCCACGTTTCTCTTCAGTAGATTTCCTCTGCTGTCATCAGGCTGCATTACACAATACAGCTGTCTGCCCTTACCCGGAACACAGTTTTGTCTCTGCCACAATTACTCGCCTCAAGAAATCCTCCTCGTTGACGTTTTGTCCTCCCTTGCAGCCCCAAACGAGAATCAGATGTTTTACAGAGGAAGGAAGGCCCCCCACCCATCCTGCTATGTTGGCGTTGCTGGTACCATGTGTGTGTGTGCACGCGCGTGTGTGTTGACAGGAAGTTTAACATTCCACCCACCTTCCATCATTGGGAAGCAGCTGAAGCTGTCTGAGGAGTGTGCACTCATTCAAACACATACCACATCACCGGGGAGGTCAGAACAGATTCAACTTTGTGTTGTGTCTGATCCATAAAGTTTACACTCTGTAATTGGTGCAAGGAGCACAGGCCTCCCTCCCTCCAAAAAAGCATAAAGGAGTTTGGAGACCTTGTATCACCTGCAGTGCTTACGGTATGACAACCATTTCAAGAATTTCAACAGTTCAGCCATGAGGCACAAGAGTTTAAATAAGAACAATATAAAACTATATATTTTATATATTCCCTCTGCTCAAAGCTCCCCCACATATAGCCCCTGTCAGAAGCATGACTTGCAAAAGCAAAGACAAGGCCCCTTCCCACCACTCAAATTCCATGACAACCACTCCGAGCTCCCTACTGGCATTTGATATACCCCACTCTGTTCCCATGACCACACTGGAGCTTACACTGAGCGGTTGAAGAAGTCTGTCTCTTTGACACTCTGAAGCCTTTCTGTACAGTCATGTGAAACTCGTATTTGTCGTCCCGTCCCCCCCCCCCCCTCTCAGACAAAAGGCCTTTGAAAGGCAGATTTGCAGCACCACTCGATGTAGGGTACACAATGTCATAGAGGAAGGAAGAGGGGAATAGAGTGGAGCCAAGGCTAAGGCAGTCAACAAATATTTCATATTTCTCTTATGGCTGTGAAGGCACTATGGGTAAATTACTTCCAATGAATGTATGACTGATGGCATCATAGGAAAGGGAGGAGATGGACTGTAAGGAGAGCAGGGTGCTAAACACTGGGGTTTTCAATCTCTTCTACATGCTTTGATATGCATGGAATTCAATTTCACAGTGCACGTATTTGTACATCTATGCAATAATAACATCTCTTGAATCTCTAGGTATGAACTGATGCAATTAAGAAGAAGAATTGATGTAGTATACCCGGCCGAATCATGTGATTATTAGCTATTTCTATAACTCAAATTCAGTTAGCGAAGACTGGATTCATCATCTTAAGGCTGTTTAATAGTCTCTGTCGTGTTGGGTGACAAAAACTATGTATCTTCAGGTTTTCTACATATGTTGACACTTCACCTTGAAAAGGTGTCATTTTTTACATTGACACTGATGACAGACTGATACTTTGTGAGTATAAAACAGCCCTTTCTCTCGTACGTAGAAGGCCCTTCTCCTCTTGTCTTGTGTAATTATTTAAAGCTTTTGTAGCTATAACACAACTTATCCTTTGGACTTTTCAAGTTTTTTGTTTCTCTTCTCTTATTCCCATACCATAACATATCAACTTGCCTCTCAGTCGCAGTTTTTACGGCATAGTTCTGTGTGTGTGTGTGTGTGTGTGTGTGTGTGTGTGTGTGTGTGTGTGTGTGTGTGTGTGTGTGTGTGTGTGTGTGTGTGTGTGTGTGTGTGTGTGTGTGTGTGTGTGTGTGTGTCAGAGCTACTGCTGGACCGATCAGCACCAAATGTATTTCTTTCTTTTTTATACGTAAGTCTGTAGCAGTGAATCGTGGCCCTGAACAAATTGCTGTAAAACCATATGTCCAGGAAAAAGGGATGGCATTTATGTATTTAAATCATAATATTAAAGAAGCCCCTTCACCAGACAAATGGCTCAGAGAAGAGCCTGAAACAGACTTAAACTGTACTGGCATGGCCATATTTTCCATTCTACCATAGATACACTCAAATTATTGACCCTGCCAAGCAGTCCTCCCGAATCCCATCTCGACCGCGTTCTTCCCTGTTATCCTTCATGCTAATAGAAGCACCAGCCACATCTCAAACTCACCAAGTTTACGGTGCTTTTCCCAGCAGGCTGTGGTCAGGTTGGACAGCTCCCTGTATTTCTCAGCCAGCTGGAGTTTGCCATTGTTAAGACGGGGTTGCCAGGCCAGACTGTCCTCGGCCACGCTCCGGTTGGAGGAGAGCAGCATCTCTCTGTCCACCTGCAGGTCCTTAAACTGAACACATACACAGAACAATGGCTATAATGTACAGCTCAGTCAGTACACACTGTAGCAAATTAACACATTAATACGTGAGGTCCATTCTACAAATGTCATTGTTTCCCAAACTTTGTGTCGGGACCCATTTGTGGGTCACAGACCGATTTGTATGGGTCACGCCTCGAGTAAATCCTATTTTCCTTTTCACAAAATATCCAATCTACAAGCTCGTAACGTGGTACACTTCTGCTATCTGCTATTTTCACTAGTGACATGCAAACATCTAATCTCTCATTTGGGTCTCGGCCTGAAACCAGCCGAACCACTGTTCTGTTACTGCTATATCAGTGAGCTGTTCTCAAAATGTCCATGTCTAGGACCCCCAAAATGATATGTATTTGGCCACCGACCCACATCTCAAAGGACTTTGTTCCAGGGACCCCCAGAAGCAAAGTTTTGAGTTAAAATGTTTTGTTTTATGAAAATATATATAATATTCAAAGATTGGCACAAATGTCAAGGTTTCTCAAGAAAATAGAAGATCTACAAGCTCATAGCTACGCACTTGTTGATCTTCTATTTTTGAGTAGCCAACCAATGTGCTGTGCTATATATATCTCAAATCTAAAATGACACGGATGTTTTACCCGTTTTAATGGGTTAAATACCAAAGGATTAGCATGCATGTAGCACAATTTCCATAGTCAACATTTGGGATTTCTCACTATGCACATCATTTATGTTCAAATTCTGCATCTATTTTTGGATAGCTACAGCCTATACAGCTACGGCTTATCAATTGATGAGGAAAGTTATATCAGTTAGTGATGTGCAGTATGTGAAATGAACTGTTCTTTGTCTACCCTGTAGGATTATTCAAATATTGCTCTGCGAAATTGTGTAACAGAATATCAAAGAAAAGGAAAATCATGCATATCAATGGAATTATATTACAAGTCCTAAATACAATCAACTATGTAGCCTGTCCTTAACATCCCGCCAGAGAGCGGATTGGGAGGATTTAATCTAGGCCTGATCCAGTTTAGTGCTCCCTTGGAAGGCAAGGGATTTTTTAATATGAAGTTATTTTTAAAAGAACTGAAGTTATGGCTCACAAAGACTACCATGTGCGGTAAATTTCAAATATTTGGTATTGTCAGACAATATGTATGGCAGCATGTACGGGCTTTAGCACTATGGCAACAGTGTGGCAATCAGACAAAATAGTGAATACCAAACAAAAATCTACCTCAACTTTGAAACAGCCACTGTACCCTTTTCCTTTGACTTCCTTTGACAAAGAAACGATCTATAAGCACAGGGCGACAGCACAGGACGGGTGAAGATTTGTAATAAATAAATGCAGAGATAAATCCATGGTAGACAGAGATTAGAGCGTACAGCCATGCATATATTTTGAGCCAGGGGCTTCTTGCATTTCTCGTACCATCGGCTGGTTACAAAGACCTGTCAACGACACCCCTCAAGGCCTCAAGATATTTTCAGAAGTGCACCGACTGCAATTAGTTTTACTCTATGTAACATCAAAAGTAAATTACAAATTTAGCATGTAACTTCATTAACGGCATACGTTTATCTGAAATATTTATGCCGTTGCATACTTACATTTGATCAAAGTCAATGTACATCATATCAAATCAATGCAAGAGCTCTGCACTCTCACACCAGTGCCTCATCCATCAACTGGCAATGTAGCATAAAAGTCAATTACAAATTTAGCATGGGCATTGGGCATGGAACGGCGTTGCAAATCTCAACAACCCTCTATGCATCATGAAATATTTATGCTGTTCCATACTTACATTAGATCAAAGTCAATGTATATCATATTGAATATCAAATCAATGCAAGAGTTCTGCACTCTCACACCAGCACCTCATTCATCATTGTTCACCGGGTGATGTAATGTTAGCTGGCTACAACTGGGTAGAGGTACGAAAGGCTTAAAGCTGGGGGGAAATGTAGTTACTAACAAATCTATCATTAAGCCAGCACAATTACGGCTAAAATGACAGTCCTGATTTGCTAATTACCTACTGTGATTACATAATTTGTCTCAATGAGTTAGTGTCAATGAACAGGTTTGGTTATTGCATTTCAGGAAAAATACATAGTCTAGAGTCTAGTTGGTTAGACCGGAGGGGAGCGGACACTAGGGCTGCAAAAATGCATTACACTCGATTCTTATAAAATATCTCAATAGTGATCCGATTTACAATATGACTATTCACTCTTGTTTTTAAGTGTAGCAACTGTGAATCTGAGCATATTACAAGCTAATGTTGCTTTTATTTTGAATTCCACCAATCGGACATCAAACGCTTACTTCCTACTACTAAACTTTACAATCATGTCCTCGTCCTTCTTCTTCGATGTCTCCCTTTTGACTGATACCTGTCCATTCAAACTCTAGACGGGCCCGTCCCCAAAGTTATTTGTGCAGCCGTGCCCAGGAGTCGGCGAAAACTAGAGTTTTCAACAGGCCCAAAACCTTAGCCCTACCTGGGCCCTCATCAAACCCTGTACACTCAAGACACTGTCACCGCTGCCTTAGATCTCCATATATGGAACTGACCTGTTCTGACTTCCCATATGTTGATCTGACCTCATCAAACCCTGTACACTCAAGACACGCTCCATATATGGCCAGTACAGAATTTATTCCATAGATTGAGCTGACCCCCCCATGCCAAAGCGCAAGCGCTCACCCAGCCGCCTGCCGTCACCCAGGCGGATGCGTACACTGCACACGACCTCTCCCTTTAGGGCGAGGTCGCTTCTCGACCTCAGGGCGTCTTACTGGTACTGTATAGCATGTTCATATCTAGATAATATGATAATAATATTATCATTCAGTGCACACACTCATGTGAGGGGGTGTCACAGGTTGTTGTTTCCCATACTTGAGGGACAACACACAACTACAATATACCATTGTGGTATACAGTATATTTGTTGTGTTTAGTCCCTTGCGACAAGCAATTCTATCTCGGCAATCCTTGTGCAATCATAGCCTGTGTCTTTATACATCACACTGCTGTAAATGTGCAAATAAGGATCAAACAGTGGCCTGGTGTATATTATGTCTGTGTGGCAAGAGGACCATAAGCTGCACCTGCCATAGTCTTCAGGGGCTCATACTGGATTTTATTTATTATCACATTTCAGGTGCTGAAAACCCCCTTAAGGAACGCTTGCACAGTTGTGCTATGACACCATCTGGTTTGTAACTGGCTTGAAATATTATATATCGGTATATGACAATGCTCATGTGTCTATTCAAAAACAATAACTCCCTGTATGTTAGCTTTGGTACGCTTTGGCCTCTCTATCGGCGGGTCTTTCCGTTCTTTAGCAGTTTAGCTGGAGGTGCCCAATTGTCCTTGATCAGAAGCTGAAGCGACAAACTACTCTTCTCCTATATGAGGCGTGAGCAAGCAGCCGGCTTAGTTCCCTTCTGTAGACACATGCTTAATCACATGTATCAGGCAGCGGATGTGTGCAGAGACGAACAAGCTTCATTCAGCCAACACAGAGAGCAGCTGTGGCTGGTCACAGTGCTCAGTGTGAAAACCCAAAGAATGTAAATGAGAGTGATTGATTTCATACAGCCACCTCTAAAGCACTTGATGCCATGCATATTGATGTACTGCAATTAATTTCAGCTTACTGTCAATCGTGGGAGCTGAAATTAATACTACATAATTAACTATGCGGTCCTACGTTTAGAAGTCAAGTAATTTAAGAAAATATCTTCTTTCAATGTGATATCACAATCTCCGGTCACTTTAACAAGAATAGAATATATTCAAGTTCAATGAGTAAACCAATAACTTTATTTATTTTATGTATAACTATAGAAATATATAACTTTGTTAATTTTGTTTTGTATTAGTATTATCATTATCCTGCATTACGCCTTACTAACACGACTACATCACTGCATCACAGCAGACGATAAAGTCTAGTTGTTTCAAGAGCAACTTGATGATACATTGTGAGGTTCTGCAATTCAGCAAACAAATAAACCAACCTCATGTGAAGAGACCATCACCTCAGCATTCCTTAATCCACAAAATGTTCATCACCGCTTTTTTTTCTCTTCAAAGTAATTCCCTCTAGATTAGAGCCAAGGATGATTTCCAAGCACTCAGCCACAAGTGTTGCATTGTGTATTCCTTGCACACTTTTGGCTCATCTAATGGATGTTTGTGGGGCATTCATCATCCAAGATTCAGAAGAATTTGCGGAATGCAGACCCAAAGCAAAATAAGCATGTGTGCATGCCATGCAGATAGGCTACTACAGATCTGCTGTTCTCTCACAATTTCCTGTGACTATAAACAGTATAACGCATCTCATTCCAGCCCATATCCCCAATTATCCACACTGTTTCTTTCCTAAACAGGAATTGAAACAGATGCTCCATTTCCTGCTTTGACTGGTCCAGCCCGTTTATAAAACAAAGCCTTTTAGTCGCCCTCTGGGGCCCAGCGCTTGTATTTTTGATGCACTGACTATAAAGCAGAGTTGACAGTATTTACGGTCGCAGACAAATGACACTCTGGGAACACTTTGGATTTGGAGTCCTGTTCCAGCAAGTCTGTCCGTGAATGAATTGCTGCAACACTGTTTTCTTCTGTGGTTCTGCATGATTGGTGGCATGAAATAAAGTAAATATGTGTTTTTGTTATACCTTTGACAATTTAAAGGTAGACTTCTGCCGTCTACTTTAAACTACCAATTTAAGACACTGAACTCCTACAGAACTGACTGGTCATGGGGATCTGCTCGTAATTCCGATGGCACATTAGTCAGACAACGTGGCTTCACGTGCGGTTAGGGTTAGGGGCCGGGTTTAGCCTCGCGTAGCCAGTCTTCATCTGCCTTTGCAATGCATATTGCCCCTGGCAGATTAAGTCTGGTCCCTCTCAATTGTGGACTTCACTGTCCACAATTGAGATGGTGACGAGCCAACTAGGACCCAGTGTGCAAATATGGGGCAGAACATTGCAGAACAGAATTTAACACTGAGGAACGAGACTAATATCCACACAGTGATATTACATCATATTATTATCGCTACGCGAGGCTAGGCAGGGTTAAAGTTTTGGCGGGTCGGACCAACACGCCGTCGGAATAATGCGTCTCCCGCCGCAGTCTGAAAACAAACACCACCTCACCTTCAAGATAGATTAGATAGGCTACATAGTTATTTGTTGGTTATTTGTTATTATATGTTTTGTTGTCGTCTCTACCAGTCCAGACATCCGAAGGTCAGGGACTATCTGTCTGTCCGTACTTCCGTCCGTTCATCTGTGAGCAACTATGTTGCACCGATTGAGCGTTCGATGGGAAACTTTGCATGACCATTCGTAGTACGGTAGGTCAAGGAAGAATCAACAACCCAAATCAGCCTCATGGTGGCGCTATAACAGCCCACTTAACGTTTTAGGTCCTACAAATCAGTTTTCTTCAAAACATAGTTTTTGCTACTAGTCCTACAAAAGTTTTTCCAAAACTCATGCAAATTGGTACACATTATCTCTGGAATTATGTGACGTGTCAGTCACATTTGCACCACTCCATGTGCTATGTGTGTCCCTGGGTCCCTGCATGGGTCCCTGGGTCCGTCCGAGCAGCCTGCCTAACACACACACACACACACACGTATGATGATTTCGGGTGTGACAGTACAGTACCTACAGTGACAGTACAGTACACAGTAGAGGGACCTCCTGGGGACCCCCACACGGTAACTCTGTCATTTCTCAACCGTTTCAGGCACGGGGCGGCTCGCCGGAACCAGGGCGCATTCCTGGATGTTCCGGGGGCCCCCACACAGTAGTAAGTAAGTAGCCTTGCCAAGCCATGAGGCCTATAGGGCAGGAGCCTATCTCCTGTTTCTGTAGCATGACGCAGCTCCCTGGACATGACGCTAGTATGTCGCAGGGACTTACCCCCAATCCAACCCTTGATGCTGAGTGTCAAGCAGAGAGGCACTGGGTCCCACTGGGTCCCGTTTTTAGAGTCTTTGGTATGACCCGGCCGGGGATTGAACCCCGACTTCCCAGTCTCATTGGGGACACTCTAACCACAAGTCCACTGAGCACACAGTAGCTCTGTCATTTCTCGACCGTTTCGGCCGCAGGGCAGCTCGCCGGAACTGGCCCGCCACCCTGGGCGGAGTGAGCACGTTGCTGTGGGTCTGAAAGTTCCAGGGACCCCCACACGGAGTTGCACCACTCAGTTCACACAGGTGTGATTTTCATATTCCATGTAAATATGCTATGACTGACTTTCAAAGGTTGCAGGGCAACCGGGTGGGCAACACCGCCTGGCCCTCCCAAGGTGCGCTTTTTTCTATTTGTTTCTGACCATAAATGCTAAGAATGTTTACATACAGTAGTAGATATATATTTGATGTTTACCCGGTATCCTGGATTCTTTGCAGCATTAAATTGTCTTTTTTGCACTCAAGACTATTTACCCTGCCATTTGTTGACTAAAGTTCATGCCATTTACTCAGATTTTGTGGATAAGAGTGTCTGCTTTATATCTGAAATTCTGAATTGTTAATAATTGCTTTTTGAGACTCTCTAATTAAGAGGGCCCTGTGAGAGCTCATGGTTCTTCTGTTGCAACCCTATTTGTTGTGAGTTACAATTCTCAGGGAGTGACTGAATGTCTCCAGTTAAAGGAGGAACAGTGCAGTCCACTGGCTTTGCAAATCCCAGGCTTTTGTCAAATACCGTGACATCAGCAGAGGGTGACAGTTCAGACAGGCAGGTAGCGGACAACCCCTGTTCCAAGCATTCTTGTTAAGCCAGAGGGGGGTTTACCAGTGGCTAGTGAGGCAAAAAGCAGGCATTCATCTTTTTGTCCCATAAATGATCCCCTTAAAACCGTTGCCCCCGGAGACCCAAGAACATTAATGAAGCGCAGCAGTGCTCCGCTGGCTCGTGAGAGTGGCGATGGAGCCAGTCACACAATGAGCCCAACCACCACAACTATGCAGTGTCAGTCACACCACAGCCAGCAGACATAACAGCGTGAGCTAAGGGGTAACGGGAGAGAGCCACAGCAGGCACTCCGCTGATGTTTGCTGAAAAATACGCGTGACAGACGGGGTACATGTCGTAGGCCATCTCTATTCTCTACCAACCATTGGTATTATATTACTAGTTAATTACAGTTATATGGTACACACCCTGGCTGAATACACACCGAACCCTATTAGAATCCTGGGTAACTCTGTCCAGCTCCCGAGGGAGAATTGTATGACCTCTTGATGATAGGTGACCACTGTGGCAAGGCAGCATCTTTCTTTCCAATAAATTCTTCATCAGAGGTAGGTTTCAAATGTCATGCATTGCCTTGGTCAGAACTGAACCCAGGAAATGAGGCACACCCTGAATAATAAGCACAGTTTATTCTTTAACAGAGAAAATATTATAACCTAATAGCTTATGAGACACTCCGCCAAAGATATGTGAACTGTGATCATAATGGTCAATAATGGCTGAGAAGGGGGGAAAACAATACAAGACCATGCTCATTCCTATCTACAATGAGCTTTATTGTTCTCGGCAAGGGTAGATATAAGAGACAGGAAACGTATAGCTTGTTGGCATATTAAATGTGTGTATACATTGGGTGGGGGTTGGGGCATCTTCCATGCATTGAGAGGTAAAACAATAGTCCATCAGTCCATCAGTGAATCAAAAACATATTATTTTGTGAATTATTGGTGGAAAATATGACATTAACACATGTTCCAAATTTGGGGTTGAAAAAACGAAAGAAGAATCCAGCCCTCAGACACGCAGTCATTCGATGAGCTTTGTAAAGCGGATCGTGCACATCATGTGCCATGTACATGAGCCATCTAATACTAATTTAACGAATAGCTGTTAGAAAAGCGAGCTTGATCACTGCCAGTTAATTATGATTCCATTAAATTGGAAAGGGAGAAAGATCAAAGCAACACTTTATTTGATTGTCAGTTTGCTTCTTCGTGGAAAGGAGATAGGAAAAAATTACCTTTTCATTTAGTCGAATAATTTGATCCATTTTATCCTCATCTTGCAGGAGCTCCTGAAGTTCACTTGTATTCAAAGCCCGGTACCCATCAGGACATGAGTTTGTGTCCTTAAAATTGGACATTGTAATGTATCCTTTCAGTGCGGTTGAGACGACTTGAAACACTGTAGCCCGCTCGGTTACATTTCGTTCACGTTGGAATGCGATATGTGATCAGCCTCCGAGTCCACACACACACACACACACCAGCACACACACTACCCAGCGCACAGCGTCAAGCTGTTATCCGGTGCGGAGTAACTTCCTGTCGGATTTCTTTTCAAAATGCAAGTCTAGTAGGCTACTCTAGTCTTCACGACGATCAAACAAGCGTGGATTAAGAAACCATCCGAGATCCGATCATGCGGTATTCGGCTCTGCCTGAGCCTCTGATCAAAGGAAGCACGGTCCGTATGCGCGTTGGTCAGTGAGTTGGAGGAGGAGGAGGGGTCTTCATGTCGGTGTGAAGCCCCCCCACCACGAGAAACGTGTCGATATTCTTAGCACTTTCAAACAGCTTTCTTAAACTGGCAAACTTGCATGGTTCCAACTTCCTAGGCTAGCCCACCCTGGCAAACATTCATAAATGTATACGTCATAGAATAGAACATGATTGAATACGCCTTTCCTCACTGTCCCTTTTTGACTAGATTTTGACTTTTGGACCAAATATCTACACTGTAAAATCCTCAGTGTTACTGTTAACTCTTTGGTGTGGGGGTGGGCCGTGGGGGTGGGGGGCGCACACACGTCTCAAGGCAATGGTATTTAACTTTGAACCCCTTGGAGGCCCCTCAAGGAACCCTGGGGGTCCTACGTCCTAGCTCTTAATCTCCCTTTGCAGTTTATCTCTAACCCTGAAGCCAATATTTTAGACTTAAAATAATATCCTATATGTCTATTACTCTCTAACTTTAACAACAAGGAGACAAGATGGCATCAAGTGATAAAAAGTCAATAAAAGAACAAGATGTTTTAGCAGAATTTACTCTTTTGTCTACAAAGGTGCTCTCAAGACTCTTGCCAGAGCCTTCATGCAATGCCACTTTGTATGCTTGCACCTTGATACTTCTCAACCTAAAGCCCACCTAATTCCAACACATTTTGCTAGCCTGGGATGGCTCTGGGTAGAATACAGGGTAAATTGAGTGACAGCCACAAGAGGGAGCGATCTGGATATATACCATGCATGTATAGAACAAACATGTAATGTAAAAATTCTATACTCTGCCACCAAAATGTGGAATGCCCTGAAACCATCCTTTAAAACATATAGATCATCTTTCAGGAACAAGATGACATGCCGTGAAAAGAGGAGGAGAAAAACAAGGAGCAATCAAGCTGTTCACTAACAATGCAGTTTCACTGACATATACTTTCTTTAAGTAAAATGTGTGCTCCTATCTCAGAGTTGCAGCACAAATTTCTATTTACTTTCGAAAAGTAATCAAAAATACAGAAAAAGCTTTTAAGGAATAGCCCTTTTTCAGCAGGTCGAATGTCAAATACAAGCAGTAGAATAATCTTTTCTCGTATTGCCATGGATTTATCCCACATCATCATAGATTTCTCCCACATCATCATAGATTTCATCGTCCTCTCCGCCATCGACCTCACCGATGTCATCGTATATATCTGAAAACAAAAAAATATAGATAGATTTTTTTGTGGGGGTGGCACATAACGGGGGAGGGACTCAATCTGAGGGAACTGGTGTGCAACATGTGAAACATGTGTGCATCTGTATACTGACCTGACGAAGATCTGTCAAGATCGAAACGTTGTTTATTTATTCAATAAAGTAATTCTTTACCAGAAGATTTGCTTATTTTTAAGATAGATACCTTTATTATCCCGCTGGGAAAATGTGTGAGTGTTTTGCTTTAATCCTTGTTGTAATGCTATTATTTCACTATTGTGTTATTTTCCCCTGTTTGTAACTTGATTGAATCAGCACCTTGCAATTGTTTCGAAATGTGCTTTACTTACACTCCGATTACTAGATTTTTCACCATTTAGCATTTTCTTAAAATCTTCTTTTTCACCAGATTTGATATACTCTCAGGAGTCATGTACGTGACAATAAGCATCAAACAGCTTTTTGATATTCGATATTGTTTGCCTAAAATTGGCCTCTAATATTAGTATGTGGGGCCTATTTCTGTAATTAATCCTAAATTTAAATCGCATGTTGAGAGGCCTCTGTAGTGCACACCTCCAGAAATGCTTTCACTTCTGTTAGGGAGCACCGCAAATGTGAAATGTTGAACTGTATGTCATAAAAACTAGTTGCTCCTGCAGTTTCCTCATGTCCTAAGATTCCATAGCTGTGTGTGGTGGGTTGCAGCCCTTAGGACCTAAGGGCTGCAACCCACCACACACAGCTATGGATATGCTACTGAGCCTGGCAGAGATATGTGCTCTGCTGAGCCTATACATCTATGCCTTTCTACGGTATGTGCATATACATTTAGTAGCATAATGACACAGGCGCGCAGCAATGAGTTGTATTGGAGGATAACTGAGAAAACATACAGAGCATAAAATAATAGAAAGTGATGCTAGTGTTGGTAGAAGGAGCTGGACTGTTGCTTGTGACTGCAACTTGTTCCTGGTCTCGGACAGGAACAAACTGCATGTTGAAAAGACCCTCAGCTCTGAACTCGGTAGAATCTGCACCTGGCTTGCTGGGAAAAACTGAATCCATTCTCTTTGGATCAAATAATAATCTCAGCAAGGCAGATGGTTTCTTTGTTAGAGTGGGTGACAATATTATCACACGAAAAGATGAAATTACCTACCTAGGTTCCATCCTGGAGGCAAATCTTTCCGGTGATAAAATGGCCACCAACGTAATAAAAAAATGTCAACCAAAGAACAAGATTCCTATACAGGATCAACAAAAATACCCTGAAGACCCTTATAGTACAAGGTTTCTTCGACGCATGCACCTCTTGGTACCACAGCTCCTCAAAGGCTAAAACAAGGCTCCAGACTTCCCAAAACAAACTGGTCAGGCTGGTCAGGACTTGGCCTCACTCCCCGAACCCACCTCACCCCTGCCCACTTTGATAGGCTGGAATGGCTTATGTTTGACGACAGAGTACAGCATCTTGCAATGGGTCTGGTCCACAAGATTACCACCAAGATACCCTGCATGTACCTGTCTAACAGTCTAAATACTTCCTTATTTAATGTCAACAAAGTCCACACCCACAACACCAGAGGGAGTTCAATGTGCAACTCAGATTCGGCACAAACAAGGGACTAAATTATCCTATGCCACCAAAATGTGGAACACCCTACCAACAGTCATTAAGACATGTGCGAATCCCTTGACTCCTTCAAAAGCGCTCTCAAAGGGCACCTACGGACAGCTGCAATTCGAAACTGGCCCCCATAAAATCTGATTCCCCCACCCACCCCTTTTTACATCCTCTATGATGATTTTCTGTTTTTGGCTATATAGAAGTGTATATTTGTACGTCTCTAAATGTTATGATGAATTGAATATGGTGGACCCTATTGTAAACAAGTGTAATGCTTTATGGTGTCGTCCACAGTTAACAGTTTTGTATTGAGTTGTGCTTGAAATGTACTGTAATTCTCCAATCTGTTAATAAATCTTTCAATCAATCAATGGCTAATTGGCTTTGATTATGATGAGTAAAATGTTAACAAGGACACAATGCAGCGAGAAATTGCATATAATCCACGTAAAATCTTGCCTGTTTCTGTCAGAAACTGAGTCCTGGGTGGCAAAGGGGGTGGCAAGTCATCTTCAATATCTTTTAGATGATATTTGCTGTTTCTGAGAAGGAAAGGAGAATTCACTGGGATTTAGTGTTGGCAGTCTGCATTGACAAAAACTATTTCAAAATTCTAAACCATGGCCCATCAGTCATCTTTACAATTTTAACAAGGTAGAATGACCATAATGTAATGGTCCAACTTTGTCCAGCATGTTCAAGGAAATCGCATTGATGACTAACTAGAAAATGTGTAATACAAATTAAATACATACTGAGAATAAAACTGGGGTTTGCTGGATCTGGCTTGTTGTGAGGTTCTGTATTCATCTGTGGAACATTTAAAAATGACATTGCATGAGAAATTGCACAAAGAAATAAGTCTATTCATTATTTAATATTTATTTATGACTCTCGAAAAAATCTTTGTCGTTCTTTAAATCACAACTTGGTAATAGCAAGGTAATAAGAGGGTATAATGTAATGTCTGCATCATTTCTGATCTGCAGTGTAAATAAATGTGTTTTTTTGAGAAGGGTCCGGCTGCAGATTGCAGGACATGGGCGTGGTGGTGTGGATGAATGGGCTTTAACACGTCACATACTGACATCCTGTGTCTGTTGCCAAGGCAAAATACAACATTAGTAAACATTAGTAAGTATTACTGGTTTATTGTACGATAGTCTAATGATGCAGCTCTGAGTCATTATTATTTCATTGTTTTCTGGTCGATAGGATGCGGTTCTGTATACTGTGGGGAGTCTGGGGACCTCATGTTTTTGTATTGTCTTGGTGTTATGTGCTCTGTCTTGTTTTTGATGTGGGTGTTTGAACAGACTGTGAAGACGAATATCCTTCGGGACAATCAAGATTATTATTATGGTCACTGTAAACTAGGTGTATTCATTTGACTAATGCACATATTTGGGGGAAGATGCGTTGTGTAGGTCTATAGAATTTTATGTTATAGGCTACCATTACAAATTGTGGGTTGAATAAAAGAGAGAACTTTTCCAAGTGTGTTTTGAAATAGTTTATTCACAGACATTAGTGCTGGTAGGCCTATAGATGCTCAATTATTTTCATTTACCATGTAGTTTACGCAAGTCTTCAAAAAAAGAAAGAAAATGGATTATCTCGTATACAATAGAGCACAATATGTTTTACAGCATCTACAATCCCACAACGTTGTGAGCTTGTACTGTAGATCTGCAGTTCTTTGCCAAATGTTCACCCCAGACTAGAGATGCTAGGGTTCATATCATGTGGTTAATGAAAAGAGGGGCCAGCACATTGAGAGTGCTTTAAACAAAAAAGAGAAAAAATAACTTACTTATGGATTGGATACCCTACAATTTAGAAATGGGCTGTAGACTTCTTGGTGTAAATGGCAACCCTAAAGTTACAATATAATCCCCCCATGCAAGCCATATATACTCAATCATTATGTGAACACAAATTATGTTTTAACAAGTCCACTCAAGTAATACAAATAATAAGAGGCAGAACAAGAATGGAAACAACACTATCACCACTTATAGTATCAAGCTCAACAGACCTTGTTTGGCGATGCATCTGTTGATCAGGAGGAAGATGAAGCTTATCAACAATGATACTACAACCATTCCAGTGATAACCCACCACATCTCCATTGGTGCTCTGCCACGAGCAAATTAGTTTTATTATAGAATAATCCCCAAAAATAGGGGCATCTCGAGGTAAGCGCTCTAATCCTGATCTCTTGCTTTAATGGCATATGCAAGTTTGCTTTACAATGGAAAGAAGATGCATCACTTCCTCTTTTTACTCCTCACCAAGTATCATGGTTATTTTGATATGCATGACAAGAACTTTGTGAGGATAATTTAATAAAAGTAAAACAAAATTCTCTCTCACAAAACAACAAAATACTCTTTCTGGTTCTGCTATTATATTTAGCATCAAATAAACTAACCTGTTAAAGCATTATACCGTAAACTTGTCTGGCTTTTGACAAACAGAAAGAGGTTCACTGGTATTTATTCACTGTTATCTGTATGAACACAGTGGTACAAATGGCCACATGATGCTTTCTTTTATCTGCACGCAACACATCCTCTTATGGACAGCATTGTTCAAAATGTCTACAGTGTTTCCTGTTTATACTGTCCAAAAAAAGAAGACAATTGAGTTTGATTCAAACACTGTTGAACTGTATACATACAGTATGCAACTAAAAAGAAAAACACATTTTCTTTTCATCAATCATACTTCATTACATTACATTGCATTATATTAACAAGTAAACTTTTCTTGGATACTAAAATGGCTACCATTGCAAACCACACTAAATGTATGAAAACAAAATGTTATTAATACTATTATTAATATGATTGGCATACATCCTTGGGGATAATTTCAGTCAGTGATAATATTGATATACTATATTGGGTAACAAGAAGAATGGGCACTAAGGAAGAGTGGGCACTGGGCACCTCAATGTAAAATTGGCTGTCTTTTTTTAAAGAAAGGAAAATGCAAATGGTCTTAAGTAATGTAAAGTAGGCCTATACATGATTAGAACATTCAACAATTAAGGTCTAATATTTCTACAATTGCTACAAAACCTGTATACGGTAACAGTCGTTTTGGGCAGAAACCTATACTTTACATTACTTAAGACAGAATTTGCCTATCTTTTAAGAAAAGTATTGGTTGCTATCAACTGTGTTACAGTGCTCTGTACAATGTACAGAGCACTGTAATATGTAGTCGTCATATGTACAGTGTACATATGACGACTGTAGAATATTTGGGGAAGTCATGATGTACAGTATACTTCATGGTCTGCTGTAAACTCATTTCCTTAATAGGCTAACTCATCTCTTGCCATTGCTGTGGTGCACAAAGCAGCAATATGTGTTGCATGTGCATGTGTTTGTGTGCGCGCATTTATGAAATTATATTTATTCCTGGATCCTGAATCAATCTTACATCAGTTGATTGCATGACAAGAAAAAGTAATCAAATAATCATAATGAATCACAAATATGGTAGGAACTAACCTTTGATGTTGTATGCAACATGCCTTCCAATTTTACAGACTTGGCTATGAACATAATGCCAACAACATCAATGTGGAATGTGATAAATTCATATGCTCTGTAAGGGAGTGGTCTCACAAAAGACAATGTGATACTCATTATGCCAAAACATCATGGATTGAGCAAGTCTGAAAAATGTTTTTGGGACTTTGGTCAATATAAATTCTGGTGAACATCACATGTGAAAATAAAGCATGTGGTGTGTTTTACATGTTGACTTTTCACATCTGAAGTGAATCCATCTATGAACATCTATGTCACGTTTTAATTTCACAAGTGAAAAATGTGTCGTTATATATTCACATGTGGAAACAATCCCATTTGGCGTTACCGCATGTGATCCTGATGCAAACGCAGATGTACACAGCACAGACACAGATTCACTCATGCATACACACACATGCGCACGAACGCACGCACATACTGTACACATACACACATGTCAGAGAATATAGTTATATCCAGTTGGCCAATTATATGTTTACTGCAGCTCAACAGTTAATGAGAGGCCCAGGGAGGTCAGGGCTCTGCATTTGAAGGCCTAACGACCATTATCTGTGTTGGTTCTATGATGACGTGCTCAAAGGCTGTTCCATACAGGAACAGCAGTGTGCATAAAACTGCTATCCAACAATCATGTTGTCTGTGGAGTCTGGGAGCATGGTCTGGTGTGGCTGTGCATAGGCGGGTGGTTCGTCATCTGGTGTTTGGTGGCGGGAGCATATAGCCAGGAGGTCTGTGGAGCTATGTTCCGCCGATAAGGCTGGGGATGGAGAGTTTTGTACAGGCAGTGCAGGGATTATTTTGGATTTTCAATTTTCATTTGTCAAGCAAACCAAAATGTGTTGTTGGAGCAGACATTTAGCTGCATGAGGCGTATTCCATGACACAGATGCACTCTTGTAACTTGTGTAGAGTCAGACAGTGGCTTGGCTCTCAGTGGTGAGTTGGCACTCTCCTCAGTCCTCAGTGTGCTCACAGTTTCTGACCTTCCCTGAGGAGATATTGGTCAGGTCAGGTTTTTTGACCATGACGGCTTGTGTGGTGTATTGTGATGCCCAAGATGTCAAGCTTGTTTGTGGTGGCCACTGGCTAGCTATCTCAAGAAAAAAGTTGTTTGTCAGGGTCAGGGACCACATACAATACCTTCACGGACCACCAGTGGTCCATGGACCACTGGTGGTCCGTGAAGGTATTGTATGTGGTCCCTGACCATGTAATGTAGGATTTGTTGATTTTCTTTCCTTCTTTCCACTAGTTGAGAAACCATGAAATGAGTCACGCTCTCTCCAACAAATGCCCATTTATTTCAAATTATCCCATACAGCAGCACCATATTGATGAACATCATGTATTATTTTTAATGTGAACAGATGGTGTTCTGTGAACTTCTCATCATAAAACATCAGGTTTACAATAACTAGGAAATTATGTATAACTCAGGATCCACGTGGCATGGCTCCAATGTTGATTGAGTGATGTTTTAATTGATTAATTAAAATGCATATCATGAACATATATTTGTATATCTGTTAAGAGAACAAAGCTCGAAAACTTATTTCCAGACATAATAATAAAGTACAGTAAATGGAACCTGTTACAACTCAACTAATTGATGGTTATAGGTCCATATCTAGGTCTACACCCTACCCAGACAAATAGGGACTGGCTGTGACACGGTCTATACAGACAACAAGGATAGATCTTGGTGGAGGTCATTTCTTGTATTTTCCAAGGTGCTCACGGGCGATAATGATTCTCTGAATTTGGGCAGTTCCCTCGTAGATCTGGTAGATCTTGGCATCCCTCATAAGTTTCTCAACTGGGTATTCGCTGTTGAAGCCGTTGCCTCCAAACACCTGAACGGCATCACTGGCGACCTGATTGGCGATGTCACCGGCAAATGCCTTGGCAATGGAGGCGTAGTAGGTGTTCCGACGGCCTCTATCCACCTCCCAGGCTGACCGCTGATAGGCCATCCTGGCCAGTTCCACCTTTATGGCCATCTCAGCCAGCAGGAACGACACTGCCTGGTGATCAGCAATGAGCCTTCCAAAAGTACGCCTCTCCAGTGCGTAATTGGTGGCTTCATCAAGTGCTCTCTGTGACAGGCCTGTTGCTCCCGCTGCTACTGGTGGCCTGGTTTTGTCAAAGGCTCCCATAGAAATCTTGAAGCCAGCTCCCTCTCCGATGAGGACATTCTCCTTGGGTATCCTCACATCCTCAAAGGTGATACCTCTGGTGTCTGAACACTTCTGTCCCATGTTTATCTCTTTCCTGCCAACTTGAATACCAGGTGTGTCACCGTCAACAATGAAGCCAGTAAATGCCTTGCTGGCGGGACATTTAGGGTCAGCCTCAGTGCGAGCCAGGAGGAAGTACCAGTTCGCTTTTCCTCCATTGGTTATCCACATTTTCTGTCCGTTAACAACATACTCGTCCCCCATCTTAATAGCTCGGGTCTTGATTCCAGCTACATCAGAGCCTGCCCCAGGCTCCGTCACACCATACGCACACATAAGTGGCTCCTCTGTCATTCTCCCCAAGTATTTCTTCTTCTGTGCATCATTACCGGCAAGGATAACAGGCATTTGACCAAGAGAGTTTGCCTCAATAGCAGTTTGGACTCCTGTGCAGCCATAAGCCAGCTCTTCTGTGATAAGGCAGGCATCAAAAATTGACAGGCCCATTCCACCATAGTCCTCTGGAATGTGAGAGTTCATCAGACCAAGCTCCCATGCTCTCTTGATGACCGGGTAGGGATACTCACCACTTCTGTCATAGGCTGCAGCAACTGGAACAATCTCTTCACGAGCAAACTTCCTTGCCAGCTCCTGGAATTCCCTTTGTTGGTCAGTGATATCAAATGAGAACCCCAACGACGCTGCCGGGGCTTTAGCCTTCGCACTGACAGCTGTGCTCTTAAGCCGGATTCCGGTTTGCACAGCAGCTCTCAATACCTTGTGGAAGAGCATCTTTCCTATAGAATATTTTAAATCTAGTTCATTCTGACCTCATTTTTAGCTCCAATGCAGACCTCCGAATTCATCTGACCAGCCTGTGACATCTATGACATCATCTCTAGACTATGACATATGACTCCAAATTTGGGAAAGGGTTAATTCACCATGATCACACTCATCACAGCCCCTTTGACTTGCAATAAACTAGAAAATAAGTTCCTATAGTTCAAACTCCAACATTACATGTTACAGGTTTGAATTTGTTGCAACATTATGTGTTGTTATAGCAACCACAGATAGCACCTCTGTGTGAACCTAGAAAGATCCTTCCTGACCCTTCCTTTTACAAAAGAAAAAATTGCAAAAATAAAAATACAAACACACACAACTGCATAACTAAACTTGACTAAAGAGGTGTGTCATAGAGTGCGCTCGACTCCTCAAATCGGGGCTCAAATGCTACACTGTTTCTGACTCTGAGCACTCGGCTGTAATTAAATAAGCATGCTTTCCACGCAGCGTTAACTTGATGACTCTTGAGCTGCACATCTTGAATGGTTCACTATTGACAAAATTATAATAATAAATAATTACTTCGTTTTAACAGCAGACATGGAGAATGGAGAATACAAAAATAATAATAAAACATATGTGTGATCGCAACCCGCCTGTCAGTGGCCACGAAGACTTTTATTGTGAAGGTTCCTGAGCGGAATGGTCCACGGTTCTGCTGCTGCGTGCTTGACACCGGTTGTGATGTTAGCCTGTTTTCTACTTGGACACTCCTAGCAGCTCTATCTATCCCACTCACTGCACTGGTTACTGTCACCAGACACTTTAAAGAAGCCATGGCCGATCAGGCCCCGGGATCTCCCCGGCCGTCCCAGCATGACGGTAAATTATGTTCTGTTTTATGCAGGCTATGTGTGAGTGTGATGTTGTGTTGAGGGGCTCCAAAGCATTCCAGGCGAACGGCCTCTGTCTGCATCATCCTCGGCCTCATAACATTAGCTAGCATCAGCAGCCGACGTGTCACTGGCTGTCATTATTATCAGCTAATGTTAATGTTTACAGATCCTCGTTGCATGCATTTACCTTCAATGACACATGCTTGAAGACAAAAGGATTGCAGCTTCTATTGTTGCAAAAAAGAACAGAGAGTCATGTCATTGGCTGCTAATGTAACGTGACGTTGTTTTGGAATGATAAGTTGTTGTAGTAGGAGCTAACGTTAGCTCATAATACCAGGACAGCTAGTCTAAGCTCTGCTGACAGTTCTACCTAAAGGGCCTGAAATGTTGCTCATTGACAGGTTGTGCCATTTTCAGTTTAAAACAAACCTGATGTTATGCAATGCGTGAAGACACACTGTATTGTGGGTTATGACTGTATAGTACAATAGGTTGTGTACAATATCATAGAGGCTTGGAGGCATGGATTGGATTGCAGACTGGGGTGGACTTTATCCTGTGGGTGTGGGTCCACTACATGATTAATGCCAGGAACGATCAATACATATGATTTTCTGGCACCGTTTTCCTGTCTGTTTTAAAATATGAATGCACCACAGAAAGTCCCTAAATATTGTTTTAATTTGAGCTGCAGTGTGGGGGCTGATACCAGCTTACTGTACCTTGGAAGGATGTAAAACCAGGCATCCCACGGTATTCTTGCCAAATGAAGTCCTTTGTTAACCAGAATTCACATGTGATGTCTTTTTGATATTTGACAGTTTCCTTCTAATTTTTTTAATCTGGATTCTGTGGATTGTCCACATGTTATGCTCTGTTACAGAGCTATGAATGTATATTAATCAATCTCGCTTATGGTACATCTCATAGGCATAATGCAAGTTTTCTTGGTGACTCTGTACAGCGCAGATGGTTTACCTGCCTCAATTTCACAATAATTTGTTAGTCATACAGATAGATGCAAAGAAAATGAAAGACCCTTTCAGCGTAGGCAGACCGACATCATGGTGGATCTTGTCTTTGGAACATGATGAGGTTTAGTCATGCGATGCGAGACTGCAAAAGAGGATGTGAGAATGTCTTTCAGTTATCATGTCTATTAAAATGGCCTGGTTGTGCGATGTTTTATACCATTATAGGAGGACGAACAAGTTGGAACAACCTAATTTTGGCCTTCCTGATTGAAAAGAGGTTTTTGTCGTTGGGTTCTGTCTTTGTTTCTAGTAGCAAGTCCAACTATTGTAGCTTCGGAGGAATATTTTTTTAGATTAATTCCTTGCGGTCATAATGCTGACACTTTTAAGTCTTGTCTAGAAAAGATAATCAGGCAAATTGTTAGCAGGCATTATTGTTGTACAATACATGGAGTAGTAGTCCATGGACTCATCAATATTGGTGACAAGACCAGCCTGGTATTACCTTATACTAGATTGGTGATGTTGTGTGTGGGTGGCTGTACATTTTCCTAGGATTATGAGTAATGTAGTGCTCACGGTAGATCATTTTCGGACAGTGATATTGACTAAAACTGCAGAACAGGTGTTTACGTATCCAAACACCAATCACTCTGTCACACTTGAATGCAAATAATCTGCTGTAGCCAACTTAATGTCAAGATTCAAGTTGAGTGGAGCCCCATTCAGCATGGCCCTCCCTGCTTTATATATTAAAATACATACATACGTTGTTTCATTCGGTTGTTCAAATTGGGTAGGGCTTTAAACTTATATTATTTGAATATACAGTTATTTAAATTGTTATGTAAATTCTGGATCTAGCTGTAAAACTGAAACCAGCCCTCACCTCAAAGTTGCTCTAAGAGAAGCTGTTTGTAAGAGTAAGGATACTTCATGCAGACTGTAATAAATAAATAAACAAGACTTTGAAGTGACTAAGTGAGTGCTATTCCATCCTTCAGTTCACACTAACATACAACTTTAACCACTTAAACTTTGTATACTCAGTTGACCGGAGTCCCATACGGCTCTATATTCGGCACGGTAGTGCGTACGGTACTAGTATTTCCCTCTATACCGAATTGCTTTTCTGAGAATAGCCTATCAACAGGTTCACAATATTATGAGCTTGTAGATCTGAGATTTTCACATTCATAGAATGTTTGCTCCAGAATCGGGACGCTAGGGTTTAAGGCGCGGTTACATTTCTGGATGGATCATTGCGGCTTATCTAGCTAATTCAAGGTTCAAGCTTTATTGTCACATATATACTTGTAATACAGCTACATTGCGCTGCAGGTAGTACAATTGTTGTACTTGGAGCCTCCACAGTAGTGTGTAGAGTGAACAGAATGGTATACCACTGTGGTGTTGTGAATTACCAGACCAGTATGTGCAATGGTGTGTTGTGGTGAGTGAGTCAGTCTGTGATCTAATCTCTGTATAGTCCATGTTGCTATTTTGAGTTCAATGAGTCTAGTTTAATTTCAGAACCTGGGTCAGAATTATCCAACTTTTATAATCACCCTTTTTTAACAGAGGATATTTAGTTTAGTTTTTAGACTCTTTGATTATGTGATGTAATGGTAAAACAAAAGGTGCCAACACAAACATTAAATTATCATTATTTTCTTATCATTTTTATCCCACGATTTTGTAACCCATTTATCACCCCTGTGTTAATTATCTAATGTGATCCTGGGCTCTACACACCCTCCACCAACCTAGTCCCCATATATGGGGGACATGGGGAGAGCAACGGACTTGAACTCATGCTTCATTCATGCCTGAGTGTCCAAGTTGCTCCTTTACACCTGACAGGGGGGAGTTTCCCTGGTTGGACGTAGCGCGTGGAGGGAACACGTTATTCCAACCAGTTCCTTTCCCCTCCATCAGGTGCCCCGGCTGGCCAGGGGGAGGCAGTTTAGAGACCAGGATTACTGCATGTTTTTTGTGAGGGTACCTACTACCTACCCTGGGGTACACAGGGAGAACATGCAAACTCCACACAGAAAAGCCCTTTTGCCAACCCCGCAATATTGATTGTTAATGGCATTTAATGTTTGTGTTAGGGACAAGATGACGTACATTTTCCCTTCATTGTCAATGGCGTTTGTAAAACAAACATTGAACTAAATACCTGTATATAGGAGGGGCTAGCGCCCATCAAAAATAGTTCCTGAGCCTGGTACATCGGCCCTGATGCTCTGATGCTCATTTGCCAGACAGTAACGTTGAACAGTGGGTGACTCGGGTCACTGATGATCATCTGGGCCTTCACCCTACCCCTCTGGGTGTAGAGAGGTAGTGAATGATGATCATCTGGGCCTTCACCCTACCCCTCTGGGTGTAGAGAGGTAGTGAATGATGATCATCTGGGCCTTCACCCTACCCCTCTGGGTGTAGAGAGGTAGTGAATGATGCAGCCAGTCGGGATGCTCTCAGGCGTGCACCTTGCACCTTGTGTAATCTGTGTAACCCATATAACCCATCCAGCACTTGCGTTTTTTGTTGCCAGCTTGTGGTCCAAAGAAGCTGCTGTATCCATTAGAAATCGCCACTCACCACATCTGAACACCACAAGTTGTTGAGCATGAAGCAGACACCACCTCCCTCCTATTCCCTGACTCTTGTCTGGTCCTACTGGTGAATAGAGTGTCCCTCTGGGGTAGCCGAGTCAGGAACTGAGGGGTTGAGCCGTTTCTGTGAAAACCATTCCAATGTTTTTCCAGCTTTTAAGCCTGAACTATGCTTAAAGTAGTTGTGGGACACGATGCACAAGTTGCTCAACCAACCAAGTATAACTCAGGCGGTATAGTCTTTGATGAAGTAAAATAAGAATGTAGATTTAAATTTGAGCAAAAGCCTTTGAGGATTACTTTTTATCCTATTTATAGAACATTTAAAGATGAATAGGCTTTTCTCTGCAAGAGACGAGATCAAAAGAAAGCCTGTGCCAGGATTTTGTTGTTTCATTCCCGCTGTGCGACTAAAATATCGAGACCTGCACTTTTGTCATTAGGACGTTTCTTCTTTTTTCTAAATTAAATTGTCATCAATAACCATGATTTTATTGCTTTGAATGCTGGCATGATCAGCACACAAGTAATCAAGTCAAACTTGATGTACATCTAAGACAAGTTTAGTGTACTGAAGACAAGCTGAGGCATGTAAAGATTTGTTTTTGCTGGAATCGGAGACTAATTTGGCCTCAGTTGTTGAGGTTACTTGGCTTGGCTGCAGCCTATAGCCCATGAATCGCTAACAGATCACTAGCCTCGCATTCATCACTGACTCTTTGACCCAGATCTACAAGTTCATAACACGTCGCAGGGATATGTGCGCTGGTAGATCTGCGTTCTTCACACATACTGAAAGTCACCAAAACTATTAATCTGTAGTTCTGTTTGACCTGCCCTCCACCCTGCGAAGCCATTAAATGATTAATTTTGTAACTAAGTGAATGCTTGAGGGAATACATTTAGTTCTTGAGTAACTTCTTATTTGCTTGTACCGGTATACAATCTCATTATTTCCACCGGAACAGGCAAACTCAAAGGCATTTTTATCTGGAACTGCAATGAATAGTTCGTGTAATGAGTCGCATCAATTATTTACATTCAACAATTCCACAGGGGGTTATCCATGTCTGAAACTGGTTTATGGAACTCATTTTTCCTGACTTATATCAGAAAGCAGGTTTTCCTTTTATAAGTCTTGCTGTGCTGTCTTTCTTATGTCCAGGGGTGCTCCAGCAGAGAGTGGCAGCCTTGGAGCAGGAGAGGGCAGAATTCATCAAACTCAAGCAACAGCTGGAGGCCGAGTTCAACCAGAAACGGGCTAAATTTAAAGAGCTCTACCTGTCTAAGGAAGGTGAGGATTCCACCTCACTTACTAACCCCCCACCCCTACAGTACACTTGACTGGGATCCTTGTCTGCAGAAGTACTTTGTTCCTGTCATGTTCCTATCATGTCCCGACTGTTTCATTGACAACATAGACTGGCTAAGCCAGTTTTATGTAACTCTCTTAAATTCTGTCAACACACTGCCCTTGTATGGCTTCTCTCCAACCCCGCCACTCCTTCTTTGATTCACTTCCCAATCTTCTTCCCTTTCAACCGCTCCTTACTTCCACCCCTCCTTCCTTGTTCATCCTTATTGTGGTCCCTCCTCCCTCTCGTTTGATTCCGCTTTCCTCCTCTTCTTTCATGACATCTTCCTCCTCCTCCTCATCCTAATCTCCAGAGGAGCTGAAGAGGCAGGGGGCATCCCTGGAGCAGGCCCAGGCTGAGTTGAGCAGTGTCCAGGTCCAGCTGACTCAGACCCAGGCAGACATGGAGAACATCAAGGCCGTGGCCACCGTGTCGGAAAGCACCAAGCAAGAGGCCATTGACCAGGTCCGCAGTCAGTGGCAGGAGGAAGTGGCCTCACTTCAGGCCATTATGAAAGGTAGTCCAGCATCACAAATCCAGCTTGTGCTGCTCCTTACACATAGCTTTGAACCAACTCCCTGGTGATCTATGCTATTTACTCTTTCTATTTCTATGGCATAGCAGTGGCGGTGCCATTTTGTGTTTCCAGTCAATAGAAGCCAATGCATTTTTCCCATAGTTGATATAACGGTAAATATTATGGAAATCTCTATGGGGAAAAATGAATGGGGTCTGGAACGATGGAACCAGAAAATGGCCCCAACTGCTATGGTATGCTATAGGCTGTAAATGTAAATTAATGAATAAAATAATGATTCAACCTTTAATGCAGTTACACAGCTTGAATACCGTTTAAAAAAAATCCTACCTTTCAATATTCTACAGTTTATGGCCCTGGAGAAGCTCGTCTATAATAGTGAATGTAGGTTACTTACTGACTGACTCCTCATTGTTGAAACACACATGAGCAACATCACACCCTCTCCCTGCTCCAAACAGCAGGCGCTGTCCCATTTCCTTGTGCTGCTTTCCAGAGGCTGAAACTCAACACCGAAACACATGCTTCTGCATTATCTCACAGCCAGCGATGAGCAGTCATTTAATATTTTACTAGACGAGTTAATTGAAATCAAATGACTCCTCAAGGAAGAGGACAAAAAGTTTGCAAGCTTTCATAGCAAAAAAACAAACAAAACAAAAACATAGGTCTCTGATATGTGCTTATTTGGTCTGATCCTGCTATTTGTTCCCCCAATGATATCTGTAAAACATTTCAGTTGTCCTTCTTTCCTACTCGCTTGCTTCCATACATCTATACTATTGAACAATTATGTTGTGGCACGTGAGGTCATAAGCTCATCTGGTGGGTTGGGAACGGGAAAGTTGAGAGTCCACACCACAACTGTAACTGTAACCACAATAGTGGTGACAATCGACAGTGGTGACAAACAATATTGTTGGGTTCACTTTCAGTGCAATTTCATGAAGCAAAATTGTTAGTTATAATTCTTAGTGTGGATGGCTGTTTGCCTACAAAACAGCCAAAAAACTAACCCATTTAGACCTGAGAACTGATTCTACAAATGTCTTCTAAATCATGACAGTTTTCTGAAAATCCTATGTTTCCATATCAGTGGTGCACTGGTGTCAAGGACCCCCAGAATTATATTGGCCTCAGACCCCCATCTGAAAATATGTTGTTCCAGGGACCCCCCCCAGAAGCAAAAGTTTTAGTTAAAACAAAAGCGTTCACTGGGAAAGAATATATATTCAAAGATTTGCGCCACATTTTCACGATTCTTAAAACACCAAAAGGGGTTCCCGTCCAAAATGGGTTGTTAAACTGCCTGCGTGTGGTCTCTCTGTCCCTCCCGTTCACCAGACACAGTGTGTGAGTACGAGGTGCAGTTCCACCAGCGCTTGGAGCAGGAGCGAGCCCAGTGGAACCAGTACCGCGAGGCCGTGGAGAGGGAAATGGGCGAGCTGAGACGTCGACTCACCGAGGGCCAGGAGGAGGAGAACCTGGAGGACGAGATGAAGAAAGTGAGCTTTAAGTTGTTTTTAAGGGAGACCACTGGGGCTTTTTCACATTTTGGTTCCACCAAAAACATTCATCGTTGATGTATGGTTATATAAGACAAAAAGCTAAAAAGACAAACATTGCACTGCTTTAGACAGACAAGTAGAAGTACATCACTCACTCTTGCATACTCCTATACTCTTCACACAATAGCGCACCCTCTGTATTTTAATTTATTTATTGAATGCTTGAACAATGGCTTCTATTTCTATTTAACTTTCTAGTAAGAGGAAGGCTGTAGTTTCTATTAGTTGGAACCCCCATCAATGATGTCATTGGTAGGCAGGTGTCTATAGCCCACCAATGACACTAGATGGAGTAGATGGAGATTTTGCCATCTTATAATGAGCATTATTGATGAGTGATGACCAATTATTAGAAGATAAGGTTGAAAATGGGTTAAGTGCTTCGTATTTAAAACATCATTGCTGGTATCACGACGATGTCAGATCGCCCTGTATAATTCTACAGAAAAGGGTCCCTGTACTATGAACAGAACACCACCTTGTCTTGGACAAAACTGAGAGTTTGAGCATAGCCCAAATGTCAGACCCCATTCTTGTACAGAACGGAGAGAAGAATGGTTTTGTACCACTAACGATGAGCATACACCACAATGATGTAATCTGGTGTAGTAGTAACTCAGATGTCCATTGTGGCTTTGCAATAATCATATGCCCAAAAGGATATTAACCATCTAACAATCCTCAATAGAACTAGAACTGCACTCTGTCGCGTGCCTACTTACAAGTACTGTCGACCGATACGAACGTTCAAATCTCAGTCTCTCTGTAAAACATTGAAATTAAATACTAATGTCGGGTTATAACTGGCTGTCAATGGTGACGTAATTACGATATGTTTCAATATTGGTTGGGTAACGGGTAACGTATGTATGTATACGTGTATGTAAGTTGAAACATATCGTATACGTTGAAAGTACTATACTGTGAGTACTATACTGTGGTCGTCTGGCTTTTTTATTTGCGTATGCTTGGTAGGTATATATACTGATGTCGATGGTGACGTAATTAGGATATGTTTTCAGTGTCGGGTGAATTAAAGGTGATGTCTGTATGTATGTTTGTATGTAATCTGAAACCTATCTTCATTACGTCACCATCAAAAGCCAGTTATAACCCGGCATTGATACATACTGTATCTTACGTCACCATCAATACCTACCAAGCATACTCGTACCAGCACGGCCACAGTACTTGCGCGCTCTGCTTGCTGCAAGTAATAATCACAATGATAACAGCGATTATGTCTGTAGTTTGTGTATACCATTCTATTTTTACAGCATGCGTACCCACTGTAGATTAAAAAAAATGTAAGTGGTCTAGGGTTAAATTAAGAAAATGATCTCTGTAGCAAGCAATTTCCACAAATCAATGCACTTTTTATGACTGACGGATGGAGTTACAGCATCGGTTTCAGCATCGGTCGGACACTTGGCCTAACATTGAACTAGCCAATTGCAGCGCAGTCATCCCCCCCAGGCTATGAAATGGAAGTATATCCTTGGCCTAATGACTAATTAGACAATTAGCAAATACAATAGCCCTCCAGGCTATTGGGTAGTCTATCAGTTGACCACAACAATGGACAGGTCAATTGCAGAGCAATCAGTGGGATCATAAAAGCTTATGCAGTCATAACAATGTCTGAAAACAATCACTATTTCACATCATAGTTCAACACAAAAATATGTAACAGGTCATACACTGCAACAAATTCACATTCATTCCAAAATGTGGAGAAAATAAAAACAAATACTTATTTCCATTGTGGTCTAGCCATATACAATGTTTTGTCTTCATCATGCATGCAGTCAATATAAGTAATTGAGTAATTTGTGCTAGAGCAACAAGCCTTATATAATCCACATACCTTATTTTCATCGTAAATCATGAACCCTGTGGGACAGAAGAGTTGGAACTTGGAACCAGTTGCAAACTCACATCCAGGTTATAGGACTAGAAATGGCAGTGGTGGAAAGTAACTAAGTACAATTTTGAGGTATTTATACTTTGGGGGTGGGGGGGCACAATACTGCCTCATCAAAGTCTTTATGGTGACTTAATACAGTTCAGATACTTGAATGTGTCCTTATATTATCATCATTTTGTTGGTTTAGGTTTTTTTTTTTTTTTCAGTTTAGGCAACTTCACAGAATTACAGGTATACATTTATCTTACAACTGATTTTTTCTTTTCTTTTTTCACAACCTCAGCTGTTACATACTTTCACAGGATATATAAATGATACACTCATACACATAAACAACTTCACATACATTTACAAGTATTCACAAAACAAACAAAGAAACAAAAAAAAACAACAAGGGAATAAAATACAGGTATATAACGAGACAGAAACGACTCTCCAGACCTTCCGGTGGTTTAGGTTTTTGACAATTAATGTGGAGATCTTTTTCCCTCTGACTTCGTCATTCTAATCAATGGGGGACAAACCATCTAACTCCACAAGTTGGAGTTAGGTGTAAGGTGTAAGTTAGGCAGTTTGAGGATACAATTTTAGTTTAGTCAGAAGCGCTTTGGAGATAGCTGGTTTGTGCCCGACAGCAACCATATGGTATTAGTATGTCATTATTTGTATTTCATTCTTAAAGGCCCAGGAGGATGCAGAGAAGCTACGTTCGGTGGTAATGCCATTGGAGCAAGAGATAGCAGCACTGAAAGGCAAGCTGTCCACTGCAGAGGAGAGGGTGAAGGAACTGGAAGCTTCCACGGTTAGTGCACTTTGATGCCAAATTGCCAGAATTGTTATGATATGCAAACTATGTCATTGTGTGGTTAGACCTGAGAAGACTAAAATATCATATAGCGCCAGTGGTGTCATGCTCGTAGAACGCAGTACCATGCCGTGGTACCAGTATTTTTTTGATTTGCACGCGCAGGAACGTAATGCCGGTATATGTGTGTGCACGCTAGAACACGCCCCCGGCCTAGATTCAAGAGAAGACGCACCTAATCAACCTCGCGTCACCAGACTTTCCAAGACGCACCAAGTACCCAGTGGTCTAGGTTTACTGGCGTCCCCCCACCCCCTATTTTCACACCGTGTCAAGTACCGTGCCGAATCAAATGGCTACTACTTTGCATAACAACAGGACAGCTTTAACTGTTTACCTGAGCGCACGTACGGTAAGCATGCACACTTACAGCAGTAGGCTATGGCAGACGGCTCCAGTAGGCTACTGCTGCTGTGATCTGTTCTGCACACAAGAAGAATGCCTCCTCCATCAAAGAACATATTCATTCGTCCAAAGCAACCTTTTTAGTTTAGCTAGTGTGCAGTAAAGATGTTTGTCTGACTATTTTAAGTCTACTTTTGTGTTTGTGTCAAACTATCATACACTATTTAACAATAGGCTTAGCCGCTTAGGCTATATCAGCTGTTTTGTGTGCATGCTGTGATACACACATGTACGCACATGCACGTGACATCATTAAAACGCTGTGGTACCAGTAAAAAAAACACCATGACACCACTGTATAGCACAATATCTCCCCAGTTCCGGTATAAATTTGGTTTCATGCAGGAGTCCCACGTTCAAATCCCGGGTAGTACTTAAAAGTTACAGATGGCACCTTTTAATATATGCCTGTCAATAGAAGCAAATTGAAAACGCATATGGCCTAACGACTTTCATTTATTACCAGTAATTTAATTAAATTTAATTCTCATTGCTCATCCATTATTCATACATACTGTAGCATAGCGAGTTTGCCAAGTTACAATTAGCCTGTACCCTGGCAGATAATGCATTGTGGTCACGGAGCATTGGGGGATCCCACCCATGCAAATTCAATTTTAATGTACTTTATGCAGTGAACTCTTCACTGCGGTTGCAGCTTCTGGCAAATAGTTTGATGGTCTCTCAGCGTTCCTTTTCAGATAAATGGCCAGAGATTGGTTACATCCGAATATTTTCCTTGGCTACAGATTAGAAGATACATTAGTCCAAATATTTTTCTGATGGATTAAAAGGCTACTTGGTGTGCTTGAACGAACAGTGCGGGATATTGGTGGCTCAGCCAGTATGTAAGTTAAAAACAATAAAGCACTCGCACAACTCACACCAATGATGTACCAATGTTTTATTACAGGGTGTCTACTCTGCGTTGTATTCGATTAAAGCTCACTTTGCATTGTGGCAACAGGTTGTGCTACTATTTTATGCTTGTTGACTTTGATCTGTTCAACATGAACACATGCTGGTGTGCACTCCTTTCTTTGTTCTGTAAGTCAACTAGTGTGTAAAGCAGGGTTCCCCAATTCATTTTCAGGGCAAGACCCCATTTGAAAAGGACGCCCAGTTTGACATGCAGAGGCTACTGACCCCCATTACATGCCATTTATATCTTTTTTTAATAATTCTTCCAGGGGCCACAAGGGGGCGCTCGGCCCGCGGGCCGCTAATTGGGGAACCCTGGTGTAAAGCATATCACTAGAGGTGTTCACCTCCCAACTGACCCATCTCAGATTTAGAATAAAGTAACAGCAGGTAATTTCTGTAATGTAGAAAGAACTGCTGCTGCTTATGGTCGTAGTTGTTGCTGTTTACTGCTGTTGTAGCAGTAAACAGTACATTGAACAAGCTTGCAGTGCGGCATGAAGACGGGCTGGGTGCATGTAGATCCGCTATTTTTTTAGATCCACTGTTCTAAATGCTTTAAAACATGTATGTTGCTAATTATATACATAGCTAAAATATAAAATGACACAGATCCTTTCCCGGTTTTAATGGGTTTATGTGAAAGAGTGAAAGTATGTGTGGGGTGAAGGGGGGGGACAAACAATGCCAAACGGTGGACTTGTAAGTGTCTTTTTCTCCCGTGTAGGTGAAGGAGCTCAACCATGTTCTGGAGGCTGAGAAATCATGTCGTACGGACCTGGAGATGTACGTGGCCGTGCTCAACACCCAGAAGTCTGTCTTGCAAGAAGATGCAGAGAAGCTACGGAAAGAGCTCCATGAAGGTCAGTGCTCCATTCTATTTATTCTTTTTGGTTCTTCTGCTTTCAAACCCTCATGGGTTTGATTCCTGGGTCTGGGAGCAATTTTTCTTGCCCACTCCTAGTTATAAAGGTGCTCGCATTAGCCTCATTTCCACTCTCTTTGATTGTCTGTGGTTGTCGTGCTTGTTGGGTCAGTGTGTCACAAGCTGGAGCTGGAACGGCAGCAGCACAACCAGCTGAAACACACGTGGCAGCGAGCCAACGACCAGTTCCTGGAGTCCCAGCGGCTGCTGATGAGAGACATGCAGAGGATAGAGAGTGTCCTGTCATCAGAGCAGCTCCGTCAGGTGGAGGAGAGCAAAAGGAAAGACCAGGTACGAGGGCTGCAACTGTCCATCTTTTACCCAGCGATTATTCCGTTGACTATGAGCAAATAATTGAGAGGCACGCTTTTTTAAATAAAATAAAATAAATTGTATATTAACAAATACTTTTTTAATCTGATTATACACTTAAGCCGTATTGTAAAATGATATACTGCAAACAGTGAAAAGAGACAATCTACAAGTTTACAATGTGCTGTGATGTGGCACTTTGTAGATCTGCTCTCTATATATATATTTTAAATGCACGCCTAGTTGCGAGCGAGTGTGCACACACACACACACACACACACACACACACACACACACACACACACACACACACACACACACACACACACAGTCAGTCTCATATGTAGGATTGTTGTCTTCATGGTCATTCAACTCGTACTGGTAGTATGACATTCTAATTAATAAAGCTCAAAAGAAAAACTCCCTTCAGGGTGTTTTAATATGCATATAAAATACAGCTTTGGAAACATTGCAGGCAATGAAATGATTGTACTTTGAGCTTCCTCATAAAAATACAATACAATTAGCATACATAGCAAATACAAATAGTAGCTATTAATAGAAATAGTAATGAAAAACGAATAAAATCACATTTGTATACTATAAATATAAACCATAAATGTGTGAAGCAGTAATCCTGTACTACTGTATACAATTCTACACAGTGTTTATGTACTGTAGCTATATGAATAAATAGCAATCACGTGCGTACTGTAAGTGGCTGGTACAGCAATGGTGGCACAGTTAATAATACAGAATACTGTGTAGTACACGCACAGTAAGTACTACATAACTAGACACACATTAATGTAACAGGAGTGCATGTCAAATTCCACACCTTAATGCAATGGGAGTGCACATTAAATTCCATATCATAAAATAATGACAAGCTATAAGATAAAAGGTTGTATTTTCAGTTACTCTGTGTACAGAATAATACTGAATATAATGCATGAGCTAAGAAAATACTCAAAGTACAGTATTTCAGTTGAATTCTTCCAAGTCTATCAAAGTAGATAAAGTACAGCAAACGGCCATTGTTGCGAATGTTTTCCTTTACATTTATTTGGGAAAGGAATTCAGATGATTAGCTAATTGCTAGAAATGTGAAGTTTTGAGCCGGGTAACTTTCCTATTGAGGACTATTATGATCAATACTTACTGTGGTTGGTTAGACTTGTGAGTAAGATAATGTAAGGTTTACTACAAAACCATTTTTTTCCCCCATTCTAGGAGGAAGAGGAGAAAGAAAGATTAGAGGCAGAGCACGTGAAGGAATTGGAAGAAGATTCCAGGGGAGATCACACTGAGCCTTTGGATGATTTATTTCTGGGGCTAAGTGTTGAAGAGGTACGGAGGAGGACATGCCATTTCACTACCTTCCTCCAAAGATCTTTGTATGCTTATCGCATCTTACATCATATTATGCTGGACACTGTTTCTTCATTCTCATAAGTAACATTGTTGTCTTCAGAGAAAGCCAAGGTGACACCTTCACTTGTGGCCTCAGGTATTGCATGTGCCTTAATCAATAGCATCAGAATGTAGTATTTCCGCTGGTTATAAGTCAAATATTAATCTTTCAAGAAAGCATGCTGTGAATGTTGTAAACTCAACCATTGCTGGATGTTTTAGCATTTTGCACCTTCCTGATTCATTTTACCCGTATAATTTTAAGTAATGATTAGCACTGGTTTGCAACATAGTGTGATGTCCTCGGACCCCCAAGGGTCCTAGGTTGTTAAGGGGGTCTCCAAATTTCAAATGAACCCTTAAAACTGTTTAGTAGCCATAAACGTCAAGACGTCTAATTGCCTATTAAGTAATGGATGCCACGGGCGTCAAGACGTCTTCCCTTGGGAATTTTATATATATATTTTTTTTTCATCCATATTTAGAAAATTCCTCTAATCTGGTGTACAGGTGATGACATGCACATTACATGCATAATAGAATTACAAATTATTTCTTTCTTTATAATGGGAGAATTGGCACTCAAACACAGTGTAGATCGGAGTCCCAGAGGTACAAATCTTATCAAATGGGGTTCCGTGGCCTAATGCATATGAAATCCGCTGTCCTTGGAATTTCAAATGTTGGGAATCACTGAAGGCCCCTTGTTTCTCTCTCAGGTCCACGCCAACCACAGCGCCCATGGCTCCATGCACTCATTAGACACAGAGGTGGTGGCTGGTGGACCCATGGACCCCTACAAAGACAGCCTGCGGCGGGTTCAGTCCACAGACAGCTTGGGTTCCACCTCCTTGCTGGGGGCCCCACAGGGCCTCGGGGGACACAACTACAAAGCCAAGTCGGCCGGCCACCTTGACGAGTCGGACTTTGGACCCCTTGTGGGGGCAGACTGCGGGGCCTTGGAGGGCTTCGGCAGTGACTCGATGTCGGTTAGCTCCATCAAGCTGACGTCTAGCCACTTCCTGCTCACCAAGGACCAGGAGAAGGCCATAAAGGCGATGACGCCCGAACAGGAGGAGACGGCGTCGCTGCTGTCCAGCATTTCCCACGCACCCGACAACGCATACCTGCCGCCGGGTGGCTACCGGCTGGTCAGCGATAGCGAGTGGAACCTGCTCCAGCAAGAGGTGTTTAAAAGTCGTTTGAACAGTTTCAATATGTATAGGAGGGGTTTATGGTCAATGGCAGTGGCAGTGGCTCAGGAGGTTAGAGCACTAGAGCAGCCATCTGTCTGGGAACTGGAAGGTCCCCTATTAATTTGACACCGCCACCACAGCTTCGAGTCCCTGAGCTAAGACACTGAGCGGTGATACGAACAGGGCGGACAACAGGCCCATTATTTGGGTGGGTCTCGTTTGTATTATATAATCACGGGTGACGTGGCGACGGATTGGTGTATGCATCTGATTATTCACAAGGCAGAGCGTGTGCACGTTGTCACAATTTGACCTGTGCAGGACGCTACAAATACCCATTATTGAAGGTTAATTATAAATTATGGGAAATGGTAGCTCTATTTGTGCAAATAAACGTTATGCTGTACAGTAGTATTTTGTATACCGGGCAGCACATCTAAGAAAAGTGATGAAATATATATATATTTAAGTGCTAATACAATATATTTAGAATTGTAATGGCTTGTCCCTGGATAGGTTAAATCGAAATAGAAAGTGGTTTAATGTCAAACAAAATCTTACATACGGTGGTTTAATTGGTAGAGAGGTTATACTGAGGACACTGATAAAAGAATGACCTGAAGTATTGAATGCATGAAGGGTAATTTTTAAAGCCAGCTGTACAGAATAATAAAATGAAAAGAAAGTTGGCAAGTGATAAAACAAATTCATGCCTTGAGCAGTATTAAAAAAATCAACTTACCTTACCTTAGATTATTTGTTTTCTTTTTTATGATTAATATTTGTTATTTTTCAATATACAGGTATTTGCAATAATAATATACAGTTTTGCAATAATGTAGAAACAAATACCTAAAGCAGAATAAAAGAGAGAAACGGAACACAAAAGTAAACAATAAAAAAACGAAACAAAGAAATATAAAAATAATAAGCGATGGTTATTTAGGCAAATACAAGTACAGATCATATAATAGTCTGCTCAGTTCACAATTGGACAGTGCCTCCAGTGTGCGCCTCCCATTATCCCATTTTAACAGATAGTTGTCTACTTTCTTAAGAAGCTTGAAAGACTGCACTGCTACCTGACCAAGTTGACTAAACCAAACATTCACAGAGGGGGCAGAAGGAGCCCTCCATTCACACATAATACGTTTACGACCCAGCATTAGCGCTGTTTGAGCCCACCCAGCATCATAGGGTGTCAGGTCGTCAAGGGAACTGGGATCACCTAGAATCCACATATTTGGGGAGAATGAGATCTTACATACCAAGAGACGCTCAATGTGATCGCGAATCTCCTCCCAATAATTATTAAATGAAAGGGCAGTCCCACAGCATGTGCATGAGAGTGCCCTCCTCCTCCTGCCACTTCCAGCAGATTATTTGCTTTCTCATGTTCCCGTTTGTTACAGAGCCCAGGCCTACAAAATATCAATGCTATTTCTCCAAAACATACTTAAATATTTGTGTTTTAAGCTAGGTGTATTAACAGAAGCACAGGCCTGTATGAGTCAAACTGATTTGTAACTAATGAAAGGCCACTGTTCAGGTGGTATAAATGTTCTATTGCTGTGTTATATGAAAACTAAATTCTAAAAACGTAATTGCTTGCCGGTGTCGTGATTGGTGAAAATAACCAATCTACAAGCCAGGGATGGGACGATAATCGTTCACAATAATCAGCTTTTGATGAATTCGCTTTTGTTAAGCTGTAAATTCAGTGCCACTTTTCAACTGATTATCGCAATAATATCGTTAAATGCAATTATTGCTTTTTTTTGCCACAATAAACGTGGCGTGTATTTTTCCTATCGTTCCATGATATCCCTGCTACAAGCTCACGTTGTCCCATGATATTCCTACTACAAGCTCATGTTGTCCATTGCAAAGCATTAACCTCAGTGGTCATGTCATGTGACTAGGTGAAGAACGCCGGCAGGAAGCTCGGCCGGCGCTGTGACATGTGCTCCAACTACGAGAAACAGCTGCAGGTCATCCAAGGACAGGAGGCCGACACGCGAGATCAGGTGATTGACTCTACGCCAGCCAGAGTTATATTGGGACTTGTGTTGTTGTACCTTTTAGATTTTTCGAAACATTAACAAATTAGCAGATGTACTAGCTCGCGCTATGAGCTTGCATGTCTGCAGTTTTTGAACAGCCAACGCTAAAGTCTAAAATCACACGGACCCTTTCTGGGTTTGAATGGGTTAAAACTATTTTCTTTTTCGCAGAAGCATTGTAAGTAAGTGGAATGGTTGACATTTTCAGCCTGTTGGGATTTCAGTGACTCAGCTGTTCCACCGTGACCAACTTTGATTGCACTGTAAATTATAATTTGAACCGTAGCCTGTCAAAATGCCCTGTATTGTTTAGAGAAAATGAAATTTTATGCAGTGGTGCAAGAGGTAAACTAGTTAAACGTCTGCATTCAATATCTTAAGGCAAAGTTCAAAAGTACTGCCATAAAAATGTTAAGGCATGGTCTTAAGGCAAGCTGGACTACGTGCCCATTCTAGCCATTCGCTCAGTGGGAAACACTTTTACATTTTATTTTAAAAATGTCTCTCCCAGGTGAAAACACGTGTTTTAAATGTCTCTCCCAGGTGAAAACACTTGTTTTAAAGGTCTCTCCCAGGTGAAAACACTTGTTTTAAATGTCTCTCCTAGGTGAAAACACTTGTTTTAAATGTCTCTCCCAGGTGAAAAAGCTTCAGGTGATGCTGCGTCAGGCCAATGACCAGTTAGAAAGAACGATGGCTGAGAAACAGGAGTTGGAAGACTCTGTGAAGTTGGTCAATGAGGAAACCACTGCCAAGGTCTGGACACACACACACACACACACACACACACACACACACATACATGCGTCACATCACTTTAGCTTGTAGATCAGTTATTTTTGGCAAGTGACACGATTGAGCAATGTTATAACCCTTTATTGCCACAATATAGTCTCATTGCCCAGCTCATTGCAAAATTAGCTTTTCACACAATAGTCTTTTTGTCCTTGCCTGGCAAAACAGATCTGCCACACAGCTAGGTTCATATGTTAAGAATTTGATTCATCCCGATTGTATGACCTATTGGATGGTACATTATTTGAGTGCCTACATTGGCAGCTGATATTTCCAAAGCTACAGGTACCTACTACCTACCTGAATCAGATAAGCAAATTGATCCTTGATTACTTAAATGAAAAGAATGGTATTCTAATCAGACCATTATAAGCCTTATCATTACTGACCCCAGGTCTGCTGGACTGGAATATCTTATTTAGTCAACAGCACAGTACTGTACACTGTACAGTATGTATGTTTGCAGGATTGCAACCATAGCCTCAGACTCAGAGTACTTAATTATGTTAACCCTAATAGTATGTATAGAGTTCCATAATCTAAAATGGATTTAACTTACCGGTAACTCATTTCAAAATTAGTGTGGCTTTGTTCGATGTTAGTTTCTGTCAGTATGAATAATTAATCACTGTTGATGGTTATTGTTTATTTGAAGTAAAATGACTGAATTACAGTACAATAAGTAAGACAAGGTTGTGATTGTGAATTAATTAATTAAAGTATAAATGTTCAACAAGCCTCTGCCTAACCCAACATTCATCAGACAAGTACTAAATCGCAGCATAACTTGATGCTTTATAGAAAACCACAGCTATGCCACAAGGAATGTTCCACCTCTGTCAAGTTATCAGTTAATAAACTGATAACTTGACATGTGTTGGCTACTTGATTCATATGTGGAGAGCTTTCTGTTATTGTGTTTTTGAGATGATTGTTTCTGTGATGTTTCCTAGGTATCTGCCCTCATGCAGAGAGTCCAGGAGTCAGAGACACTGCTCAGCACACTGCAACAGGCTTTCAGTCAAGCTAAGAGACACACGCAAGAACAAATGGTGAGCAGTCCCACATTACCTAGTCACTCCCAGCAGGCTCTTGTCTGCCTGTGTCTCTGTCCACATCTCCACCATGGACTTATAAAGGATAGAAAGCGGACCGGGAGCGACAGCCTTACTATTCATTTCAATGGAAGTTGCTCAGTGGAGCTTTGAACGCTCGACCTCCGCATTTGCCAACCAACTTTTGGTTGGCAAATTGCGGAAGTGCTAACAAGCGCTCAATGTTAAACCCCAGCTGTGCAGGGTTTCGCACGGGCTGCATGCAGTTCCATTTTTGACCACTACGTCTCGGCGGCTTCAACATTGACCTGCCGCTCTGGGGGCTTGATCTCCACCAGAACAAAACAAATCTCGCTCAAAATAATGTGATCTGACAAAACATTTGGATGTTCCTCCAACTGTATATATATTCAAAATAGTTTGTTACAAACTCGCAACATGTTGTAGATTGTCTATTTTCACTATTATTGAAAAGTGGTTCATTCATAATGTATACGTTTGGGTCACAGTAGACACCAAATTTGTCTTCTGGGTATCTCGAGCTGACAAAGTTTGGGTACTCCCAGTCAGTTCAATTGCATGTTGGCCTCCCCAAAAAGCGTTTAATTTCCCTCTGTGAATTCCTGTCCAGTTGGTATAGCCTGGCTGGTTTCATTGTCCATGAATTATAAAAGGGGGCAGCAAACCGTGACACATGACTGGACTCTGTTGCTCGTCACGCTAGGCGGTGCTGTTGCGGTCCAGGGAGCAGGTAGCGGACGAGCTGAGCCGCTTACAGAGGGACAACGACAGCCTGCAGGGCAAACACAGACTGCACACAGAACTCCAACAGCAGGAGGACTTCCACATGCCCGCTAGCACACAAGTAGGTCAACTGCTCTACTGACTCTGTGTCACACGTTTTAGATTGTTGTCACGGTGTTCTCGTTAGAGTTGACGCGTCGCCTTTCATTCCGCTAATAATCAATTTGTTTAACCCGTTTAAGACCTGAGGCCAGATATACAAGTTTGCATCTCTGCTATTTTCGAACGCTAAAATCTGAAATGACACGGTTGCTTTCGCGGTTTTAATTGGTTAATATAATAGCGAACAATCCATCTTTTATCACCAATTTTCAGTAGAAAACTAGAAATACAACATTTTGTGACAGCCCAGTTCAGCGAAAACAAAACGTGTGCACTGTCCCGCCAGGACCTCCACGTGTTGGTGGTGCAGCTTCGAGAGGACGTGGTGGCGGTTCGGACGGCCGCAGACCACCTCGAGGAGAAGCTGAAGGCAGAGATCCTGTTCCTGAAGGAGCAGCTCCAGGCAGAGCAGTGTCTGAAGGAGAACCTGGAGGACACCCTGCAGTTGGAGATAGAAGGCTGTAAGGAGGAGATAGGTGAGTTGTCTGTCCAGACTCCACCACCATCTGTGTACTCACTCCACTGAAACTATGAGTCATCCCAGAGGGTTCCAGGATGTAGACCAGTGTGTTATGTTGTACTTGTTGTGTTGCTGTTCAGTTATGTTTTACTTGTTGCCCAAATTCTATTTTGATTATCCATTTCCAGCATTAATTCATAGTACAAGAACATCTTCCTGAATCTTATTGTTCAAGCCTCAAGGTGGCCAGAACAGTTCTCTGCTTCCTGAACAGTTCACATCTGTGTTCAACAGAGTGACATTGCCTTTATTTTCACCCTTTCTGGATATAGTTCCTTTTTTTCTTATTCATATCCATGTTTCTATTCTTCTTTCTTCTCCATTGATAACTGTTGTTCAGACATCTTGGAAGGTATGTTCACTGTGTGTATGATAATAGCTGTCAGACCCTACTAATCGTATGAGGCCTAAAAATGCTTAGATCACTCCTCAAATGCCGTCTTTTCCTATACATGAGGCAGTAGCAGCGTTTCACTAGGTAGATATTTTTAGACAATTTTGCAGCATCATTGCCCAATTAAGCACTACTTCAGAACAGGCCATGGTGTGTCACATCTAAGGGCCGTTAGTCATTATATCGTATCGTTGCTGTAGGCAGAAACCTTTTATCTCTATATTTTAAAAATGTTTATTTTTTTCTCCTTTTTTTAATGAATGCCCTACTTTGTAATACAATCCTGAAAAAAATAAAAAGTTTCCACCCGACAGAAACCATATCACATCTAAGGGGTGTTGGTCGGCCTGAAGGTTTAAAGACCATCCTAGATGGTATTTTGAGACTGTTAAATTATAAACCTTCCAATATCCAGACTGTTACTGTCACTGATTTCGGTCCACATACAAAGTAAAACAAATTTGCATTGCTGAATCAAGTTTTCTGTCACAGCAAATGTTTTCAGGAAAATATTTTAGTGTACTGTTTAGCTTTGGAAAGAGATAGTTTGAAGTGTGTGGCAGCCATGTTTGTTTACGTTCAACATGCATCACGTCCATCTAATATTCTAATGTCTAGCGTAATGACCCTTAGTTCTGTGTGGAAGATTGATTGACGGGTGCATCATTGGTTGATTATTACCCGATGATGGTTATTTTAGTTTGACAGGAAGTAATCAACTTTTGATATAGAAATACACAAAAATAGTTTTTTTTTCCTTTTTCAACATAATGTATTAATTATTTACCGGGTATGTCCCCATTATGACTGTGGATGATTGTAATGCTTTAAAACTCAGCTCTCTTTCAAATTTAATTTACCACTCATTTGATTCTGTTTGAAGATGTAAACCACATATTTTATTCATTTACCATTTGTGCATTCAATACTTCAGTTCATTCATCGATCAGTGTCCTCAGTATAACTGCTCTCTACCAATTAAACCACCGTCAATGTATCTGCACCTTTTAATGAGGACTTAACAGAGATATTGCTCTATCATCTCCTCCATACTTAACCCCCCACAAAGATCAGAGTTGATCTTAAATTCTGTTGTGGATTTCACCTTATTGTCACTACAGTTAGTAATAGTATCCTAACAGTTTTCCGTAGCCACGGAATTACCTAGAACTAGTAGATATTAGGCTTCGATATAGCTCATAGCTACATCTTGTGGTTATTATACCACCTCTATCGTATTGCGTGATTTGACCAACCCTTTTGATAGTTTGAAACTTTACTCAAAGCTGCTTGTGTGTGTGTGTGTGTGTGTGTGTGTGTGGTGTCACAGGATTTTGCACCCTATAGCTCCAAGTGCTTTGGCACAGTACTGTCTATGTTGCTTAGTGTGAACGTAGTTCTGGCTTGGCGACGGCGTATGTTTGAATTTCTACTTTATTAACACTCGATGGCTCAGTCTGTTTTAGTCTTAATAGCTTTTTGGGGTTTGACATGTAGATTGTCTTCCCCGTCTCTTATGTTTATATTCTTCCATCTGTCTAGTCACTCTAGTGTCTATCTTTCTCCTTCTCCCCCTCACTCACAGAATCACACCCTATTGATATGAGCAAAGCAGCTTCTTTCTGCCCACTTAACCCCTTCTACCCCCCCCCCCCCCCCCCCGCACCCATATGGCACAGTTTTGATACGTTGTTCGTAAATCAACACAGTTTTCACAGGAGCCTGCAGTGCATGAATAGAGCATGTGTGTGTGAGTGGTAACCAGTTGTCATGATGCTTATTCCTACAGCGTCGTTCTCCAGTCTGAAGACAGAATTACAACGAGTAAAGACAGAGAAGGAACAGGTATTTACTCTTCATTTATATTACGTAGGGTAATATGATATTACACTGCATTACCTCGCACAACGACTCCATCTCACAGTTCTTTACTTTTTTATTTATTCAAGCTTTAAATTCTTTAGGAGGCATCAGAGAAATATGTTTTTCCACTTTTAAATATTTTGCCTCAGCTAATACACAATGCAAATACAATACAAACTTAGTGTAAATTTAGTGTACAAAATGTAACCAAATTGGACCCCTATGAGTTAATTTGGTTCCATTTCTACACTCGGCATTATAGGCCATTTTGCTATGAATACAGGTGTACCTTGAGAGCTTCTGACTCTGGTTTGCCGTGGGCACATAATGTTTCAAAGTCAGCGGTGTAGACTAGAGAATGGGGCTTAAAACCGGCATGGGACATGTTTTGAGTAGTCTCTGCCGTAGAGAAGATGAAAAGCCTGTGGTGGAGGTTTAGAAGCCTCATTGCACACCGTCTGGGGGACAAAGTGACTTTGTGACTCAAACTGGATACAGGAGCTGTGCAAAATTGCAAATCAACTCATTCGTCTACAACACGGAATGGTCCCACGTTGTCATGATGATGATCGATATGACATGCTGTTGTGGTACAACAAAGTATATTATAGGGCGTAAGTGGTTAAGAAAATGTCCACCCACTCTGTTGTTTTGTTACAAATGAAATGGAAGCATGCGCGTTCTAAGCTTTGATGGTGTTTTGCTTTCCAGTTGGAGACCAGCCTGGCAGAGAGGAGTGTAGCACTGAACAGTCTGGAGGCTGGCAGGACGAGTCTGGATAAACGGCTCAGGGATCTCACCACTACCAAGGTCAGCGCTTGTACACGTAGCTACGACCATAATATGTCTCTATCGCGTCACATTTTCTATACATGTAGTCTTGGGGCCCGCATGCGCTTTGTTTTATGGAAAAAGAAAAATCCTGGGCGAGCCCAGCAGGAAAAGTCGCGCACCGATAACGGTGCAGAGGGGCGTCGCAACAAATTTGGTGACGTCTGTGTTCTCCACTGCGTTCTACTGGGGAGTGGAGGAGGAGGCGTGCAGGGGGAGAGCTTAAAATATGTTCTAGGTTGTAGAGTTTGAATGCAATTCAACTGCGTACAGCCAGGTTTCATATTGCATTATTAACTCAAATCAGACTTTTTTTTCTTTATGCCTGTTGAAGGTTATATATCATTACTGTATCTACTTAGAACTGGAGAGATTGATTTCAACACACACGTGCGTGCGTGTGCGTGTGTCCTTCCGTTCGTCCGTGTCTGTCTCTTTTATTAGGTCATCTCTTTCACAAGGGAGCCCTGGCCAAGAAAGCAATGAAGCAGGGATTTAAACACAACATACAATAAAACACAGAAAAAATACAAACGACAATAATACTAACTCAAGTAAAACGGCATCAGACCTCAGTTTTCTAAGTCTGTACTGAACTTTTAAAATCCCCCAAAGGGATGAAATGCTCCAGTTTAATGTCCTTCTGGAGCCGACTCCAAAAACTAAACTAAAAGCCATCCTCCCAAATTCCGTTTGTGTGTGTTCATGTTCATGTTCATGTTGCTTGTCTCTCCATCTGTGTGCCTGGACCCAGAGTGCGCTCGAGAGCCAAGCGTTGGAGGAGAAGGACAAAGCCCAGCGGCTGCAGACAGAGTTAGACGTCAGTGAACAGGTGCAGAAGGACTTTGTCAAGCTTTCTCAGACTCTGCAGGTAAGCACTAAGCAGGTCTTTGGCCATAAACTAAAACAGTGGTTCTAATAATAAATCATTAAGGCAATACAGGGCCAGGCAGTCATGTCTCATGACTCATCATCAATCAAAACAATCAATTACAAAATACAATACACAAAACAATCACAGTAAATCACAAAGAGTTAAAGAAACCAGTTGAAACATTACTAATCCCACAACAAACCACAAACCACTGGAAGTTGAAAGTTATTCATTATAAAAAACAGTTAACAATACCAATTCCTCATTTAACCCCTTCTGGAATTCTGTATTAGGAAACGAATCTCTTTGTAAAAGTATCCAGTCTCTATGTATGAACTCTTTTCCAGGGGTTCACAATCTCTATGCCCTAAAAAATACATACTGTACCTCATGTATGCACAGAGTTTCCCAAATATTAAAATACATACCTCTTTTATGCACAGAGTTTCCCAAATATTAAAATACATACCTCATGAATGCACAGTTTCCCAAATATTTTGAACTGAAACAGTCCCTGAACATCCGTCAGATGCATTTCCCCTGTATAGGATATTTTTCCGACCAATCACAACACTTGTTTCATTCACGGAGAATGTAAACTGATTTGTAAAGCATCAACGTGATGCGGTACCTCCGCCAAAATCCCGCAACTTCCGCCCCAAAAAATGATAGCGTCTACACAGTGTAGGTCTTGCCCAACGTGAATCTCTATTAGCTTGGATTCCCCTTCGATGATGTCACTGGTAGGCAGGTTTCTGAACTGTCCAAAGCCCTCCTCTGAGACACAGACAGAGTGTGCAAAAATGGTACCATATTAAAATGAGGATTAGGCATTAGTGAGGACCAATGATATGAAAATCGGTTGAAAATGGCTGAAGTTGTCCTTTATGCTTACCAGGCATGTTTTGTATTTTTTACAGGCCCAATATATCCAGTTAAAACAATTAAGTTACTATTTGCTGCTCTCTAGTGGTCAGAAATTGCTCTGTGTACTGTATACATGTGTCTGTTCTGCTTAATTTTCCCATAGATTTGTTTGATTGGTCGTTTTTAGGAAATGGGGGGAACAAATGTGTGTCCGTGGATCCAGGGTAGTTCAAAATTTGTATCCCACGATCTTTGTAATCAACTTTTTCACACGGTGCCAATGCCTAAGCTGTAACCTGGGGAGGGCCCTGAACTGAGCTCATGCTTCCTTCAATGCATGAGGAGTGAGCAGGCCGCTTCTTGTCACCTGACAGGGGGAGATTCCCCGGCAGGACGTAGCCATAGCATGTGGAAGGAACACGTTATTTCAACCAGTTCCTCCTTTACCCTAGATCATGCGCCCCAGTTGACAAAGGGGAGGCAGTATAGAGACCAGGTTATTACTGCATGTATTTTATGAGGTTATCTACTCTAGGGCAGTGGTTCCCAAACTCTTTTAGGTCAAGGACCCCCAAATTGATTTATTAGCCTGTGGACCCCCATTTGAAAAGATATTAAAAATTAAAATGTTAAAGCCATTAAATGAGGGTCCATAATAATAATATTAAACATCATTTTTATGGCTCTACCGCTCTAGCAGTCATTCTCAACCCGTTTAATTTCAAGGACACCCAGTTTGACATGCATTAGTCTACGGACCCCCATTTAATGGCATTTATATCTCTGGGACCTCCAATTTATATTGTAAAATCAATGTTAATTTAACTCTTGAGTGTGTACACTCTCAGAGTTACAGACCCAAAAGGGTCCATTTGGTTCCAAACTATCATTTACAGTAACTGGGGAGCCCCTGGAACTTCCTCAAGGACCCCTAGGGGTCCCCGGACCCCACTTTGGGAACCCATGTCATAAGCATCTCAATAGTGTGTGCCAAAGTGTGCATGCTCTATGCAAACATTATGCAAACCATGCCCCCATCGTTGTGATTTTTACATGATTTGACAGCAAGGCAGGTGTGCCAACAACTGCAGCCTTGAGGGCTTGTGAGGCGTGCCTGAGCGAGCCGCCAGCGGCCTCATGAGTTGGCAAACTGTGGTGGACAGAATGTGATCCGTCACCCTCTTCACATTTGCACGATAGTACTTGACAATGATTGTGCACTAATGTTAGCGGACAGCCACCTACATAATGTAAACAGACTGGCTGCAAGTGGGTGCACGTCACTTCCACCCAGCCAAAGGGAGGACAACATAGCCAATAAAAGGATTGGCGTAGTTCCCGCTGGTCAAGTGGTCCAGGCGCATGCCACATATAGGCTGACAGCGTGTCGCGTATTTGAGTCCCGTTCATGGCGACTTTTGCTGCATGTCTCTCCCCTTCTCTTTCTCTCTCTCTTTCCTGTCCATCTTCACTTGATACTATCAATAAAAAGGCAGAAAAGCAAAAAAAAAATGCTTGTAGATCTGCCGTTTTCTGTATTTTTTTAACATTTTGAAAATATTAGTAGTTTAGACTCGATAGTTTAGAGTACTATCTTTTACAAGATAAGCTCCCAAGAATTCTAGTTATGTTTAAAATGTTGGACAACCTCCACCGGACATAGCCCCCCTGTGATCTTTAAACAAAATTAAACTGAAATTTAAAAAGTCCAAACAAAATAAAAAACGAATTAAAAATAACCTTTCTGTCCATCCGCGCCTCCAGGTACAGTTGGAGCGAATTAGACAGGCGGAGTCCTTGGACCGGATAAAAATCATCCTCAACGACACCAACTTGACTGACATCAATCAGCTCCCGGACACATGATGCCGCTAGACGGAGAACTGCAGCGTAAAGCCCTGCTTCCCCTTCATCCTTCGTCACTGGTCCCAGTAACCTTCTCTGCCTCCCCGCCCTCCCCCATAACCACTGTGGAAGGACGTGTCTGGAGGGGAAAAGGACAAGTCACGATTTTGAGGAGAACAAGGCCTTTTTCTGTACATTTAAGACTCTTGGAGACACCACGGATAGAATAATGAAGAACACTATTACTACTACAACTACTACTACTACTACTATGACAAATTGTAAATAACTAAGATAACTGTCTGCGACAGAAGGAGTGGAAGCATTGCCTTCCTGTGTCTGTCTCTGTCCCTTGTTTCTACTGTAGATATGACTGTATCTGTATTAGCTCAACCAAAAAAAAAAAGTTTGTCGTCTTCTAAAAAAGCACTTTTCATCTGCCTCCCTCTCTTCCCAGGTAAACAAACATTTTAATGCATACTTGTATGCATACATGCACACGACTTCCTCCACCGGTGGTACTGTATATGTTTCAGTTCTGATGGCAGATCTTAATCTTGTCCCCTTGTCGGGGTGTGGTGGGGGTTATTTGCTTCATACTTTTTCTAACTCAAGTTTGTTCATTTCATCCTGTGGCAAAGCAATGGCAAAATGAAGGAAATTCGTGGGAAAGATTTGCACATAACTCTCCCAGGAAATAGTGGAACGTTGTGTGCATTGTCCATTTCTAAACGATCTGTGTTACTGTGTCCTGCGTTTCATCCTTGCTCTATAGCTACTGGACTAGGAACCTTTTTGAAAACTGAAGAAACATTAGCTAATGTTTTAGGGTTTTTCTTTTTCTTCCTCCTCCTGTTTTCATGAACTTTTTGACTTGTCAATGAACTAATTGGAACTCTCAACCGGCACGGTATCACTCAAACTAAAGACATTGTTTACTGAGGTCAGGGCAATGTCATGGCATATGTAAATCCTGATGTATACTTGTTTTGGTTGTGCCTGTTTATTATGCACAACCAATAGCCGATCTGCAATCTCACAATGTGTTACAGCATGACGTGTTGTAAGCTTGTAGATCTGTCATTTTTGGTGCCTGACAGCAACATGCAACTAAGTATAAATCAGGTTTAAGACAGTGTAATCCAACCAACCTTGGACAGCCTAAATAATCAGGCTGTCTTTTTGTAATCATACTGCTTAGTTTATGATGGTAGCTTATTAATTCCAACACTGACGTCACGTGACACTGACTCCCATGGCTGTTCTCTGCTTCAATAAAGCAAAAGGTTTCTTAAACTCTAATGCGGACAGCTGGCTCAAACTTGTCTGATATTTAGAGCTCTTACTTAAAACATATTTTGCTACTTGCTTTGAGAACATCTTAGAAATCCCAAGGCAGGAATATATCCATCTTGTACGTTTGGCACTCAGTGGGAAGACCCATTTAAAGGAGGAATCATTCCAGAAATTAATACAGCCATGTGACTGAATACTGAAGATGCTCACTTATACAAAAGAAAAGAAAGCTCTATGTGTGATTCTACTGAAAATAAAATTAACTAGTGATTGTAATAAAATCATATTGTTGGGAGAAACATAAGACAGTTGTCACTTCAATGAGGACTGATTGTTCCGTAGGTGCATTATTTACTTTTTCTTAGTGAATGATTAAAGCAAACCAATTTAACATTAGGGTGTCCAAGTTGTCAAATGCAAGAATAATCATGTATACACCGTTTTACTAAACTATAATACTTGCAAAACATCTACGTGGTCTGTAAGGGCAGCAGGCTATTCGAAATTAAGTACACAGAAAAAATGAAGGATCTCGTGGGCAGTGGTGTGGGCACTCATTCCAGTTCTGCCACTAATGTGGCAGAACCAATGTTCCTTCTTTGTGTGATATTTTCAGTGGTAAAAAAAGTACTCATTATTTACGTAAGTAAAAGTATCAATCCTGGCGATGTAGAAATACTCAGAAATTAATAATGTACTTGAGTAAAAGTACAAAAGTATTGGCAGTGGCACCGAAATGTATAGAGGACCAAAAGTAAAAGCACTCGTGCAGAATGTCCCATTTAAAGTTTTAAAATGTATACAATGTAAGGCCGATTCTAAAAACGCCTTCTAAAACCTATCCCAGGTTTTCTGAAAACCTTCAAATTTGTGCTATCCATCCTGGCACTCCCTCGTGGCGCGAATGGTATGTATACAACCTTTTAACATTTGTTAACTTCGAGCTTGTCAATGCGTCGAGTTGGTGGTAGTTGTTTCCTGGAGTGTCTTTAAATTTAGTATGTTTAATCATAGGGCCCCATACCAGGTCAGATTTTCCCGGTGATCCCTTCAAATTGAATAGAGGGTATGCGTGTGACATCATCATACCCGGAAGTTATGCTGTAACGCATACTGAGTGGCAAAAAACTACTTTCTGGCCTTGACAGCTCATACATCCAAACAGAAAATTCCTATTTGATTGCATTAAATAACTTTAAACAACATTAAATTCACTTTGTCACTCACTCGATTTGCCACTCGATCTGCCTTTGACTTTATGCATGCCCATACCCTCTATAGAAGTTTCTCCAAATTTAGATACATCATGAGGTCTTTAGCCATACAGATGCTTAAGGGTCAGTGTTGATTTCCACTCCAATAAAAACCATTATTTATCTTGCTAATATAAAAGGAAAATTCTGTTTTATACCCCTCCCGATAGGTTAGTGATCTGGTAGAACCCCAAACAACCCCATCTCTGCACATGGTGACAGCTCTGTGTTCCAGGCTTCGGCAAGCTGTTTAAAATAGCAGTCCAATAGCCTTGTAGGCGGGGGACATGACCAGAACATGTGTGTCATGTTCGCTGGGGACATATGACATCTATTACAGGAATCTGTGATGTTGGCGTATATTTTTGAAAGTTTGAAATTAGTGAAATAAATACAGTGCACAGTTCATGTTCCCAATAATTAAGCCTTTCCCAGTCATGGGTATATGTCCAAAATGATGTCAATTAATGACTTGGGGATAGCATTTTTTTAAACTACTATGATGGGGTTTTTTTTAAGTTAATCCATCATAGTAATTTTACTCATAATGTTTGCAAAAAATGTTTTCTCTCTGGGTATAATTTTTAAACAAAACACATGTCCAGGTGGGCATGGGACATCAGCCATCCAATCATGAGGCAGAACACATTTATCGGCTTCAAATGTTCCATTTAAATTTTTCCATTCCTATTTTGTCTGCATTTTCTTTTTTTTATCCTTCCTGTTGTTCTGCTGCTTGAAATACACATTACACAATTTTATCCAATCAAAACAAATTGGAGGAAATTTATATACAACATCTGCAATCTTCCTCCTGCTGCCTTGATGTTCTGTCAAAAAGCCTTTTTCAAAAATGTATCAAATTGCATGGGCCCAGATCTTCTACAAATGTACAACACATCTATTCTCTCAGGTTTCTTACTTTCTTCCCACAGGCCCTTAAAACATCAAGCCACGAAAATAATCTAGAGACATCACAAATGAACCATTTATATCACACACCTGGGCTAATTATCGGCACTGGTGCGGCCATGGACTCTCCCCAGCGAGCCATATTCTCAAGCCGTTTAATTTCATGGACCCACATGCAGTTTGACATGCATTCATCTACGTACGGACCCCCATTTAATGGCATTTCTAGCTCTGGGACCCCCAATGTATATTGTAAAATCAAAATTAATTTAACTCAAGAGTCACAGACGCACATGGGTCAATTTGGTTCCAAATTATCATTTAGCTGGGGACCCCCTGGAACTCCCTCAAGGACCCCTGGGGGTCCCCGGACCCCACTTTGGGAACCACTGTAGCAGTGAGTCTCTGGCTGTAGTGTGCACTGTGCACCCACTAGGTGCTTATACTCATGGGGCCTTTAGGTGGCAGCAACACACTAACGCTGCATCTAAACAGCTTCCTGTAAAGTCACAAGAAGAAGGGCGAAGCTAGCTGGCACCACAGGAGAAAAAAAGTGTTTAAGGAAATATTCGTGTTTACAACATTATGGAGCCGAGGAGGTTACACCCTTTTTGGAAATGCCTTTTATTGAGCGGATTGACGCTATGCGTAGTATTCGGTAAGTAACGATGGAGGCGCTGACCGGGTTGTAACAGCGTTTTGGTGAAACATGTTAGGATTTGAGATAGGGCGTTAGTAGCTAGCGTTATCTCCCACTGATCACTGGTTCATTATATCCTGACAAGCATCACCTGATGTACGACTTGCTTAGTTTGGGCCGTTACGTTGACCGAAGTGGTCCGTTTTAGTTTACAGAGTTATTTATCTAAAAGAAACATACTTTTAAATATGTAACTACACAGTAACACTGAAATGCTACTGTACAGCCAAGGGCTACCATTTTACACCGGAATATGTGACCCATCGAATTGTGTGGCCGGCAGGAGTCGTTTTTGCTATTTCGGGAGATTTTTAGTCGACTCACGAACGTGAAGTTAGTGACCGTGGGATAATGGTACGTCCGAAGTTCATAAATTAAATTACAATAAATTGAACCTGTGGATCTTTAACGTTAGTCGGTGTTTGAGGCTTGTGGTAATTTACAATCCGGTTATCATTCATGGCTGCTCTAGCCCTGGCTGGCGTTACCATTCTCCCTCGGGAGTGATCGAGTTAGATTGGTCACCACATTCGGTGCAACACCTCGACTATTATCAGTTCACTGCTGGCTAATGATAGTACTAGCTTCCGCAACGTAAACAAATTTAGTGGGCAGGTTATTTCCTTTTGATATTGTAACGTATTCCCATAACTTATTGTAATGTGCGTAAAAGCACTGTTGAATTGTGACACGTTGTTGGCCTAAATATTTAGTAACGCGGGCCTGACTACAACAATAACATGGTTGTGTGTGTGTGTGTGTGTGTGTGTGTGTGTGTGAGAGAGAGAGAGAGAGACGGTGTGTGTGTGAGAAAGAAAATGCTAGGGAGCAAATATCCGCCTGTCCACTGTAGTAGTGTAGTTTCCTTTCCTCTCAGCAATACAGAACGGAAACCAGAAGCTACCTACTCAGCAGAAATCAGTGCAAATCACAAAATGCTACTTCCACTTGAGCACAATGACAATGATAGCAACAAGATATGGGTTAAATAAATGTGGCACAGTGATAGCAACAAGATAAATGACGTTATGGTGTGAGAACAGAGACACCATTAAAGAACTCATCTGGAGGATCACACAGTGGAGCCTGTTCAGTTTCATATATGATTATATGTACCAGTTTTATAAGGTCTGGGCAATGACCTGAACATAATAAATGTATATCCAAAACCACCATTTAAGAACGTCTAACTGGCTTAATCATGCTCACGTAGGTTAAGCAGCTAATCGAGAAGCAGGTTTATTTCGATTTTATTTTTATTTTGATATCAACATGAATACATTCTAATAAGATTACTTTTCTGGTCGACTAAATCAATTACTCTGGTGATTCACCACCATGTATTATTCAGGGGTCAACATTAAGGCTTGTCCTGACTTCAAGGACAAGTAGAAAATGTATAAATTACACTTCATTGTACAATGGTGGTATGCAAAAAAGAGTATCCATAATTATATACAGCACAGACCTTGTTAGAGAACTGAGGGCTGCAGCAGTGTAAAAAAGCGTATATAATAATAATAATTGTTTATTACTTGTAAGGCAAAAGTTTTAAATAATGGTGATATTGATTCAAAGTCCTATCACCCAGCCCTAGGAAATGTAACACATTTGATCTGTAATTGTGATGCCTTGTATGACAGTTTGGCTCAGATGTTTAGATTCTTGCTCCCTCCCATAGTTATATATTATTTCACATTCACAGTACAATCCTGAACAGGATAACTTAATGATGGTGTGTGCTATGATGGTGATGTGGAAAGCTCTGATACAGTCTGTTATTGTTTGTTTTTTTTATGTTTCCCTTCCCGGCACACCAATTAATATTGCAAATCACTGGACGATATCAGTGGTGCTCTACCAGTGTGCTGCACTCCAAAAATGTATTAATTTACTGTCAAGGAGATATTGAAACATATTGTTTCTTTTCATTGGATATTTCAAAATGTAGGGCAAAATGACTCACCCAGATCATCTGTCAGTTTGCTGCTTCCCCTTTTAACCCTGTGTTATTCAGTCAATTAAGTCGTTTAACATGGAGGTAAATCATTGAATTGTGTACTTACTAGGGACATTTAGAACTAGATGGTACATGCCGACATTTAATGTCGGCTCTGGTCCATAAATATTATTATATTGTTGTTGTATTGCCCTGCTTTAAACTGGTAGTCTGTCTCCATCTTTTTAACAGGCACACATCCTGCGTCAGCAGTGGACGTGCATACCCCGGAAGAACTGATAGTCGAGAACGGTACCACAGGAATCCTTAAATGTTCCTTCAAGTCCAACGAAGTAGTCAGCAGTCTTGCTGCAGTGACGTGGACATTTCGACCAACTGGATCTGATCTTCCCTATTCTGTAAGACTGCCTCATCTGGTCTTTTAACCTCTTAAAATGTAGCTGTTACAATACAAGCTAATGCTAGCTTAATTGTATTATTAAGAAAAAAAAGATATATATATATATATAAAATTAAAATCTACAAGCTCACAACAAACGCATTTTTGATAATTAAGATGTCTTTAACACAGTACCTTGCTTGATTAGATGTATCAATTTTCGCTAACATTGACTTGAATAACAATTCATGTATAGCACGATAACAAATGTCACAAATACTTCAATTGTGCACCCTTAAAATACCTCTACATCAGTGTAACGTGAAAATATTTACTTTCAAATATTGTTTGGCTCAATGCTGTGGGAATGTTTTCACTGAACAGGGAATGGGGGTTAAAAGACTTCCGCCTCTGGAACCACTGGACCCCTGCTGGTTTAGGATTCAACCCCACTCCAGCCTTTTCCTGTAAACAGCTCACTTCCCTCTTTTTAGAAGCTGAAAAAACACCATGTCTGATGTCTGTCACAATAATAATGTCTTTGGCTTACACGTTCTCCTTTTACTAAATTCAATTGGAAATTTAATTAAATGGCTAGGCATTATTTGAGCACTTGTAAAGGTACTTCTCCACCAAAGAGACTGTTTCAAACTCCAACAGATTTCAACAAACTAGCATTTAGTTCAGCACAAACCAGTCGGCAGATGAAACTTTGAAACAGATTGTTTTTGCTCATGCAAAGTAGCCTGCAGTGCTCGTTGGTGTGGTGTTAACATGCATGCTACACGTATTGGGGATGTGTAAAACTGACATTAAAATCCATTACTATATTTCTATAATAATGATTAGATGAATAATCAACCCATGTTCTGGGGATTTGTTAAATATTTTCATCAAATGATCATCGCCATCCCAGGTAAAAAAATATATTTAATTACTTCCTGTAAACACAAAATAAAGAATAAATACAAATATACCAGTAAGACATGTGGAATCTCAGAACAGGTCAGCTCCATACAGAATATGGAGATCTAAGGGTGGTAGTGGGGACATTCTCTTGAATGTCCCCACTACAAACAATGTTTGTTTGAACACAAACAAACGGCCATCGACAATGAATGGAGAATTTAAGTAATATGTGCCTTAGCAAATCGGCTGTTGGTATGTCTGTCGGTATGACGACGCAAACCCTTGGCCAATAAGGGACCACTATTATTGGTGATGTAACTAAGGTATGTTTCAAGGTCGGTATAAGGTAATAAGAGCGCCCCTCACTTCACACGGGTATGATTATTATTTGATTAAAAGTAATCGGTTATTGAATAACCGTTAAAAAATAATTCAATGCAAACCGGGGACACACATTGTGAGATTGTTGCAGATCCGCAATTTTGTTTGGCCAAATGTTTGCCTGTCATGACATGTCCAGATATGGGTTCACGTGGTTGACTAAGTTCCATCCCACCCCTTGTTCCTGCAGATTTTCTACTATGGAAATGGGAAGGCTTTCCCATCGGAACTGTACAAACAAAGGGTGCAGTTTATCGGGGACCTCAACAAGAAGGACGCCTCCATCCAGCTGATCCAGGCGCACTTCAACGACAATGGCACGTACTTCTGCGACGTGAAGAACCCCCCGGACGTGTCGGGCACACCGTCTCGCACAGAGCTCAAGGTCGTTCTGAGAGGTAAATGTGCTGTCGAGCAAAGCAGCTATGTGGTGTGGGCATATTTCTGGCAAGGAACACAATTTTTTGAGCACAAGTTAACCACAAACAACATATCACACGAGTGGGACCCCAATCCTCACTGTTCAGTGTTCATTTACCAGTAACTCTATGAGAGTGTGCCAGCGGAACCAAATTGACATGTCTAATGTAATTTGGTTCCATTTGCGCACACTCAAGAGTTATAGACATGTTGGACCCCTGGCGGTTCCCGCACCAAACCTTGAGAAACAGTGGTTTAAGTGGTTAATGTTGTTGTTTTTTCCTGTCCAGAGTCCCTTCCTCAGAACAGCACTGCTGTTATCGTGGGAGCCGTTTGTGGCGCTGTCATCGGACTCATCGTTATTGCCGTGGTCACCTGCCTCATCATAAAGAGGCACCAGAGCCGCCTTGATTACGAAGGGTACGTCGTTTAACTTATTAGTTATTTCAAGGTTTGTCGCACACAATTGGGGCGATTCCTGAGATGATATCATCGCACATTTCAAGTGGTGCAGGTTTGATTGCACAAGGAAAACAGACACTTGGCATTTGGCAATGGACATTTTTAACATTGCCACAATCCACTCTGTGTAGTTCTAACATGATTTGAATTAGTAGAGCTGAGGCAGTAATTCAGTTAAAGAACTGCTTAGCCTTAGAGCCTGAATGATGGCAGAAGTTTGGTTCTGATGATTCCGATTTTATTTATGTATTACTTATAATTTAAAAAAAGATACCATAAATACACAAAACATTTTGATAGATGAAGTCTTTATATACACATACAGTCAAGCAAGCAAATATATATAAAATACACAAATTAACATTGCTTTTTAGATTACTATTTTTTAGCAAAGAACCAATGTTTCTTTGACAGCTGCATGACTGCCAATCCTGATTGTTGTCAAACAACATCAGCAACATAATTTCAGATATACCTGCCAAACCAATATATCGGTCGAGCTCTAAACTACACAGTCTTTAAAAAGGTGCATCCTAACTTCCTAAGGTTCATAAGGATCTCATCCTGTAAGCATTATGTGTGTCTGTGTTGAAAGGAGCTCTTGGCCTGGTGTGCTTGAGGGGGATCTGCATAAATACGTTTGTTTCTGTTCCCGTTTTCTCTGCTTTTGGGTTTTTCTTAGTCACTCGGTGACAATTTGTCATCAGACCTTTAACACCCTATCTCATTCTGCATGGGTGCTGATTTCAGTATATCTGTGTTTTGGCTTTATTTATTATTTCAATAACAAGTGTGTGTCAAACGGAAACGCTCTGCAAATGGAATACTACATTTAATCCGCCTAATATAGTTTGACCCTGCTACCATCTCTAACAGACTTGAAGCGTCACAAATCTAGCTTAATCACTTTCAACTATTTTAGGAATGTCAGGTGAAAATCTCATAAATGTTCAACAACCTTTGGGACTAAAAATAGCAGATCCACAAGCTCGCTTCACGTCACGTTGTGTTATGTATTTGTAGAAATAGGGCTTAAGCGGTTAAATGGATGCCTACAGATTTAATTGAAAGCACCAGGATGGAAGTAACAGTTGCTGTCTCTAAAGAGGAGATATTTAACATCTCCCAAATTAAGTAGCCTGTGAGTGAACCAAATTCCTAAAAATAAAATTACAGAATGAAAATGCCAAGCAATTACTAATATTTTATACTGTACTAGTGTACTTCATCGAGCACAGTGGTGTTGGTAGGCTGAAATATCCAGTTTTTAAATCGGTTCCTTTCAGTGTCACTGTCGGGTGTCTAAAGTAGACGTAATTATTTGTAATGGTGCCTACAGTATATCAAGGAAGACAAAATCCCATCATCACAACTTATTTGATCACGCAACACATTGAGGCATTCTACTTAACAACATCTCGAAGCTTCGCTTGATGCCTGCTACTATTCATCTGTCAATTGCCATCTGCCACATTCATTATTCCATGTCAAACTAACCACTAACTCACACATTGATTTGTTTGTCATGTTTTTTTCCCTGTTACTAACAAACTTATTACATGCCTGTTGCACATTTTATTAAGGCTTAAGTGTGTGTGACTGTGTGTGTAGCTTGCAACTAGAATGGGTTCAACTACCTACCTTGACCTTTTCATATTGAAAAGATGTGATCAAACAGATAGAGATGGGAACGCTTGCATACTGTATCTTGACTTTACTGTGGACATTAGATGAATTTACTGTGAGGCTCTACTGAAGAAGTTCAGTTCTTTGTTAATAACTACACAGAGTCACATGCCAATACTAGGGGGGTGGTGGTGGCTTGAGTTATTATAAATCTAAATGTTGATTAAAGAAATAACCCATAATTGTGATTACCCATTTATGATAGAATTAGTTGAAAAGTTTGTTAGGAAGGAAATGTTATTAAAAGCCCTTAAACAAAGAACAAAGAAGAGAAACAAATTTCAACAACCATTGTGCAACAAGCATATTTTGTGAAGCAAACCTTCCTGCCATTCTGTCACAATGTAGCTTAATATTTGATTTACTATTTACTTCTTAATTTAATTGAATTAAACCTCATAGCTCCCACCCTTATTATGCACATTTTTTAATACCATCTTGAATTAGGACAATGGAATATTGGGGTAGGTACCCTCACAAAAACATGCAGTAATCCTGGTCTCTAAACTGCCTCCCCCTGGCCAGCCGGGGCGCCTGATGGAGGGGAAAGGAACTGGTTGGAATAACGCGTTCCTTCCACGCGCTACGTCCAACCAGGGAAACTCCCCCCTGTCAGGTGTAAAGGAGCAACTTGGACACTCAGGCATGAAGGGAGCATGAGTTAAGTCCGTTGGCAGGTTGGCGGAGGTTGTGTAGAGCCCAGGATCACAGTAGATGATTGGCACAGGGGTGAAAAATGGGTTACAAAAATCGTGGGATCAAAAATATATTAAAAGGACAATGGAATATTCAAATTCTCATGCCCACCCATACCCCAAGCGTTGTCTTTGCCAAATGCCTGTCATTCCTTTTTAGCATATCTGCCTATAAGGCAACTATCATGCTATTTTGTTCACATCTCATTCATGTCCATGTGTCATCTCTTTTTTTTGTCTGTCTTCCCATATTTGTCTTTGTCGAATCAAAACCATTTCTCCACCAATGCTTCCTGAACTGCCCCAAATTGCTGAATCACAAACACCTTAAATAGATGTACTTCCACGGAGAGCGTGAGCTCTCACGCACCGCAACCGCGGAAGAAGGAGTCGAACTTGGAGAGCTCCAGATGTAGCAGCCCCTCGGGCCCACTGCAGGTAGGAGCTGGGATCCACTGAATGCCACCACCACAACACAATACAGGAGGTGGCTAAAGCCTATCTCAAACCAAAGACTCGCGACTAAATGAAACCGATTTTAAGCCTGATTTATACTTAATAGTTTAACATGTAAAAAATAGCCGATCTAAAAGCATATATTATATTAAGCATTAGAACTGAAATCACAGTAACTACCCCTAAAGCTTTATTGTTAACTGTTGCACAGATTCAGCATAACTATTCGTAAGGTGCCTTACCAGACGAAACAAACACTGGCTTTGTAATTGTAGACTAATTTGTCAAGAATGCAGTAACGGCAAAATAATCAATTGCAAACTAGTGTCAAGAGTTGACTGAAGAAAAATGTGAAGAAAGATCAGCTTTTCTTGCTCCAATGAATTGCTACTTGAGACTATTAGGTAATGTGCAGGTGTATGTAAGGTGAGAGTCCTGTATAACAAATGCAACCTGGTCTCATGCCAGGTCTCATGCCAAAGTCATCAGATTCTCCCCCCCCCGAACCACACAAAACCGTCACGTTGGGTGTGAATTTATTAATCACAGTCCTAGAGTTGGCGTTACACATGTCATTTGTGTGATGGTTTCAGTCCAGACAGACTGCATCAAATCCATATGATCTTCATGGTCCATTGTTTCATGTGCCTGAAATGTGTTTTTGAGTGGTGCAACCACTCCAAGGAACAGCAATGTCCGTGTTAACCTATGTGACTATGTATGTGACTATGAGCACCAGTAGGGGCAAAGGTGGCGCTGTTGTGCCAGAAACAGAGAGAGAGAGTGCTGCACTGTTGTCTGCTAATGAGAGAGAGAGGGGAGAGGGGAGTTGCACCACTCAGTTCACACGGGTGTGATTTTATATTGTGCTTGGTCTGTTAGGCAAACTAATTTACTCATCTTTTCCTTTTCCCTCTCCCTTTTCCATTCTGTTCAAAGGGGCCGGTGATATACGCCCAGCTGGATCACTCAGGCATGAACCTTCCCAACTCGATCCATAAGATGGAGCCAGTGGTCTACGCTGACATTAGGAAAAACTGAAGAGGAGGGGGTGTGGAAATGTGGACCAAAAAAAAAGAAGAAGAAAACTGACAAAAAAATAAAGGACCAGACCTCTCGATCAGCTGCTCTTGGGATTGGGCTGGGGAGGGGTTGTATATCTAAAGGACGAGGAAAGAATCGGCACAGGTTTGATTTATACATTTTAGTTGTACTTTTCCTTTTAGTCCTCTGAAAGCATTCCATTCCATCATGTGATAAACTAGCATGAAGAGGCCAAGACAGTGGCCTTAAAAAACAACAACAATACCGTTTGCAGTTAACAGCATGTAACAACTTGTATGTCCACATACTTGAGGTGGCTTTTACAGTGCAGGGATCGTGATAATACAAAAAATATCAACGCAACAAACGACTCAAAATAGTGGCTGGAAGTCTATTCATTTGCAACAACCAGATGAATGTGAGATGATTTTAACCACTTTAATGTTGACCCTACTTTTTGGGCATGTCATTATACTGTAGGTACAGAAAAAACTCCCACACACTGTCTTCAAATGCAAAGAAATACTTTTTATTCTATTAGACCAGTGGTTCTCAAACTTTTTCATGTCAAGGACCCAAATCAACATTTATTAGGCCACGGACCCCTTTTTTGGTTACTATGTTTCTGTTAAGGTCACCTTTTGTAGGTCTGCAAAAGACTTGCTTTTTATTGTACTGTATGTCAAATTTTAAAAAGAAATGAGCTACTGAAGATCGCTAATTTGCTATTCGACATACAATACATTAAATAGGGCTATTAGTAGTTGTAACCAATGTGAGAAAGCCGTCTGTAGTTTTGGTAGCGTGCCCCATTAGCAGTGTTTTGTGTGTACTGCATGTCGGTGGTTCTCAACCTTTGGACACCCCCTCAAGGACCCCTGGGGGTTCCCGGACTACACTTACAGAACCACTGCTGTATGTACAGTAAATCCTGTCAATTTAAAGACTTCATGCCACATAAATCGGTCTCCACTGTTGTGCTTGGTAGCAGTGTGGACATTCTGTATTGCCTCAAGTCATACAGATTTGGTGCTCAACCAATTATAGTTCAGCGATTTAAAATATATAATGTGTCCCTGACATTTTACTGTGAATGCTTAAAATGTTGTGCTAGGTTCTAGCATTTTATTGTGGTACCTTTTTGAAAATACTCCCTTTCTCTTTGGCCTTCTCCAGTGTATGACCTTTTACCACACTAAAAAGCCCCATATTTGAGTGGCTGCTCTGGCTATCGGTGCTTGTTTGAAAATGTACATATAGAGCACTGAAGTCTGACGTCAATATCGGTAGAGGCCGCTAAGTCCACTGGCTTTTTTATTTGCATTGTAATCCCCATAGGGGGATTTTAGATCCCCTCATATAAGAACTGTGTTTGAAAAGTAAACGAATCATCCTGGCCGTTTCACTCATATGGATATGAGGAATCAACTGACTGAGAGAAAACGCTATTGTTACTGCTGCTGAATTAGTTACATTTTCTCAGAAACGGATTACATGAAATATGAGTGACTGTCGTAAACGATACAGAGCCACCTCCCCGACAATTTCGCAGAGACAGTTTGTTTATTTTTGGTCCACAAAAGATGACCGCATGCTATTCTCCATAGAGAAAAACTTCTACAAACCAGGGGATGAGCGAGTGACGTCAGTACTTCGGTCGCTCTATATAAATATGCATTATGGCGTACATACATACACATTACGGCAATGTCATTTTTATGATTTTGTCACATCTAAAAATGCTTGTTTTCGTTAATTGATAGAGAGCTTTGTGTCGTCGTCACTATAGATCCTGAGGGCAGTTGAATATAAGAGGTTGACTATTTATGCGTCATTCTAAATATGTTAAAATAAGTTCAATTAAGGTGAAATGTAAAAGAAAAAAATACTACAGTACAAATCAACAAAAAATAAAATAAAAACACTGCATGTAAGGCATTTCATGTATAATATGGCACCATTATTAGAACTTGTACAAATGTCTTTAAAGGTGTTATTTGTTTTATAGTAAATGGCCAAATATACAATATTACACTCCCATATTTAGCTTTGTACCTTCGAGATGCTTTTAAGCTTTAAATTGCATTCCAAATCACTGGTATGTCTTGAAACTCTTAAAAATGTGTTACAATTACTTCCGTAAATGTTTGGCTACTCACAGACTCAGTCATGGTATTTGTACACCCAGTCTCGTCTTTAGTGTAATCTAGTTGATTCCTTAATGCAGTAAATTTCCAATTTTGACCAATATTTGTATATATTTCTCGCTTCTGTAAGATATAGTGCTATTTACTGTAACTCATTCCAATGTCTTGTCCTAGAAAATATATTTTAGCAATAGATGTAAGTACATTATGCTTTATGTTCTCTTAATTATTTGACAGACACACAACACAAACAGTAAATGGATTTCCAGATATGTTTTCTATTTAGATTTTCACTATTTCAATTTCTATTTAATATTTTGCCATTTTGGGCTTCATTTCAAAAACGCAAAAATGTGTGCATGACACTGACAAAACCAACGCTGGTCCATTTGCTCCTGTTTGACTTGTTGCAGTGTAGAAGTGATGTTAACTATAAACTATAAAAGATTTTCAGTTTATCAGACCTCAAATGCAGCAGATATTGTTTGCGGTTTTAAGTTTGAATGAATGCTGTCTGGTAGTCTTTCTACTCTGTCTAGTATGTCTAGTATGTTGTGTTTTGGGATGGTAAGGAGTGTTTTGTGTGTTATGTTGTAAAATCTGCACTATGTCTTGCATTCAGAAGACTACAAATGCCCTGTGACTTTATTTTCCTTCATCTCTGAATGACCTTTGCCTTGTGTTTGGTGTTTAAAACTGGAATGTTGTACATTTAGTGCCTTTTACATTTCATACGCTTACTTGAACATCTGCTCAGAATAGAAAAGATAAGATTCATTTATTTTTCTTTATTGTATTTCCTTTTTATACGCATAAAATCGCCTCTGTATCCAGTGTTCAAATTTTTATAAAAAACCTATTCCTGGCCAATGTTCTATGTACTTGTGATTATTATCAACTCTGAGAAAATGTCTAATCAACGCATATCACCAAGACTACATAAATATGAGGTCCCCACTGTATACAGAAGCCTTCCTATGAATCGTTGGGGCAGTTTGTTTAATGCTGTGATGGCCGAGGGGGAAAAACTGCTCAAATTGATCTTTTTCATCCCCAAGGTTCCAGATTGCATGAGGTTGAAGAAGCGATGCAGGGGATGATCAGTGTCCTTTGAATATTGAATGAGTTATCCTCGTTTCTCATCATTTTGGACCATGGGCTATAGCCCATATCGTACGGCATACTATAGCACGCCGTTTTTCATCATTTTTGAGGATTTGAAAAAAAAAATTAACGATGGGTTATAGCCCATGTTTTTTGAAATTTTGAAAAAAACATTTATCCTCGTTTCTCATCATTTTGGACCATGGGCTATAGCCCATATCGTACGGCATACTATAGCACGCCGTTTTTCATCATATTTGACGATTTGAAAAAAAAAAATAACGATGGGTTATAGCCCATGTTTTTTGAAATTTTGAAAAAAACATTTATCCTCGTTTCTCATCATTTTGGACCATGGGCTATAGCCCATATCGTACGGCATACTATAGCACGCCGTTTTTCATCATATTTGACGATTTGACAAAAAAGAAAAAAACGATGGGTTATAGCCCATGTTTTTTGAAAATTTGAAAAAAAAGTTATCCTCGTTTCTCATCATTTTCGACCATGGGCTATAGCCCATATCGTACGGCATACTATAGCGCGCCGTTTTTCATCATTTTTGAGGATTTGAAAAAAATGACAAAATGACAAAAACGATGGGTTATAGCCCATGTTTTTTGAAATTTTGGAAAAAAAAGTTATCCTCGTTTCTCATCATTTTGGACCATGGGCTATAGCCCATATCGTACGGCATACTATAGCGTGCCGTTTTTCATCATTTTTGAGGATTTGAAAAAAATGACGAAATGACAAAAACGATGGGTTATAGCCCATGTTTTTTGAAATTTTGAAAAGGCCCATGAATTAGAGAGGATAAAGCTCACATGTTACCCAAATAGTTGAATACACAAAAGCTAAGACACTGGTGTCGTACTTCTGGTTTACCGGAACGGGGTTCAACTCCCTGCAGTGCCCTGCTCAATGTGTTGTATTTACCGGAAGAATTGAGTGTTGCGGAGGATGAGAAACATTAGCAAACTAGAAAGGTCGCAATTTAAAAAAATTGCAGAGTGTGGTTGCCGCAGCGGCTTACATATATACCCCTCCCGCTGATCTCGCCAGCCTGTTACAGTTTCGAGTCACGCCTCAGATCGCGTGTAAGTAATTCGGAGGGGATTTGACCCCCGAAATTCATGTTTTCCCGACAGACGGTTACATTTATCGCGTTTGCGGCGCCCCCTGTGGATGAAAATGGAATGAAAATGCTTTCGGAACTCGGTCGAACGAACCACCCCGGACATGCGATTCAAATTTCGGATGGATTGGACATTCCGTTCGTGATTTATGGCGTTTTTCGTGATATAGGCCCCTCCTATTCCACACTAACATCAACTAGCACAGAAAATCTGTGTTGTAGTAACCAGCAGTTAGCTCAGTGTGATGAGTGGCTGTACTTGTCATCCACAGGTCCACGGTTCAAATCCCACATTATTCATGTGTCTCTGTGATGCTTTGCTTTGCACACTGACTTTCAGAAGGACAACTTTAAAGAGGGTCCGGCCCATTCCTCTCTGTTATGTCATATGACGAGCATTTAACTTTTAATATCACAATTATTGTAGCTAATCTTTAACTGAATCTGGAAGTATTCCTTTATTAAATGATTCTTCATAGTCTGGAATTATAACTGATCAATTTTCTTTTGTGACTTTCGCCTTTATTTTATATGGAGGGACAGTCAGTGGTGTAAACTTTATTTATATAGCACATTTCATACATAAAATGCAACTCTGTCACATTCTGTCTCTCCCTCAGTCTCCACACTGGCCTCCCATATCCCATTCCAGCACACCCAGTTCCATTTACACACCTGTCAACTACCTAATCAGCCCAGCAGTGAACACTTCTCCAATCAACCGGCTCACTATAAAACTGGACTCAGTACAAACACTCATTGTCAGTTCATAACCTGTGTCACAGATGTCCTGCCTGTTCATGTGTTGACTTTGATGTCATTCTGATTCATGCCTGATTCCTACCTGCATTCCCCTGTGTAAGATATCTCGTAATTCTTTATTAAATACTTTATTATTATACTCTAGTTTGTTGTGACTTTGCTCCTGGGTTCAACTCTGTCTGCATCCTTGACAACTAAAGTACTTCACATATTAAACTTTATTTATATAGCACATGTCATACATAAAATGCAACTCAAAGTACTTCACATGAAAATAAAATAAAAAATAACAAGCAGCGGAATGCCAGAAACAAAAAGTAGGTCAATCTACAATTAGCAAATAAAAATAGCAATACAAAACTAAAACATTAAAAATGGTAAGGAAATTTGTATTGGATAATACATTTTAAATTGATATTATTAGATATTCAACTTTATTGACATTTATAATTAAATTGGTGTCTTTACACTGTAGAATCCATTGTTGTTTGTTTCTGTTGCTTAACTCTGTTGCTTTAACTACATATAAGTGTCTATTTGTTTGTCTCTAAATGTTTTGATGAATTGAACAATGCCCTTTGTTCAATTCATGCCATACTATAGCACGCCGTTTTTCATCATTTTTGAGGATTTGAAGAAAATTCAAAATTTCAAAAAACATGGGTTATAGCCCATCGTTTTTTGAATTTTTGAAAAAAATGTTATCCTCATTTTTCATCATTTTTGAACATGGGCTATAGCCCCTACCGTACGGCATACTATAGCACGCCGTTTTTCATCATTTTTGAGGATTTGAAGAAAATTCAAAATTTCAAAAAACATGGGTTATAGCCCATCGTTTTTTGAATTTTTGAAAAAAATGTTATCCTCATTTTTCATCATTTTTGAACATGGGCTATAGCCCCTACCGTACGGCATACTATAGCACGCCGTTTTTCATCATTTTTGAGGATTTGAAGAAAATTCAAAATTTCAAAAAACATGGGTTATAGCCCATCGTTTTTTGAATTTTTGAAAAAAATGTTATCCTCATTTTTCATCATTTTTGAACATGGGCTATAGCCCCTACCGTACGGCATACTATATAGCACGCCGTTTTTCATAATTTTTGAGGATTTGAAGAAAATTCAAAATTTCAAAAAACATGGGTTATAGCCCATCGTTTTTTGATTTTTTGAAAAAAATGTTATCCTCATTTTTCATCATTTTTGAACATGGGCTATAGCCCCTACCGTACGGCATACTATAGCACGCCGTTTTTCATCATTTTTGAGGATTTGAAGAAAATTCAAAATTTCAAAAAACATGGGTTATAGCCCATTGTTTTTTTAATTTTTGAAAAAAATGTTATCCTCATTTTTCATCATTTTTGAACATGGGCTATAGCCCCTACCGTACGGCATACTATAGCACGCCGTTTTTCATCATTTTTGAGGATTTGAAGAAAATTCAAAATTTCAAAAAACATGGGTTATAGCCCATCGTTTTTTGAATTTTTGAAAAAAATGTTATCCTCATTTTTCATCATTTTTGAACATGGGCTATAGCCCCTACCGTACGGCATACTATAGCACGCCGTTTTTCATCATTTTTGAGGATTTGAAGAAATTTCAAATTTTCAAAAAACATGGGTTATAGCCCATTGTTTTTTTAATTTTTGAAAAAAATCTTATCCTCATTTTTCATCATTTTTGAACATGGGCTATAGCCCCTACCCTACGGCATACTATAGCACGCCGTTTTTCATCATTTTTGAGGATTTGAAGAAAATTCAAAATTTCAAAAAACATGGGTTATAGCCCATCGTTTTTTGAATTTTTGAAAAAAATGTTATCCTCATTTTTCATCATTTTTGAACATGGGCTATAGCCCCTACCGTACGGCATACTATAGCACGCCGTTTTTCATCATTTTTGAGGATTTGAAGAAAATTCAAAATTTCAAAAAAACATGGGTTATAGCCCATCGTTTTTTGAATTTTTGAAAAAAATGTTATCCTCATTTTTCATCATTTTTGAACATGGGCTATAGCCCCTACCGTACGGCATACTATAGCACGCCGTTTTTCATCATTTTTGAGGATTTGAAGAAAATTCAAAATTTCAAAAAACATGGGTTATAGCCCATCGTTTTTTGAATTTTTGAAAAAAATGTTATCCTCATTTTTCATCATTTTTGAACATGGGCTATAGCCCCTACCGTACGGCATACTATAGCACGCCGTTTTTCATCATTTTTGAGGATTTGAAGAAAATTCAAAATTTCAAAAAACATGGGTTATAGCCCATCGTTTTTTGAATTTTTGAAAAAAATGTTATCCTCATTTTTCATCATTTTTGAACATAGGCTATAGCCCCTACCGTACGGCATACTATAGCACGCCGTTTTTCATCATTTTTGAGGATTTGAAGAAAATTCAAAATTTCAAAAAACATGGGTTATAGCCCATCGTTTTTTGAATTTTTGAAAAAAATGTTATCCTCATTTTTCATCATTTTTGAACATGGGCTATAGCCCCTACCGTACGGCATACTATAGCACGCCGTTTTTCATCAATTTTGAGGATTTGAAGAAAATTCAAAATTTCAAAAAACATGGGTTATAGCCCATCGTTTTTTGAATTTTTGAAAAAAATGTTATCCTCATTTTTCATCATTTTTGAACATGGGCTATAGCCCCTACCGTACGGCATACTATAGCACGCCGTTTTTCATCATTTTTGAGGATTTGAAGAAAATTCAAAATTTCAAAAAACATGGGTTATAGCCCATCGTTTTTTGAATTTTTGAAAAAATGTTATCCTCATTTTTCATCATTTTTGAACATGGGCTATAGCCCCTACCGTACGGCATACTATAGCACGCCGTTTTTCATCATTTTTGAGGATTTGAAGAAAATTCAAAATTTCAAAAAACATGGGTTATAGCCCATCGTTTTTTGAATTTTTGAAAAAAATGTTATCCTCATTTTTCATCATTTTTGAACATGGGCTATAGCCCCTACCGTACGGCATACTATAGCACGCCGTTTTTCATCATTTTTGAGGATTTGAAGAAAATTCAAAATTTCAAAAAACATGGGTTATAGCCCATCGTTTTTTGAATTTTTGAAAAAAATGTTATCCTCATTTTTCATCATTTTTGAACATGGGCTATAGCCCCTACCGTACGGCATACTATAGCACGCCGTTTTTCATCAATTTTGAGGATTTGAAGAAAATTCAAAATTTCAAAAAACATGGGTTATAGCCCATCGTTTTTTGAATTTTTGAAAAAATGTTATCCTCATTTTTCATCATTTTTTAACATGGGCTATAGCCCCTACCGTACGGCATACTATAGCACGCCGTTTTTCATCATTTTTGAGGATTTGAAGAAAATTCAAAATTTCAAAAAACATGGGTTATAGCCCATCGTTTTTTGAATTTTTGAAAAAAATGTTATCCTCATTTTTCATAATTTTTGAACATGGGCTATAGCCCCTACCGTACGGCATACTATAGCACGCCGTTTTTCATCATTTTTGAGGATTTGAAGAAAATTCAAAATTTCAAAAAACATGGGTTATAGCCCATCGTTTTTTGAATTTTTGAAAAAAATGTTATCCTCATTTTTCATCATTTTTGAACATGGGCTATAGCCCCTACCGTACGGCATACTATAGCACGCCGTTTTTCATCAATTTTGAGGATTTGAAGAAAATTCAAAATTTCAAAAAACATGGGTTATAGCCCATCGTTTTTTGAATTTTTGAAAAAAATGTTATCCTCATTTTTCATCATTTTTGAACATGGGCTATAGCCCCTACCGTACGGCATACTATAGCACGCCGTTTTTCATCATTTTTGAGGATTTGAAGAAAATTCAAAATTTCAAAAAACATGGGTTATAGCCCATCGTTTTTTGAATTTTTGAAAAAATGTTATCCTCATTTTTCATCATTTTTGAACATGGGCTATAGCCCCTACCGTACGGCATACTATAGCACGCCGTTTTTCATCATTTTTGAGGATTTGAAGAAAATTCAAAATTTCAAAAAACATGGGTTATAGCCCATCGTTTTTTGAATTTTTGAAAAAAATGTTATCCTCATTTTTCATCATTTTTGAACATGGGCTATAGCCCCTACCGTACGGCATACTATAGCACGCCGTTTTTCATCATTTTTGAGGATTTGAAGAAAATTCAAAATTTCAAAAAACATGGGTTATAGCCCATCGTTTTTTGAATTTTTGAAAAAAATGTTATCCTCATTTTTCATCATTTTTGAACATGGGCTATAGCCCCTACCGTACGGCATACTATAGCACGCCGTTTTTCATCATTTTTGAGGATTTGAAGAAAATTCAAAATTTCAAAAAACATGGGTTATAGCCCATCGTTTTTTGAATTTTTGAAAAAAATGTTATCCTCATTTTTCATCATTTTTGAACATGGGCTATAGCCCCTACCGTACGGCATACTATAGCACGCCGTTTTTCATCATTTTTGAGGATTTGAAGAAAATTCAAAATTTCAAAAAACATGGGTTATAGCCCATCGTTTTTTGAATTTTTGAAAAAAATGTTATCCTCATTTTTCATCATTTTTGAACATGGGCTATAGCCCCTACCGTACGGCATACTATAGCACGCCGTTTTTCATCAATTTTGAGGATTTGAAGAAAATTCAAAATTTCAAAAAACATGGGTTATAGCCCATCGTTTTTTGAATTTTTGAAAAAATGTTATCCTCATTTTTCATCATTTTTTAACATGGGCTATAGCCCCTACCGTACGGCATACTATAGCACGCCGTTTTTCATCATTTTTGAGGATTTGAAGAAAATTCAAAATTTCAAAAAACATGGGTTATAGCCCATCGTTTTTTGAATTTTTGAAAAAAATGTTATCCTCATTTTTCATCATTTTTGAACATGGGCTATAGCCCCTACCGTACGGCATACTATAGCACGCCGTTTTTCATCATTTTTGAGGATTTGAAGAAAATTCAAAATTTCAAAATAGCCCATCGTTTTTTGAATTTTTGAAAAAAATGTTATCCTCATTTTTCATCATTTTTGAACATGGGCTATAGCCCCTACCGTACGGCATACTATAGCACGCCGTTTTTCATCAATTTTGAGGATTTGAAGAAAATTCAAAATTTCAAAAAACATGGGTTATAGCCCATCGTTTTTTGAATTTTTGAAAAAAATGTTATCCTCATTTTTCATCATTTTTGAACATGGGCTATAGCCCCTACCGTACGGCATACTATAGCACGCCGTTTTTCATCATTTTTGAGGATTTGAAGAAAATTCAAAATTTCAAAAAACATGGGTTATAGCCCATCGTTTTTTGAATTTTTGAAAAAAATGTTATCCTCATTTTTCATCATTTTTGAACATGGGCTATAGCCCCTACCGTACGGCATACTATAGCACGCCGTTTTTCATCATTTTTGAGGATTTGAAGAAAATTCAAAATTTCAAAAAACATGGGTTATAGCCCATCGTTTTTTGAATTTTTGAAAAAAATGTTATCCTCATTTTTCATCATTTTTGAACATGGGCTATAGCCCCTACCGTACGGCATACTATAGCACGCCGTTTTTCATCATTTTTGAGGATTTGAAGAAAATTCAAATTTCAAAAAACATGGGTTATAGCCCATCGTTTTTTTGAATTTTTGAAAAAAATGTTATCCTCATTTTTCATCATTTTTGAACATGGGCTATAGCCCCTACCGTACGGCATACTATAGCACGCCGTTTTTCATCAATTTTGAGGATTTGAAGAAAATTCAAAATTTCAAAAAACATGGGTTATAGCCCATCGTTTTTTGAATTTTTGAAAAAATGTTATCCTCATTTTTCATCATTTTTTAACATGGGCTATAGCCCCTACCGTACGGCATACTATAGCACGCCGTTTTTCATCATTTTTGAGGATTTGAAGAAAATTCAAAATTTCAAAAAACATGGGTTATAGCCCATCGTTTTTGAATTTTGAAAAAAATGTTATCCTCATTTTTCATCATTTTTGAACATGGGCTATAGCCCCTACCGTACGGCATACTATAGCACGCCGTTTTTCATCATTTTTGAGGATTTGAAGAAAATTCAAAATTTCAAAAAACATGGGTTATAGCCCATCGTTTTTTGAATTTTTGAAAAAAATGTTATCCTCATTTTTCATCATTTTTGAACATGGGCTATAGCCCCTACCGTACGGCATACTATAGCACGCCGTTTTTCATCAATTTTGAGGATTTGAAGAAAATTCAAAATTTCAAAAAACATGGGTTATAGCCCATCGTTTTTTGAATTTTTGAAAAAAATGTTATCCTCATTTTTCATCATTTTTGAACATGGGCTATAGCCCCTACCGTACGGCATACTATAGCACGCCGTTTTTCATCATTTTTGAGGATTTGAAGAAAATTCAAAATTTCAAAAAACATGGGTTATAGCCCATCGTTTTTTGAATTTTTGAAAAAAATGTTATCCTCATTTTTCATCATTTTTGAACATGGGCTATAGCCCCTACCGTACGGCATACTATAGCACGCCGTTTTTCATCATTTTTGAGGATTTGAAGAAAATTCAAAATTTCAAAAAACATGGGTTATAGCCCATCGTTTTTTGAATTTTTGAAAAAAATGTTATCCTCATTTTTCATCATTTTTGAACATGGGCTATAGCCCCTACCGTACGGCATACTATAGCACGCCGTTTTTCATCATTTTGAGGATTTGAAGAAAATTCAAAATTTCAAAAAACATGGGTTATAGCCCATCGTTTTTTGAATTTTTGAAAAAAATGTTATCCTCATTTTTCATCATTTTTGAACATGGGCTATAGCCCCTACCGTACGGCATACTATAGCACGCCGTTTTTCATCATTTTTGAGGATTTGAAGAAAATTCAAAATTTCAAAAAACATGGGTTATAGCCCATCGTTTTTTGAATTTTTGAAAAAAATGTTATCCTCATTTTTCATCATTTTTGAACATGGGCTATAGCCCCTACCGTACGGCATACTATAGCACGCCGTTTTTCATCATTTTTGAGGATTTGAAGAAAATTCAAAATTTCAAAAAACATGGGTTATAGCCCATCGTTTTTTGAATTTTTGAAAAAAATGTTATCCTCATTTTTCATCATTTTTGAACATGGGCTATAGCCCCTACCGTACGGCATACTATAGCACGCCGTTTTTCATCATTTTTGAGGATTTGAAGAAAATTCAAAATTTCAAAAAACATGGGTTATAGCCCATCGTTTTTTGAATTTTTGAAAAAAATGTTATCCTCATTTTTCATCATTTTTGAACATGGGCTATAGCCCCTACCGTACGGCATACTATAGCACGCCGTTTTTCATCATTTTTGAGGATTTGAAGAAAATTCAAAATTTCAAAAAACATGGGTTATAGCCCATCGTTTTTTGAATTTTTGAAAAAAATGTTATCCTCATTTTTCATCATTTTTGAACATGGGCTATAGCCCCTACCGTACGGCATACTATAGCACGCCGTTTTTCATCATTTTTGAGGATTTGAAGAAAATTCAAAATTTCAAAAAACATGGGTTATAGCCCATCGTTTTTTGAATTTTTGAAAAAAATGTTATCCTCATTTTTCATCATTTTTGAACATGGGCTATAGCCCCTACCGTACGGCATACTATAGCACGCCGTTTTTCATCATTTTTGAGGATTTGAAGAAAATTCAAAATTTCAAAAAACATGGGTTATAGCCCATCGTTTTTTGAATTTTTGAAAAAAATGTTATCCTCATTTTTCATCATTTTTGAACATGGGCTATAGCCCCTACCGTACGGCATACTATAGCACGCCGTTTTTCATCATTTTTGAGGATTTGAAGAAAATTCAAAATTTCAAAAAACATGGGTTATAGCCCATCGTTTTTTGAATTTTTGAAAAAATGTTATCCTCATTTTTCATCATTTTTGAACATGGGCTATAGCCCCTACCGTACGGCATACTATAGCACGCCGTTTTTCATCATTTTTGAGGATTTGAAGAAAATTCAAAATTTCAAAAAACATGGGTTATAGCCCATCGTTTTTTGAATTTTTGAAAAAAATGTTATCCTCATTTTTCATCATTTTTGAACATGGGCTATAGCCCCTACCGTACGGCATACTATAGCACGCCGTTTTTCATCATTTTTGAGGATTTGAAGAAAATTCAAAATTTCAAAAAACATGGGTTATAGCCCATCGTTTTTTGAATTTTTGAAAAAAATGTTATCCTCATTTTTCATCATTTTTGAACATGGGCTATAGCCCCTACCGTACGGCATACTATAGCACGCCGTTTTTCATCAATTTTGAGGATTTGAAGAAAATTCAAAATTTCAAAAAACATGGGTTATAGCCCATCGTTTTTTGAATTTTTGAAAAAATGTTATCCTCATTTTTCATCATTTTTGAACATGGGCTATAGCCCCTACCGTACGGCATACTATAGCACGCCGTTTTTCATCATTTTTGAGGATTTGAAGAAAATTCAAAATTTCAAAAAACATGGGTTATAGCCCATCGTTTTTTGAATTTTTGAAAAAAATGTTATCCTCATTTTTCATCATTTTTGAACATGGGCTATAGCCCCTACCGTACGGCATACTATAGCACGCCGTTTTTCATCATTTTTGAGGATTTGAAGAAAATTCAAAATTTCAAAAAACATGGGTTATAGCCCATCGTTTTTTGAATTTTTGAAAAAAATGTTATCCTCATTTTTCATCATTTTTGAACATGGGCTATAGCCCCTACCGTACGGCATACTATAGCACGCCGTTTTTCATCATTTTTGAGGATTTGAAGAAAATTCAAAATTTCAAAAAACATGGGTTATAGCCCATCGTTTTTTGAATTTTTGAAAAAAATGTTATCCTCATTTTTCATCATTTTTGAACATGGGCTATAGCCCCTACCGTACGGCATACTATAGCACGCCGTTTTTCATCATTTTTGAGGATTTGAAGAAAATTCAAAATTTCAAAAAACATGGGTTATAGCCCATCGTTTTTTGAATTTTTGAAAAAAATGTTATCCTCATTTTTCATCATTTTTGAACATGGGCTATAGCCCCTACCGTACGGCATACTATAGCACGCCGTTTTTCATCATTTTTGAGGATTTGAAGAAAATTCAAAATTTCAAAAAACATGGGTTATAGCCCATCGTTTTTTGAATTTTTGAAAAAAATGTTATCCTCATTTTTCATCATTTTTGAACATGGGCTATAGCCCCTACCGTACGGCATACTATAGCACGCCGTTTTTCATCATTTTTGAGGATTTGAAGAAAATTCAAAATTTCAAAAAACATGGGTTATAGCCCATCGTTTTTTGAATTTTTGAAAAAAATGTTATCCTCATTTTTCATCATTTTTGAACATGGGCTATAGCCCCTACCGTACGGCATACTATAGCACGCCGTTTTTCATCATTTTTGAGGATTTGAAGAAAATTCAAAATTTCAAAAAACATGGGTTATAGCCCATCGTTTTTTGAATTTTTGAAAAAAATGTTATCCTCATTTTTCATCATTTTTGAACATGGGCTATAGCCCCTACCGTACGGCATACTATAGCACGCCGTTTTTCATCATTTTTGAGGATTTGAAGAAAATTCAAAATTTCAAAAAACATGGGTTATAGCCCATCGTTTTTTGAATTTTTGAAAAAAATGTTATCCTCATTTTTCATCATTTTTGAACATGGGCTATAGCCCCTACCGTACGGCATACTATAGCACGCCGTTTTTCATCATTTTTGAGGATTTGAAGAAAATTCAAAATTTCAAAAAACATGGGTTATAGCCCATCGTTTTTTGAATTTTTGAAAAAAATGTTATCCTCATTTTTCATCATTTTTGAACATGGGCTATAGCCCCTACCGTACGGCATACTATAGCACGCCGTTTTTCATCATTTTGAGGATTTGAAGAAAATTCAAAATTTCAAAAAAACATGGGTTATAGCCCATCGTTTTTTGAATTTTTGAAAAAAATGTTATCCTCATTTTTCATCATTTTTGAACATGGGCTATAGCCCCTACCGTACGGCATACTATAGCACGCCGTTTTTCATCATTTTTGAGGATTTGAAGAAAATTCAAAATTTCAAAAAACATGGGTTATAGCCCATCGTTTTTTGAATTTTTGAAAAAAATGTTATCCTCATTTTTCATCATTTTTGAACATGGGCTATAGCCCCTACCGTACGGCATACTATAGCACGCCGTTTTTCATCATTTTTGAGGATTTGAAGAAAATTCAAAATTTCAAAAAACATGGGTTATAGCCCATCGTTTTTTGAATTTTTGAAAAAAATGTTATCCTCATTTTTCATCATTTTTGAACATGGGCTATAGCCCCTACCGTACGGCATACTATAGCACGCCGTTTTTCATCATTTTTGAGGATTTGAAGAAAATTCAAAATTTCAAAAAACATGGGTTATAGCCCATCGTTTTTTGAATTTTTGAAAAAAATGTTATCCTCATTTTTCATCATTTTTGAACATGGGCTATAGCCCCTACCGTACGGCATACTATAGCACGCCGTTTTTCATCATTTTTGAGGATTTGAAGAAAATTCAAAATTTCAAAAAACATGGGTTATAGCCCATCGTTTTTTGAATTTTTGAAAAAAATGTTATCCTCATTTTTCATCATTTTTGAACATGGGCTATAGCCCCTACCGTACGGCATACTATAGCACGCCGTTTTTCATCATTTTTGAGGATTTGAAGAAAATTCAAAATTTCAAAAAACATGGGTTATAGCCCATCGTTTTTTGAATTTTTGAAAAAAATGTTATCCTCATTTTTCATCATTTTTGAACATGGGCTATAGCCCCTACCGTACGGCATACTATAGCACGCCGTTTTTCATCATTTTGAGGATTTGAAGAAAATTCAAAATTTCAAAAAACATGGGTTATAGCCCATCGTTTTTTGAATTTTTGAAAAAAATGTTATCCTCATTTTTCATCATTTTTGAACATGGGCTATAGCCCCTACCGTACGGCATACTATAGCACGCCGTTTTTCATCATTTTTGAGGATTTGAAGAAAATTCAAAATTTCAAAAAACATGGGTTATAGCCCATCGTTTTTTGAATTTTTGAAAAAAATGTTATCCTCATTTTTCATCATTTTTGAACATGGGCTATAGCCCCTACCGTACGGCATACTATAGCACGCCGTTTTTCATCATTTTTGAGGATTTGAAGAAAATTCAAAATTTCAAAAAACATGGGTTATTAGCCCATCGTTTTTTGAATTTTTGAAAAAATGTTATCCTCATTTTTCATCATTTTTGAACATGGGCTATAGCCCCTACCGTACGGCATACTATAGCACGCCGTTTTTCATCATTTTTGAGGATTTGAAGAAAATTCAAAATTTCAAAAAACATGGGTTATAGCCCATCGTTTTTTGAATTTTTGAAAAAAAATGTTATCCTCATTTTTCATCATTTTTGAACATGGGCTATAGCCCCTACCGTACGGCATACTATAGCACGCCGTTTTTCATCATTTTTGAGGATTTGAAGAAAATTCAAAATTTCAAAAAACATGGGTTATAGCCCATCGTTTTTTGAATTTTTGAAAAAAATGTTATCCTCATTTTTCATCATTTTTGAACATGGGCTATAGCCCCTACCGTACGGCATACTATAGCACGCCGTTTTTCATCATTTTTGAGGATTTGAAGAAAATTCAAAATTTCAAAAAACATGGGTTATAGCCCATCGTTTTTTGAATTTTTGAAAAAAATGTTATCCTCATTTTTCATCATTTTTGAACATGGGCTATAGCCCCTACCGTACGGCATACTATAGCACGCCGTTTTTCATCATTTTTGAGGATTTGAAGAAAATTCAAAATTCATAAAACAGGGGTTATAGCCCATCGTTTTTTGAATTTTTGAAAAAAATGTTATCCTCATTTTTCATCATTTTTGAACATGGCTATAGCCCCTACCGTACGGCATTACTATAGCACGCCGTTTTTCATCATTTTGAGGATTTGAAGAAAATTCAAAATTT